>NC_057814.1:347565561-347865561 GCF_018294505.1 Triticum aestivum
CCGGCGCCGCCGCTCGTCCCCGCGGCCGCCTCGCCGTCCTCGCCGCGCCTCCCTCTGGCGAGCTCCGCGCCGTCGCCCGGACTCCTTCCTCTTCCCCGAGCTCCGTCGGCGACCTCTCCCTCCCTCCGAGCTGCTCCGGCGACCGAAGTCCGGCGAGCCCGATCCAGATCCACTGCCCACGGTTGACTTCTTCCTCCCCTCGATTTTCCCAAAGTCCCGTGTATTTTACATTATATGCTCCTGTTCATCGCATCATATCTCCGTGCATACTGCTCTGTTTCGTGCGTGTAATATATCGAAATGTTCGCCTCAATATGCTCTTCATTTTGTTCCATTATGCCATGCTCATTTGAGTTCATCTTGATGCCCAAATCTCTGGTGCAAGAGTGCTATATGCTGTTACCTGCTGTTACTTATCAGAACATGAGGATTTGTTGCATTTGATGTGTGCATCTTATGGGCATGAGCTCTACAGGTGTTTTGATGTATGCCATGCCATCTTTACAGAGGTGTATGACATGTATTTTTGTGATCTCTGTGGTGACTAGCACAAGCATGCAAACTAGGCTTCGTGATGTTTCTAATTCCAGGAACTTAGTAATTTTACAGTCTGTGACCGCTGTTATTTTGTTGCCATGTATCCGTGTGTCTTCAGAGAGATTCATGCTCCTTTTGGAGATGTTCAGTGAGGTTGTTTTGTAGATATAGTTGTGCTCTATCCATCCATGCCCCTGTTTGCAATTATGGAGTGCCATAGCATGTCTTAATCTTGATCTACTTTTGCTATAAAATATTTCTGGCAGATTGTTAACATGATATTCAATTTTTCCAAGGTTGTTGTAGCTGTTTCGTACATGCTATGTATTTGATCTTGCCATGGATTGATTCATTAACATGCCATCTTGCTGTAGGTATGCTTGTTTTGTCATGCATTGCTTTTTGATGAGTGCATCAAGCTCACCAAGATACCCTTATAATGTCTGTTTCTGCCATGCTCTGTTTTC
Organism: Triticum aestivum; assembly: GCF_018294505.1. NCBI lineage: Eukaryota > Viridiplantae > Streptophyta > Magnoliopsida > Poales > Poaceae > Triticum > Triticum aestivum. Next base: position 347,566,566 of record NC_057814.1, read on the forward strand.
TGCTAAGTCTGAAACCTGTTAACGGAACTTGGTATGTTTACATGGGTTCCATCATATCTTCTGTTCCTTTTTGGCTTATGGTCAATAAGGGACTTTTGTTCTATGCATTTAGTAGATTCATGCGATACCTTGTTTTGCTATGTTAAGTTCCTGTAGCATGTGGTTTGCTTGCTCTGAACATTGCTACCTGATGCTGTTTATGCCATGTCCAGTAATTTCACTGTCTGTGATCCTGATATCTTTTGCACTTTTGCCATGCTTGTTTGAACCTGTTATGTTGTGATCTAGCCGTAGCTCAGTGTTCATATTTTGTCAAGAATCTCCTGTAGATTACTGCCATATGTTTTGTTGCTATGTTGGGATGCTGTAGCATAGTTACTTGTTGCATTCTAAGTGCTATCATGCTGTTAATCGCAGAATCGTGTCATTCTTGTTTTGCTTGCCATTTGCAAACCGTGCATCCGTTTCCGGTGATCTTTATATCGATTTCGACCGAAATCATATCATCTTTCCAGTGGCATACTTGGTTTGCCAAGTTACCGCCTTGTTCATCCTTTTTCTTCCGGAGCACGCATACGCATCGCATATCATGCATGTATTGCATCATGTTGCTTGCGCATTTCCCGTGATTGATTGTGGTTCCTTTGCTTGTGTTCTTGCTGTGGGTAGAGCCGGGAGATGAGTTCGTGAATGAGGAACCTCTTGAGTACGCTTACGAGGATCAAGCTTTCGACAACTCTGAGAACCTTGCAGGCAAGATGACCGTACCCTTGAAATAACTTCTATCTTTGCTTTGCTAGTTGTTCGTTCTATTGCCATGTTGCGCTACCTACCACTTGCTATATCATGCCTCCCATATTGCCATGTTAATCCTCTAACCATCCTTTCCTGGCAAACCGTTGTTTGGCTAAGTTACCGCTTTTGCTCAGCCCTTCTTATAGCGTTGCTAGTTGCAGGTGAAGTTGAAGTTGGTTCCATGTTGGAACATGGATATTTTAGAATATCACAATATCTCTTATTTAATTAATGCATCTATATATTTGGTAAAGGGTGAAAGGCTCGGCCTTATGCCTAGTGTTTTGTTCCACTCTTGCCGCCCTAGTTTCCGTCATACCGGTATTATGTTCCTTGAGTTTGTGTTCCTTACGCTGTTGGGTGATTTATGGGACCCCCTTGACAGTTCGCCTTGAATAAAACTCCTCCAGCAAGGCCCAACCTTGGTTTTACCATTTGCCACCTAAAACTTTTCCCTTGGGTTTTCGCGAGCCCGAGGGTCATCTTTATTTAACCCCCCCGGGCCAGTGCTCCTTCGAGTGTTGGTCCGAACCGAGCAGCCTGCGGGGCCACCTCGGGGAAACTCGAGGCCTGGTTTTACTCGTAGCTTGACTTATCCGGTGTGCCCTGAGAACGAGATATGTGCAGCTCCTATCGGGATTTGTCGGCACATCGGGCGGCTTTGCTGGTCTTGTTTTACCATTGTCGAAATGTCTTGTAAACCGGGATTCCGAGACTGATCGGGTCTTCCCGGGAGAAGGTTTATCCTTCGTTGACCGTGAGAGCTTATACTGGGCTAAGTTGGGACACCCCTGCAGGGTATTATCTTTCGAAAGCCGTGCCCGCGGTTATGTGGCAGATGGGAATTTGTTAATGTCCGATTGTAGAGAACTTGTCACTTGACTTAATTAAAATACATCAACCGTGTGTGTAGCCGTGATGGTCTCTTCTCGACGGAGTCCAGGAAGTGAACACGGTTTGAGTTATGCATGAACGTAAGTAGTTTCAGGATCACTTCTTGATCATTTCTAGCTTCGCGACCGTTGCGTTGCTTCTCTTCTCGCTCTCTTTTGCGTACGTTAGCCACCATATATGCTTAGTGCCTGCTGCAGCTCCACCTCATTACACCATCCTTTCCTATAAGCTTAAATAGTCTTGATCTCGCGGGTGTGAGATTGCTGAGTCCTCATGACTCACAGATTCTACCAAAACAGTTGCAGGTGCCAACGATGCCAGTGCAAATGACGCAACTGAGCTCAAGTGGGAGTTCGACGAGGAAAGTGGTCGTTACTATGTTTCTTTTCCCGATGATCAGTAGTGGAGCCCTGTTGGGACGATCGGGGATCTAGCATTTGGGGTTATCTTATTTTCATTTCGATTTGACCGTAGTCGGTCTATGTGTGGATTTTGTATGATGTATGAATTATATTTATGTATTGTGTGAAGTGGCGATTGTAAGCCAACTCTCGTTATCCCATTCTTGTTCATTACATGGGATTGTGTGAAGATGACCCTTCTTGCGACAAAACCACAATGCGGTTATGCCTCTAAGTCGTGCCTCGACACGTGGGAGATATAGCCGCATCGTGGGCGTTACAAAGCTGCATGTTGCCACGCAGGTGCCTGCCCAGCTGGTTGGGCTGGCAGCTGCATGCGAACGGCGGTGGAGCCTTGGCTGTTGCGGGCCTGGCGGTGGCCCTGCTGGCGCCCTCGGCAAGGGCCTTGCCGGGGGCCTGGCAAGGGTCTTGCCGAGGTGTCGCAGTCGTCCCCGGCATCTTGCTTGCCGGGGGTCTTGTGGATTTCCTTGGCGAGGATCCTGCCGAGGGTCGTCGTCTTCTGATCCTCATCTGATCTTGTGTGTTTATGATCTTGACGAAGATCTGCATGCCACTACAGAGGTGCCTCCCGAGCCCTGGGTCCAACGTAGTTGTTGATGGCGTTTGGAACCCTTGGGCTCAAGGGTAGCTCACTCTGCTGGCATTTGGGCAAGCTGCTCCGGCAAGGCCCTTGCCGGGGCCGCGGAAGCCGCCCTGGCAAGGATCTTGCCGGGGGAGTCCACCTCGCCCCTTTGCTGTCTTGTGTTTCTGGCCTTGGCGTTGTCTCGGTTGTCTTGTGCTCCCGCTTCTCTCCGGCTCCCCTCCTTTGCCCTGCTAAGTGTGGCCGCGGGCGCGGCTCTGACTGTCCGTGCACAAGTAGAGGGGTAAAAAAGAGTGCCCCTTCTTTTGTACACCGACAGGAGCCCTTGGGCCTGGGCCACACATAAGCGCGACACGTTGTTGGGCCAGGCCCAAAACGGTGCACGGGCAGTCGGGGCGGGATTTTACCGCAGTAATTTTCCGTCCGCCGCGCTTCCCCACGACCTGCGCGCGACGTGGAGGGTCATGTCGGTGTTCTGGGAACGGGGGTCCCCAGACTTGCCTGCCTGCGGCCCACGGTGTGGCTGTGCAGCAGGCCTGTACGGCCCATCTTCATCGACAAGGCATTCAAGACCCTCGCGAGGGGCCAAGCCTTGCGAGGCGGACGACGCAAGACCTCCTCGGGAGCGGCCTCACCAGGCTGCCTCGCGAGGAGCGGAGAGTTCTAAGCAGGGCAAACTTCGCGAGGTTCTCGTGACGTGAGCCATGACAATCGAGACCAGGCGGGCGCCAGTGCGTAGTGTCCTTGTTTCCTCTTTGGTGCTAAGGAGGCAAGCCAGGCGCGGAGTACCGAGGCATCAAGCAAAGGTTTCCATATCGGTGCAACGAGACCAAGAGCAGCAGGACGGCAAGACGGAGGTCACCATGGAGCACAAGGCGGCGTCGCCACCAGAGCCCTTCTCAGGCAAAGACCGCTTTTGTCAGGGTAAGGTGTACTAGCTGTCCCCTTTCAAATTGGTCGTTGTTGGCTCCCTTCCCGCTCAATATTTGGGGAGAGGACCAGGGCCTATATAAGTAGAACTAGCCACCACAGCAAGGGGCATCGAGTCCTCATCCACACAAGTTGTCCAAGCACAAGAACACCTCAACCTCAGGAGGCTGTTCTTCCCCTTGTACTGTTCATCATTAGCCCAAGAGGCAATCCACCACCACCACACTGGAGTAGGGTATTACACCACATCGGTGGCCTGAACCAGTATAAATCTCGTGTCTTTGTGTTGTGAGTTCGTCGAGTTCGTCCGCGAGATCTTAGCGAGCTAGGGCGTAGATCGGTAGGGAGGAAATAACTCCGCGCGCACCCCAGAGTTCGAACCTTAAGGGTTTTGCCGGAACCCGTGATTCGACATTTGGCGCGACAGGTAGGGGTGCGCCGGAGCTTCCTTTCCATCAATTCACGTCCGGTTGCTCCATCGTCTCCATGGAGCACGCTCGCCGTGCTCGAGCTGAGCGCCGGGCTGCCCTAGCCACCCGCGTCGCTCAGACGGCTCCCGTCGGTGGGCCACCTCGTCGCTCTTCATCTCCTGCCACCAACACCACCACCGGCCCAGCGGGGAACGAGCAGCAAGCGTCCTCACTGCACCCCTCGGTGCGGCGGGACGGCCGCACCGCCACTCCATCGCTGGCCCTGGCTCGTTCCTCGTCCCACGCTCATCGCGCTCCCATGGACACACAGGCCGCGCTCCTCATGGCGCACGAGCTCCTGCGCTACCGCCCGGTCGACGACCTCCACGAGGACTGGCTCGACCGCATCGCCGAGCTTGTCTGTGCCGCAGGGGGCTCCCCTGCGCCGTCCCTCTCTCCGCCACACGCTCCGCCAGCTACAGGCGACGTAGCTCACGGAGCACCTCCATCACCTCTGCACCAAGATGGCGCCTTGGCGCTGAGGCGTGCGGCTCCGCGATGCGATCCGCCGCGTCCGGCGCCCGCGCGTGAAGAAGGAAGCTGCCAAGAAGTTCCTCGACCGCAAGAGAACGCCCAGCCCCTCCTCGCACCACCGCGCCAGGATCGTCTGCCGCGGCAGGGCCCCGTGCCGCTTGCTGGGGCGGCACGTGGGCGTCAAGACCAAGCTCCACCTCCAAGATGGGCTCCGGCGACCACGGTCGGTTGCCGCGCCTTCACCCCCGAGCTGCGTAGCGTCGCCTGGCCAGGCAAGTTCAAGCCAGATCTGCCTCCTCGCTACGACAGCACCCTCGACTCCGCGGAGTTCCTGGAGCACTACAAGCTGAGCATCGAGGCGGCCAACGGTGATGAAAAGTCATGGCGAACTGGTTCTCTATGGCACTCAAAGACGACACCCGTTCGTGGCTCCTGAACCTGCCTCCAGGCTCGATCTCCTCCTAGCAAGAGATGCGCGACCGCTTCGTCGCCAACTTCGAGGGCACTCGCGACCGCCCACCGGCCACGGGTGACCTACGCTGCGTCAAGCAACAACCAGGAGAGACCCTCCAGAAGTACATCTAGCGCTTCAACAACGTCCGCCTCAAGATTCCCAAGGTCACGGGCGAGGCCATCATCTCCGCGTTCTCTGACGGCGTCCGTGACATCAAGATGAAGGAGGAGCTCGCTATCCACGAGGAGCTATGCACATCTCAGGAGCTGTTCAACCTGGCGACCAAGTGCGCAAGAGCTGAGGAAGGGCGCCTCTCCCTGCTCGAGCTGCCAGCTGCGGGCCTAGAGGAGAAGAAAGCCAAGGCCAAGGACGTGAAGCGCAAAGAAGCAGCCGTGCTCGCAGCAGAGCCGGACACCAAGCGAGGCAGAGATCGGCCCGAGTCATCCAAGAGCAGCCGACCATTCTACGCCTTCCACAACCTGAACACCCACAACACCAGTGACTGTCAAGAGCTTAGACCCATTCATGAAGGACGCTTCGGTCGACGCCCCAAGCGCAGCGATCGGGGCTACGGCCGAGGAGGAGGACGTGGAGGCGGACGCTGGGACGACCGTGGCCCGCGCCAGGAGTGGCGCGACCGGCCTCGTCAGGACCGCTGGCAGGATCATCCTTGCGAGGGCGCTTGGAGGGACCAACCTCGTGAGGATCTACCTCAGGGGAACGCCGGTCTGCCCCGCTGCCGCCACCACCAAGAAGGAATGACGACCACCATCAGGACGAGGGGGCTGGGGGCTTCCAGGAGCCGCGTGCTATCGCTTGCATCTTGGGCGGAGCTCAGGCCCCAGCCTCGCAGCGTATCTTCAAGCAGTTTGCTCGTGAAGTGAATGTAGTCCTCGCCAAGCTAGAGGCCACGTGCCCGCTCAGGTGGTCCCAATGCGCCATCACCTTCAACTCGGCAGATCAGCTCAAGTGCGCAGCCACCGCTGGCGCCCTCCCGATGCTTTGTTCACCAGTTATCAGCAACGTACAAGTTACCAAGACCCTCATCGACGGTGGCGCAAGGCTCAACGTCCTGTCCGTCGACACGTTTGACAACCTCCAAGTGCCATATGACCAGCTTCAGCCTACCAAGCCCTTCTCAGGAGTGACCGACGGCTCCACCACACTGATAGGGCAGATCCGCCTCCCAGTCACCTTCGGAGAATGCAAGAATTACCACACCGAGCTCATCGACTTCGACGTCGCGCACATCCATCTGTCATAAAACGCCATCCTTGGGTATCCAGCCCTGGCCAAGTTCATGGCAGTGACCCACCACGGCTACAACGTCCTCAAGATGCCGGGAAGCAGCGGAGTCATCACGGTCCCATGCGAAGAAATAGACGCGGTGTGCTCCCTCGAGCGTACCTTTCAAGCTGCAGCAATCGACGACCCCGGCAGCAAGGGCCCTCCAGAGGCCATCCCCAAGAAGAAGAAGCAGCTGCGCCGTGCCGGACCTCAGGAGGGTGGCATCGCAGCTGGAACCTCGTTAGGATCAGCGCCCGCTCCAGGGGCGCCTCCCTCCATCACATAGGAAGGCGCGCCCAGCGCCCTCCTCGGGCAGGGCTCGGGGGCCCTCTCCTGGAGGGCCTCAGACCTAGCCAACATGACGAGGGAGGCGCTCGGGCACCACTTGGAGGCGTGCTTCACGACACGTTTCCCTCAGGAGAACACAGGGCAAGGGGTGCCCACCGCTTAGGAGTACATCACCAAAACCACACAGGAACTGCAAGACGCAAGGGCCATACGCGCCGATCGCCGCTCACGAGGTGCAGCTCCCCATCCAGGCGAGGATGTCGGGCTGCGTGTCTACATCGACGTCCCAGGGCTTAACAGGGCCGCATCTCAGGAACCCTTCTGGCCTTCACGCGTGGGCCGATGCGAGGGTCCACCACACAGCTACGTTCGCATGCCTTTTGGCTTGCCGAGCGTGTCGTTCGTCTATCAGCGCAACCTGCGGCGCACCCTGGCGACTCAAGAGGCTAGGCACCGCGCCATCCTAGCAGAGAGGGAGACGGTCCTCGAGGAACCGCCTGGGCTCCCACGGCCTCCCGAGGTTCAGGACCCTGGTGGCTCATGAGGAGCGACCCCGTCGCCGCGTACCTTCAGCTGCTCCGACATCCCTTCATCAACAGAACCAGGTGACATTTTCCAAGTTTATTTAGCTGGGAGCGCCCCTCGGGCTGCATCATTCCCAGGCCGCGTCGGTCCATCCCTATGGCATGTATCCTTTTTGCTTATGTCTTTAGCTTACCTTGCTGGGGGCGCCCCTCGGGTTGCATCATCCCCCAAGCCGCTCGGGCCTGACCCGGTGGCATGTATCTTTCTGCATTTACCCAAGCTGATCTACCTTTCATGCGTAATCTACCAATGATTATCACCTGCTCGATTGCCATCTGCCATAGGTCTACCCCTCTCTCATGCAATTCGCTTGCGCGTTAAAAGGGGGGCTCCTGAGCATCGCGACTCAGGAGCTCTTACTGGCTCTCCAGCCCTCACCCCCTCGCCTTGACCACGGCATCGCGACCTGGCATACAAGTGGCGGCTGAGATCGCTTGAGGGCGGGGACCTGAGGATGTAGAGCACTTATACCTAACCGTCTCGCAGGAACACACAACGAACAAAGACCCAAGACCAGGCACAACCCGCCTTGAGGTAGGGCCTCGTGAGTCCCGCGCTGGCTCACGAGTGCCCACATACACCTTGCAGCCCTGCGTGCAAGCCACGTGTCAGGGCGGGGCTGTACGCGCCCCGGGGGCTCTCCTCAGAGGGAAACCCCTCCCACGCACAAGTGGAAGCACCATGCTCCGCGCTGGCCATCGACACTGCCGAGGAGCGGCTATGCCCGTGCACAAGCGGAAGCACTATGCTCCGCGCTGGTGATAAACAACTGAGGGCGGCTTCACGGTCATACCAACCTCAGGGAGCCCTAGAGCTCATCGTCTAGCCTCACCGCAACGCCTCCCCTCGGAAGAGCCGCGCGAGGGGGCTGGGCACGGGGGTTGCGCTCAGGTCACGCCCAAGCGTACGCCACCCAACCAAGTCTCCCGGACCTGGGGGCTGCGCTCGGGTCACGCCCAAGCGCAGGCCACCCAACCAGGTCTCCCGGACCTGGTGGTCGCACGGCCCTCCCGAGGCCTCGGCGAGGGCAGGTATGGAAATTGTTTGCGCGTCAAGGGGGACTCCTGAGCATCGCGACTCAGGAGCCTAACTGGTCACGTAGCCCCTCACTCCTTGGTCCGTCCTCGTCTCCGGTCAGCCCAACGGCGGTTGAGGTATGCGCGGGGCCGGGCTCTGTCAACGTAGAACATTAACCTATCCTCGCGCATCCTTCCTATAAGATGTTTGCGCGTCAAGGGGGCTCCTGAGCATCGCGACTCAGGAGCCTAACTGGTCACGTAGCCCCTCACTCCTTCGTCTGTCCTGGTCTCCGGTCGGCCCAACAGCGGTTGAGGTATGCGCGGGGCCGGGCTCTGCCGAAGCAAATATTACAAGACATATTGTTCTCACAATATCAAACGCAAGTTTAACGCCTCCACGAGGCCTGATGCATGACTGCAGGAATAAAACAGGAAAGGAGCCGCAGGTCACCCCTGAACACCATCGATGCCTGTGGGTGGCACTCCTCCCTTGGTGGCGTCGCCTTCGCCTTGGTCACCGGCCGAAGCTGTAGCAGTGGCCTCGCCTTTGGCCAAGGGCGCGGAGGCAAAGCCACGGAACTTATTCAGTAGGGCCTCCACCTGACCTTGCACGGCTGCGGCGGCAGTTGTGCAGTGGTCATCAGCCACAGACTCCAGCAGCTCGTCAAGGTAGGCGTTGGGGTCACGAAGGTGCAGATGGCTGAAGACGCGAGTTAATGCAGCTGAAGAAAGGACACGAGCTTCTGCCTCTGCCATGGGACCGATACCCTCCACGACTTCCTCGAGCGCCTTCACCAAGAAGGGGAGCAGCTGGGCAGGGCCGTCCTCATCGGTGGCCAGCGGCCTCTCCAAGCCGTTCTCGTAGAGCGTCTTCAGTGCCACACGAGACCTCTCCTCGAGATCGGCAAAGGCCGCGCGGTCTTCAGCCAGGATCCTCGCCTTGGCGTCAAGATAGACCTCCCTCGCCTTCACCTTCCGCTCCAGCGCCTCCAGCCGGCTGCGCTCCACGGCCTGTGCCTTCGCCAGCTCCACCAGCTCGGCGTCACGGCTCCTGATGGCGTCCTCCCGAGCCTTCATCTGCTCCTCCTTCTCCTGGCGGCCATGGGTTTCTTCGGCGTGCTGGTCACGCAGGCTCTTCAACTCGTCCTCCAGCACTCGGCAGCGGTCACGGGCGGTCTCCGCGTCCTTCAGCGCCGCGTCGCGATCGGCTACCAGGCGCGCGTTCGCGCCCAGGAGATCTTCCCGCAGCTGGGCCATCTCCGAAAGAGCACGTTCAAGGGCGGCAGAGGAAGCAGAGGGGCCTGGAGCCGGAGGCGTAGCGGAAGGAGGAGGCGGCATAGTCACCAGAGCCTGGGGGATCAAGGGCTCCTGAGCCTTTGGGACCTCGTCAGCCGAGCCAGGTGCTGGCATTTCTGGAACCAGTGGGGCCACGGGGGCTGACTCCTCCCGACGATGCTCCCCTTGGCCTCGCGAGGGCGACCGGGTTGGGGACGTGCGAGTGATGCTGTCTCCTTTCTCCGCAGAGGGGGGCGCGGCCGCTGTATCCTCCTTCCTTTTCTTCGCCGAAGGCATCGGCCTGATCAACCAAGGGCGAACGTCAGGAAAATAGCAAGTGCAAGCGAAAGCAAGACGAAGCTCGAAGCACTTACTGGTCCACCGTGGTGTGTTCCACCCTCCGCTTGGGAAGCTTGAAGCCTGAAAGCCTTGAAGCCTAATGTGTGGGTGCGCGGACTCCGGGAGCAGAAGACGGTGCAGCGGAAGGGCCGGGGGCAGCTTTGGGCGGCGTTAAGTCGGAGGCAGCATCCCGAGGAATTAGTGACGACCTGCTCTTTGTCGGGATGACGGGCAGTTCTCCCTCCTCCTAGCGGGCATCGGCCTCGGTGTTGTCAGGAAGGGTGCGGAGGATTTTAGCTTTGCTCAAGGGGGAGGTTTCTCCCATCTCCTCGGGGGTCGCCTCCGAGTCCGCCTCCTCTTCCTCCCTCCCGCGGGACTCGTCAGAAGATAGCTCCACCGGCTTCGGCGCCGCAGGGGCTCGAGTGAGCGCAGGCGGCACCAGCCCGCACGCGTCAAAGATCGGCCTGGAGGCCACGATTGGCTCCCAGTCCTTGCGGAGGAACAAAGGAACAAAAGCGCTCGGCGGGTACTCCTGGTTGTCCCCAACCAGGAGGCGCAGGACAACAGCCAGCTCATCATCAGGCAGGGCCCCCGGCCTAAGGCGAGCCTTGGCTTCTTCATCTCCAGGCCTCCACAAGGGGCGCACACGCGCCTGGAGCGGGGCTACGCACAACATCAGGAATTCCCTCAGGAGCATGGCCCCTGTGACCTTCGCCGCCTTCGCGTTGCCCGGCTTCAGGTCGGTCTGCATCTGCTCCAACACCGACGACGCCCGCTCGTCAGTGAGCTCTGCATGAGGCCACCCCTTGCTAGACTGGGGCGCCTCCGTCGGCAACGCCAAGCGCGGGTGGACGCACTTGGCATCCATCATGACCCATTTGGCCCGGATGTTGTCGGCTCTCTTCCCGGTGTTCGAGATTGAGTTGGCCTTGCCGGATGCGATGAAATTGGTGCACCCGGAAACATGGCCGTCGCTGACGCAGAGGAAGAAGAAGTGGCGCAGAAGTGCCACGGACGGCATCACGCCCAGATATGCCTATCAATAGTAGGCGAAGATAGACAGGAGGTGGGTAGAGTTGTGATGGAGATGCAACGCCTGCAGCCCGTAGTGGTCGAGGACCTCATAAAAGAAATCGGAGAAGGGGGGAACCAACCCGGCCTGTGATGCTGCTTGTGAAGAAGGGGAAGAAGGTGCTTCCCTCGTGCTCCGGCACGTCTGAGGCAAGCCGGAGCTCCGTCTTCCCCCATTCATTGCTCTCCCCCGCCGTCAGCAAGCACGTGGAGGCGAGGCTCTTCTCGGAGACGTTGGGCGTATCGAGAGCTGGCGCGTACCAAGTCGGAGCCGAGGAGGGCTTGGCCTTGCGCGACGCCATTGGTCGCAGATGTGGAGCAAGATTGGAGCAGATCTGGAGGTTTCGGTAGCAGGGCGCAAGAAAGGGGATCCGAGGCAAGGCGAAAGGGAAGAGTGAAGGCATGCGTTGTCCGCGCTAGCCTTTTGTCAAGTCAGGCAGTTGCCAAGGCAGCGTGGGGAAGCGGAGACGCCCACGTCCAATCAACTGCCATGCGTCGACCAAGGCCGCAGGCTTTTGGGGCCCACAGCGCTCCGCACTTGACCTTTGGCTTCGCCTTGAAGCCAAGCCTGAGCGCACCATGGGCCCGGGGGCTACTGTCGGTGTTCTGGGAACGGGGGTCCCCAGACTTGCCTCCCTGCAGCCCACGACATGGCTGTGCTGCAGGCCTGTACGACCCATCTTCATCAACGAGGCATTCAAGATCCTCGCGAGGCGGTCGACGCAAGACCTCCTCAGGAGCGGCCTCCCCAGGCTGCCTCGCGAGGAGCGGAGATATCAAGGCAGGGCAAACCTCGCAAGGCTCTCGTGACGTGAGCCATGACGATCAGTATCAGGCGGGCGCCAGGCGGGCGCTAGCGCGCGTAGTGTCCTTGTTTCCTCTTCGGTGCTAAGGAGGCAAACGCAGGCGCGGAGTACCGAGGCATCAGGCAAAGGTTTCCATATCAGTGCAACGAGACCAAGACCAGCAGGACGGCAGGACGGAGGTCACCATGGAGCCCAAGACGACGTCATCACCAGAGCCTTTTGCAGGCGAAGACCGCTTTTGTCAGGATAAGCTGTACTAGCTGTCCCCTTTCAAATTGGCCGCCGTTGTTGGCTCCATTCCCGCTCAATATTTGGGGAGAGGACCAGGGCCTATATAAGTAGAACTAGCCACCTCAGTAGAGGCCATCGAATAGCTCATTGAGAAGCACCACACCCACAAGCTCGTAAGCACAAGAGCACCTCAACCTCAGGAGGCTGCTCTTCCCCTTGTAGTGTTCATCATCAGCCCAAGAGGCAATCCATCCACCACCACACTGGAGTTGGGTATTACACCACAACGGTGGCCCGAACCAGTATAAATCTTGTGTCTTTGTGTTGCGAGTTCATCGAGTTCGTCCGCGAGATCTCAACGAGCTAGGGCGTAGATCGGTAGAGAGGAAATCTTCGGCGCACCCCCGTGTTCGAACCTTGAGGGTTTTGCCAGAACCCGTGATCCGACAGCCGTCCCTCTCTCCGCCTCACCCTCTGCTAGCTACAGGCGACGTAGCTCACGGAGCACCTCCACCACCTCTGCCCCAAGAAGGCGCCCTGGCGCCAAGGCACGCGGCTCCACGACGTGACCCGCCGCGTCCGGCGCCCGCGGGTGAGTAAAGAAGCTGCCAAGAAGTCCCTCGACCGCAGGAGAACGCTCCGCCACTGCTCGCACCGCCGCGCCAGGACGGTCTGCCGCGGCCGGCCCCGCGCAGCTTGCTGAAGCGGCGCATGGGCGCGAAGACCAAGCTCCACCTCCAAGACGGGCCCCGGCGACCACGGCCGGCTGCTGCGCCTTCACTCCCGAGCTGCGTAGCGTCGCCTGGCCGGGCAAGTTCAAGCCAGGTCTGCCTCCTCGCTATGACGGCACCCTGACCCCGCGGAGTTCTTGCAGCTCTACGAGCTGAGCATCCAGGCGGCCAATGGCGATGAGAAAGTCATGGCGAACTGGTTCCCTATGGCGCTCAAAGACGACACCCGTTCGTGGCTCCTGAACCTGCCTCCGGGCTCGATCTCCTCCTAGGACGAGATGCGCGACCACTTCGTCGCCAACTTTCAGGGCACTCGCGACCGCCGGCCGGCCGCGGGTGACCTGCGCCGCGTCAAGCAACAACCAGGCGAGACCCTCCAGAAGTACATCCAGCGCTTCAACAACATTCGTCTCAAGATCCCGAAGGTGACGGACGAGGCCATCATCTCCGCGTTTTCTGACGGCGCCCGCGACATCAAGATGAAGGAAGAGCTCGCTATCCACGAGGAGCTGTGCACATCTCAGGAGTTGTTCAACCTGGTGACCAAGTGCGCAAGAGCTGAGCAAGGGCGCCTATCCCTCCTCGAGCTGCCGGCGCAGACCCGGAGGAGAAGAAAGCCAAGGCCAAGGACGTGAAGCGCAAGGGAGCAGCCGAGCTCGCGGCGGAACCGGACACCAAGTGCGGCAGAGATCAGCCCGAGTCATCCAAGAGCAGCCGACCGTTCTGCGCCTTCCACAACCTGCATACCCACAACACCAGCGACTGTCAAGAGCTCAGAGCCATTCGTGAAGGGCGCTTCGGTCGACGCCCCGAGCGCAGGGACCGGGGCTATGGTCGAGGAGGAGGACGTGGTGGCGGACGCTAGGACGACCGTGGCCCGTGCCAGGAGTGGCGTGACCGGCCTCGTGAGGACCGCTGGCAGGATCAGCCCCGCGAGGGTGCCTGGAGGGATCAACCTCGTGAGGATCATCCTCAGGGCAACGCAAGCCTTCCTCCACTGCCGCCACCACCAAGAAGGAATGACGACCACCATCAAGACGAGGGGGCTGGGGGCTTCGAGGAGCCGCGTGCTATCGCCTGCATCTTAGGCGGAGCTCAGGCCCCAGCCTCACAGCGTATCTTCAAACAGTTTGCTCGTGAAGTGAACGCAGTCCTCCCCAAGCTTGAGGCCACGCGCCCGCTCAGATGGTCTGAGTGCCCCATCGCGTTCAACTCGGCAGATCAGCTCAAGTGCGCAGCTACCGCTGGCGCCCTCCCGATGCTTTGTTAACCAGTCATCAGCAACGTGCAAGTTACCAAGACCCTCATCGACGGCGGCGCAGGGCTCAATGTCCTGTTCGTCGACACGTTCGACAACCTTCAAGTGCCAAATGACCAACTTCAGCCTACCAAGCCTTTCTCAGGAGTGACCGATGGTTCCACCACACCGATAGGGCAGGTCCGCCTCCCTGTCACCTTAGGGGAACGCAAGAACTACCACACCGAGCTCATCGACTTCGACGTCGCGCACATCCGTCTGCCATACAATGCCACCCTCGGGTACCCAGCCCTGGCCTAGTTCATGGCGTTGACCCATCACGGCTACAATGTCCTCAAGATGCCGGGAAGCGGCGGAATCATCACGGTCGCATGTGAAGAAAGAGACGCGGTGTGCTCCCTCGAGCGTGCCTTTCAAGGAGCAACAATCGACGACCCCGACAGCAAGGGCGAGGGCCCTCCTGAGGCCATCCCCAAGAAGAAGAAGCAGCTGTGCCGTGCAGGACCTCAGGAGGGTGGCGTCGCAGTTGGAACCTCGTCAGGATCAGCGCCCGCTCCAGGGGCGCCTCCCTCCATCACATAGGAAGGCACGCCCGGCGCCCTTCTCGGGCAGGGCTTAGGGGCTCTCTTCTGGAGGGCCTCAGACCTTCCAACATCACGAGGGACGCGCTTGGGCACCACTTGGAGGCGTGATTCACGGCACGTTTCCCTCAGGAGGGCACAGGGCGAGGAGTGCCCACCGTTCAGGAGTTCGTCACCAAGACCACGTAGGAACTGCGAGACGCAAGGGCCATGCGCGGAGACCGCCGCTCACGAGGCGCAGCTCCCCATCCAGGCGAGGATGCTGGGCTGCGCGTCTGCATCGATGTCCCAGGGATCAACAGGGCCGCTTCTGAGGAGCTTTTCTGGCCTTCGCGCATGGGCCGTTGTGAGGGTCCACCGCACAGCTACGTTCGCATACCTTTTGGCCTGCCGAGCGTGTCGTCCGCCTATCAGTGCAACTTGCGGCGCATCCTGGCGGCTCAGGAGGCCAGGCACCATGCCGTCCTGATAGAGATGGAGACGGTCGTCAAGGAACCACCTGAGCCCCTAGAGCCTCCCGAGGCTTAGGGCCCCAGTTGCTCGTGAGTGGCAATCCCTTCGCCGTGTACCTTCAGCTGCCCCAACTCTCCTTCGTCAACAGAACTAGGTGACATTTTCCAAGTTCATTTAGCTGGGAGCACCCCCCAGGCTGCATCATTCCTAGGCCACATGGGTCCGTCCCTTTGGCATGTATCCCTTTTTATTCATGTCTTTAACTTACCTTGCTGGGGGCGCCCCTCGGGCTGCATCATCTCCAAGTCGCTCGGGCCTGACCCAGTGGCATGTATCTCGCATGCATTTACTTAAACCGGTATGCTTTCCATGCTTAACCTGTCTATGGCTATTACCTGCTTGATCGCCACCCACCACGGGGACTACACACGCCGGCACGGCGCTGGTGCACGGGTCCGTCCCTGCCACGTCGACAAACCTGGGCGGTTGAGCTATGGCTCGCGGCACGCCCTGCGCACATCACCTCACCAGGCCCTCAGTGCCTTCATTTCCTCGCGGAGCAACCAGTGGCAGGCTGGCAACCATAACGGCAGACCATGTTCCTCCTTGTGCTGGCTTGCAGAAATCTCATGAGGACAGTAGCAGGTGGCACCGCGAGCCCCCACTTCTTCCATGTAATCCGCTTGCACGTTAAAAGGGGGCTCCTAAGCATCGCGACTCAGGAGCTCCTACTGGCTCTCCAGCCCTCACCCCCTGGCCTTGACCACGGCACGCAACCTGGCAAACCAGCGGCGGCTGAGCTCGCTCGAGGGCCGGGACCTGAGGACGTAGAGAACAAAGGAGAGCGTGGGAGAGGGGGAGGCTCGTATGGGCCGTACCTAGCTACGCAGCGGGCGCCTACACACAAGCCTGGCGCATCACAAAGAATCGGCTCAGAATCGGCAAGATAAGTCCCGCACTAGGACCAGCTGATCATTGGAGCCTAGGAGTTACGCTTGCCGCAGTCCTGTTGCGGCCACGTCGCCTCCCTTTCTTGCCATACCATGGCTGCTTGAACGCTAAAGGGGACCTCCTGAGCATCGCGCCTCAGGGGCTCTTACTGGACCTCGGGCCGCTCACCTCTTGGCCTTGACCACGGCACGCGACCTGGCATACCAGCGACGGATGAAGCTTGCCCGGGGACCAGGACCTGTCAACGTAGAGCAACAAGCCGTCGCAAGGTTGGAAAGGGGAGACCGAGCCTAAACAGGACATGCGTTCGCAAATCTTTATAATAAGGATGATATCCACAAAAGACATTACACACCCTTTACACGCCCCCACGGGGTACTACTTGATTCCTCGCAGGGAACAAAAGACGAGGACTTAGGAGAACCCTATCTACACACCCTCGCGGCCGACGCCATCATCAACAGTGGGCCACGGGAGGCCGGCGCCAACCCCATTCAGATCAGTGACGGCGGCGGCCGGATGTTGCGGCCTTGCTCCGGGCGCGGCGAGAGCTCAGGGGCACGTAGCTGTCGTCGCTCTCCGAAGTCTCGTAGAGCTCAGGAGAGCCGCTGGACTCCCAAGAGTCGTTGCTGTTGGAGTAGCCGCGAGCGGAGCGCGCATCATCCTGGCGCTCCCCTCCGGGGCAACACTCCAAGCGGCGTCCGTCCGCGTCAAAGACCTTGAAGAACAGAGTGGAGGCGCCATCGTACTCGTAGTGGATCGCGAGGGCGCCTTCTACGCGGCAAACCCGCGCGACCTCCCCCCAGCCGCGGGTCATGAAGATCTTGCCGGGGGAGACCGCTTCGACCTCTGCTCCAGTCGCCGGAGCGTCGCAGTCAACATGCTGCAGCCAGAGCTCGAGGGGTCCCCTCGGCGGCATCGCGTCGGAGAAGAACCGCGGGAAGCGGATCCAGGAGCTTGGGGGCGTCGCCGCCCACAGCACGAGCTCGCGCGAGGAGTCCGCCGTGTAGAACCAGGAGCGACGGCGCGCGTCACCACGGCACGTCGACCTTCGCCACGGCGTTTGCGCCGACGCTCGTCGTTCCTCCCTCCTGAGCCCCCGGCTTGGGCGTACAAGGGCAGCAGATACCCTGGAGGAGGCCGCTCACGCCAAGGCCTCGTCACCACCTGCATCGCCGATGTGTCGCGGCGGTGAATGAACCTCTTCTTCGGCGGAAGCGGCCCCGCCTCGTCGCGGGGAGCCTTTCCCTTCTCCGCAGCCGAAAACCTTCGGATGGGCGCCATTGCTGCTAGTAGAGGGGCAAGGAGGAAGAAGCAAGCGAACAAGGAAGAGATGGGCGACGGGGGCTCTGCCCCCCTCCCCATTTATAGTGGAAGAAGGCCAACCGGCGCCTCCCACGATCACAGGTAATGATGGTTTTTCCTTGCATGTCGCAGGGACTTGTCAAGTCGAGCAGTTGCCGAGGCAGCGTGGGGAAGCGGAGACGCCCACGTCCAATCAACCGCCACGCGTCGACCGAGGCCGCAGACTTTTGGGGCCCGCGACGCTCCGTACTTGACCTTTGGCTTCGCCTCGAAGCCAAGCCCGAGCGCGCCTTGGGCCCGGGGGCTACTGTCGGTGTTCTGGGAACGGGGGTCCCCAGACTTGCCTGCCAGCGGCCCACGGCGTGGATGTGCAGGAGGCCTGTACGGCCCATCTTCATCGACAAGGCATTCAAGACCCTCGCGAGGGGCCAAGCCTCGCGAGGCGGACGACGCAAGACCACCTCGGGAGCGGCCTCACCAGGCTGCCTCGCGAGGAGCGGAGAGTTCTAGGCAGGGCAAACCTCGCGAGGTTCTCGTGATGTGAGCCATGATGATCGAGACCAGGCGGGCGCCAGCGCGCGCAGTGTCCTCGTTTCCTATTTGGTGCTAAGGAGGAAAGCGCAGGCGCGGAGTACCAAGGCATCAAACAAAGGTTTCCATATCGGTGCAATGAGACCAAGACCAGCAGGACGGCAAGACGGAGGTTACCATGGAGCCCAAGGCGGCGTCGCCACCAGAGCCTTTCGCAGGCGAAGACCACTTTTGTCAAGATAAGCTGTACTAGCTGTCCCCTTTCAAATTGGCCATTGTTGGCTCCCTTCCCGCTCAATATTTGGGGAGAAGACCAGGGCCTATATAAGTAGAACTAGCCACCACAGCAAGGGGCATCGGATCCTCATCCACACAAGTTAGCCAAGCACAAGAACACCTCAACCTCAGGAGGCTGTTCTTCCCCTTGTACTGTTCATCATTAGCCCAGGCAATCCACCACCACCACACTGGAGTAGGGTATTACACCACATCGGTGGCCCGAACCAGTATAAATCTCGTGTCTTTGTGTTGTGAGTTCGTCGAGTTCGTCCGCGAGATCTTAGCGAGCTAGGGCGTAGATCGGTAGGGAGGAAATAACTTCGCGTGCACCCCAGAGTTCGAACCTTAAGGGTTTTACCGGAACCCATGATCCGACAGGTCGTGTGTGACATGGGGGTCATGCGTGGGGCCGTTTTCGCATGCATGCGCCACATCGTGGTAAAGTGGCGGCTCGCGCCTTCCCCATAAAAAGAGGGAGGCGTGGAGGCGCAGCTCATTTACTAGGTGGACTCGGGTAGCAGTCTTCAAGGCGCCCACGCCCCACGATCACGGGGCGGGGAACGGTCGCCTCACCCGTCCCCTCGATTCTGCCCGCTCGCCACGCGCCCTCCATGCAGGTGGCAGGCGGTGGGGGCGGGAAACCGGGCCGTCGCTGATTGGGGCAGCGGGTCGCTTCTGATTCCCAGCGCCTCCGATGGCTGGATTGGCTGAATGGGGCGGCTGATGAGGACATAGACCTGGGGTAGGGTAATAGGCCTGACCTATACGGCCTACCCAATGTCACTGTCTTAGAAACAAAGAAGTTCAAGAGACAACAGGGAGGGACCAACAAAGGTGTTGAGTGCAATCCACTCGACCTACCAGTCACTCGGAGACCCCTCTTTCTTTAGGTCACTCCACCACTTGATCATTCGACCATGCAACAATCCATTCGACCTGTTTGAAGACTAAGAGTCATCCAGAACAGCAGCGGGCAAGCGTCCACTCTGTGGTCTTTAAGGCCATTAAGGCATTTAAGGCTGGCGTTACCAGTAACGCCACCTCTTTATGTACATTGAACCCTTGGTAACGGAGGATGGCCGGGGTCCTAGCGCACTCTATATAAGCCACCCTCCTCCTCTGGCACAAGGGTTCGCACCCCCTGTAACACACACACGCATAATCCAGTCGACCGCCTCTAGGCACCGTGACGTAGGGCTATTACTTCCTCCGCGAAGGGCCTAAACTCGTAAAACTCGTGTGTACAACTTCGCCATAGCTAGGATCTTGCCTCCTCATACCTACCCCCCATTCTACTGTCAGTCTTAGATCCACGACAGTTGGCGCCCACCGTGGCGCAGGTGTCTTAGCGACTTGTTGGTGAAGTTGCAACTTTTTTCGGTTCCCATCGTCATGGTTTCCGGTGGAGGAATGGCTGAGGGCCGCGAGATCCGTCTCGGTGTGCTCGTTTTCATCGCCGACGACTCCGCCTGGCTTCAAGAGGCTCCACTCGATGTCGAGGCGCCCCCCGTCCATGGGGCGACGCACTTTAGCGCGTACGTCCTTCTTCGGCAGCCGTCGACTCAGTATCGGTCGGCTCCTGTGGCGTCCTCGCTCCCCACTGTTCGCTGGCGCAAGCGTTCCGGTCGGTCGCGGCTCCAACGGTCGGTGAGGCACGCGGTGGCCCGCCAGTCGGCCACCCCACAAGTCACGGTAATCGAGCCCGAGGAAACTCTCTACGGCCTGTTCGACCTATCGGCTGGCTCCGTCGAGACCGCATCTGAGTGCGACAGCAGTGACCCTGCGATGGAAGTCTTGATGGTCAATGGACCACGCAGTCCTCCTGGCTTCCCCTGCGACGACAGTGGTGATGGCGGTGGTGATCCGTCGCGTGCTCACGAGGAGTACCGCCCCGAGCCTCTTTCTTCGCAGCAGAGAGAAGAGCTCCGCCGCCGCAATATGGATGCACTTCACACTCCTATCGTTGGAGAAACCCCCGAGGCCCGGGCCTTGGAGGAGGTGCGCCTGGCCAACTTGGCTGAGCGCACTCGACTGGAGAACCTCCAGCACGCACTCGATGATCGTGCTTGGCAGCGGATTCCTGAGTCCAGTCGATGACAGCTTTTTCCGCCTCCAACTCTGGTATACCGAACTCCTATTCAGAATCTCACAGCTGCAACCCGAATAGCAGAGTCGATTCAGCCTACCCAGTCGGAAGCTGGCAGAGGTTTGATGCAGATCCGGGCTTTACTCCGGGCAGCGGGAGAGCAGAACACAGCAGTATCTCAGTCACGGAATATGATTCATAGCAGATCTGTGATGGCAAACACAGTTCAGTCGGCTCACAGCCCAAGATCGCCCCCGCAGCGTGAGGGACGTGGAGACCGACGAGATTAGTATAGAAACCGTGAGCAGTATGATCACCAACTCGACCACGATGACCGTCGTCGAGTCCCCAGGCCTCCCCTGTCGGATGTGGGGTTCCGGCAAACCCTTAAGGTTCGAACACCGGGGTGTGCGCGAAGCCTTTCCCTCCTACCGATCTACGCCCTAGCTCGCTAAGATCTCGCGGACGAACTCGACGAACTCGCAACACAGAAAGACTTGAGATTTATACTGGTTCAGGCCACTGTTGTGGTGTAATACCCTACTCTAGTGTGGTGGTGGTGGATTTCCTCTTGGGCTGATGATGAACA
The DNA here is from genome assembly GCF_018294505.1 of Triticum aestivum. Lineage (NCBI taxonomy): Eukaryota > Viridiplantae > Streptophyta > Magnoliopsida > Poales > Poaceae > Triticum > Triticum aestivum. The sequence goes on from NC_057814.1 coordinate 347,587,250, forward strand.
GTACAAAGAGAAAAACAGCCTCCTGAGGTTGAGGTGTTCTTGTGCTTGGTGACTTAGCGGGTGAGAGCTGGATGAACTGCTCGATCTGATCAGATGAGATCCAGCCGAGATGAGATGCCCCTACTGTGGTGGCCAGCTCTACTTATATAGGCCCTGGTCCTCTTCCCAAATATTGAGCGGGAAGGGAGCCAACAACGGCGGGCAAATTTGAAGGGGGACAGCTCGTACAAGCTATCCTTTCAAAAGTGGTCTTTGCCTGCGAAAAGCTCTGGTGGTGACGCCGTCTTGGGCTCCACGATAACCTCCGTCTTGTCGTCCTCCTGGTCTTGGTCTCGTTGCACCGATATAGCAACCTTTGCCTGATGCCTCGGTACTCCTCGCCTGCGCCTGCTTCCTTAGCACCAAAGAGGAAACAAGGACGCTGCGTGCGCTGGCGCCCGCCTGGTGTCGATCGTCATGGCTCACGTCACGAGAGCCTCGTGAGGTTTGCGCCGCCTTGATATCTCCGCTCCTCGTGAGCCTGCCTGACTAGGCCACTCCTGAGGAGGTCTTGCGTCGTCCGCCTCGCGAGGCTTGGCCCCTCGCAAGGGTCTTGGATGCCTTGTTGATGGAGATGGGTCGTACGGCCTGCTGGCTTAGCCACGCCGTGGGCCGCAGGCAGGCAAGTCTGGGGACCCCCGTTCCCAGAACGCTGACAGTAGCCCCCAGGCCCAAGGTGCGCTCGGGCTTGGCTTCGCGGCAAAGCCAAGGGTCAAGCATGGAGCACCGTGGGCCCCAAAAGCCTGTGGCCTCGGTTGACGCGTGGCAGTTGATTGGACGTGGGCGTCTCCGCTTCCCCACGCAGCCTCGGCAACTGCTTGACCTGATAAAAGGCCAGCGCGGGCAGTACTTGCCTTCATTGCTTCTTCCTCGCCTCGCTCCAAATCCCCTTTCTTGCTCCTCGTCACCGCTACCTCCAAATCCGCTCCAATCTCATCCTGCATCCGCGATCCATGGCGCTGCGCAAGGTCAAGACTTCCTCAGCACCAGCCTGGTATGAGTCAGCCCTTGAGGCGCCCACCGTCACGGAGAAGAGCCTCACTTCCGTGCGCCTGCTGACGGCGGGTGAGAGCAATGAGTGGGGGGAGACCGAGCTCCGGCTTGCCTCCGACGTGCCGGAGCCCGAGGAAAGCACCTTCTTCCCCTTCTTCTTGAGCAGTGTTGCCGTCGGGTTGGTTCCTCCCTTCTCTGATTTTTTTATGAAGTCCTCGACCACTACGGGCTGCAGGCGTTGCATCTCCATCCCAACTCTGTCCTCCTCCTGTCCATCTTCGCCTACTACTGTGAGGCGTACCTGGGCGTTATGCCATCCGTGGCGCTCCTACGCCATTTCTTCTTCCTCCGTCTCAGCGAGGGTCACATCTCCAGATGCGCTAACTTCGTCGCATCCGGCAAGGCCAACTCGATCTCGAGCACCGGGAAGAGGGCCGACAACATTCGATCCAAATGGGTCATGATGGACGCCAAGCATGCCGATCCGTGTCTGGTGTTGCCTATGGTGGCGCCCTCTTCCAATGGGGGGTGGCCCAAGGCGGAGCTTGCCGATGAGCGGGCATCGTTAGTGTTGGGGCAGATGATGACCGACTTGAAGCCGGGCAACGCGAGGGCGACCAAGGTGACGGGGGTCATGCTCCTGAGGGAGCTCTTGACGCTGCGAGTTGCCCCGCTCCAGGTGCACGCACGCCCCTTGTGGGAGCTTGAAGAATAGGGAAACAAGACCCGCCTGAGGCCGGGGCCCCTGCCTGACGATGAATTGGCTGCTGTTCTGCGCCTCATAGTTGGGGACAACCAGGAGTACCCGCCAAGCGCCTTCGTTCCCCTTTTCCAACGCAGGGACCGGGAGGAATTCGTCGCCTCCAGGCCGACCTTTGACGCGCGCGGGCTGGTGCCGCCGGCGCTCCCGGGGGCTCCTGCGGCGCCGAAACCGGTGGAGGTGTCCTCTGACGAGTCCCGTGGGGAGGGGGAAGAGGAGGTGGACTCGGAGAATACCCTTGAAGAGGTGGGGGAGACTTCCCCTCTGAGCAAGGCCGAGATCCTCCGCGCCCTTCCTGACGATGCCGAGGCCGACGCCCACCAGGAGGAGAGGGAGCAGCCCCTCATCCCGACGAGGGGTAGATCGTCGCTAGTGCCTCGCGATGCCGCCTTCGTCCCGACACCTTCTGGGGCTGGCTCCGGCTCTGCTTCCGCACCGCCTGCCGCCGCCGGAACCCGAACGCCTGCTCCTCAGGTCCCGATGCTGTCAGGCTTCAAGCTCCGCAAGCGGAAGTATGTTGCGGTGGATCAGTAAGTGTCTTAAGTTTCGCCTTGTCCCTGTTTGTACTCGTCATTTCCTGATGCTCGCCCTTGGTTGATCAGGCCGACGTCTTCGGCGAAGAAGAGGAAGGAGGATGCGGCGGCCGTGCCTCCCTCCGCAGAGAAAGGAGGTAGCAGCACCCGCATCTCCCCAGCCCGGTCGTCCTCGCGGGGCCAAGAGGAACATCGCCGCGTGGAATCAGCCCCCATGGCCCCGCTGGCTCCGGAAGTGCCGGCGCCTGGTGCGGCTGATGAGGTCCCAGCTGCTCCGGAACCCGCGATCTCCCAGGCCCTGGTGACGATGTCGCCTCCTCCCACTGCTGCACCTCCACTCCTTGGTTCTTTCGCTCCTGCTGCTGCTCTGGAACATGCTCTTTCGGAGATGACCCAGTTGCAAGCAGATCTCCTGGGCGCGGACCCACGCCTGGTGGCCGGGCGCCTGGAGCTGGCCTCTGGCTGGCTTCACTCCGACCTGGCGGTTCGCGCGGCGCTAGGCCAGGCTGCTGCGGCTTCCGAGAAGGAGAAGCAAAGTGGTGCCAGCGCTGCAGCCGATCGCGAGACGGCGCTGAAAGATGCCAAGGCCGCCCGTGACCGCTGCCAAGCGCTGGAGGGCAAGTTGCAGAGCCTGCGCGACAAGCACGCAGAAGAAGCACGTTGCTGCCAAGCAAAGGAGGAGGAGATGAAGGCCCAGGAGGACGCTGTCATGAACCGTGATGCTGAGCTGGCGGAGTTGGGGAAGGCGCAGGCCGCCGAGCGCAACCGGTTGGAAGAGTTGGAGCGGAAGATGGGGGCGAGGGAAGCCGATCTTGATGCCAAGGCACGAGTCCTGGCCGAAGACCGCGTGGCCTTCACCGATCTCGAGAAGAGATCTCGCAAGGCGCTGAAGACGCTCTACGAGCACGGCCTGGAGAAGTCGCTAGCCACCGATGAGGACGGCCCCGCCTGGTTGGTTCCTCTCTTGGTGAAGGCGCTCGAGGAAGTCGTTGACGGCGTCGGTCCTATGGCGGAGGCAGAGGCTCGTGTCCTATCTTTAGCTGCATTGACCCGTGTTTTCAACCACTTGTACCTTCGCGACCCCAACGCTTGCCTTGACGAGCTGCTGGAGCCTGTGGCTGAAGATCAATGCGAGGCCGCCGCCGCAGCCGTACAAGGTCAAGTGGAGGCCTTGCTGAAGAAGTTCCGTGGCTTTGTCTCCGCTCCTCTGTCCGGTGATGTCGCCGATCCTGCAGCTGGTGGTGAAGGTGAAGACAACATCGCTCATGAAGTAGCACCTTCCGCAGGTGATGGCGGCGCCCGGGGGTGACCTGCGGCTATTCTCCAGTTTCGTTCCTGCAACATGCATTAGGCCTTGTGGAGGCGTTTAGACTCTTCATTTGATATCGTGAGGACAATGTGTTTGTAATATTTGCTTCGAGATTTTGCGATTTCCTTCCTATTTGCTTTGCGTTCTGTGTCGGCAGAGCCCGGCCCCACACATACCTCAACCGCCATTGGGCCGACCGGAGACCAGGACGGACCAAGGAGTAAGGGGCTACGTGACCAGTTAGGCTCCTGAGTCGCGATGCTCAGGAGTCCCCCTTGACGCGCAAACAACTTATAGGGAGAGTCCGCGAGGATAGATTAATGTTCTACGTCGGCAGAGCCCGGCCCCGCGCATACCTCAACCGCCATTGGGCCGACCGGAGACCAGGACAGACCAAGGAGTGAGGGGCTACGTGACTAGTTAGGCTTCTGAGTCGCGATGCTCAGGAGTCCCCCTTGACGTGCAAACATTTTCCATACCTGCCCTCGCCGAGGCCTCGGGAGGGCGCATGATGCCCAGGTCCGGGACACCTGGTTGGGTGGCGTGTGCTTGGGCATGACCCAAGCGCAGCCCCCGTGCCCAGCCCCTTCGCCCGGCTCTCCCGAGGGGAGGCGTTGCGGTGAGGCTGGACGCTGAGCTCTGGGCTCCCTGAGGTTAGTACGACCATGGGGCCGCCCTCAGTTGTTTATCACCAGCGTGGAGCATAATGCTTCCGCTTGTGCACGGGCATAGCCGCTCCTCGGCAGTGTCGACGGCCAGCGCGGAGCATGGTGCATCCACTTGTGCGTGGGATGGGGGCCCCCTCCGGGAGGAGCCCCCGGGGCGTGTACAGCCCCGCCTTGACACGTGGCCTACATGGCAGGGCTGCGAGGTGTATCTGGGCACTCGTGAGCCAGCGCGGGACTCACGAGGCCCTACCTCAAAGCGGTTTGCGTCTGGTCTTGAGTCTCGGTGACTGTGTGTTCCTGCAAGGTGGTTAGGTGCAAGCACTCTACGTCCTCAGGTCCCGGCCCTCGAGCGAGCTCAGCCGCCGCTGGTATGCCAGGTCGCGATGCCGTGGTCAAGGCCAGGGGGTGAGGGCTGGAGAGCCAGTAAGAGCTCCTGAGTCGCGATGCTCAGGAGCCCCCCTTTTAATGCGCAAGCGAATTGCACAAGATGAACGGACCCGTGGCGGGTGGTGCTCGAGCAGACGATGACCGTAGGTAGGTTAAGCATGGAGAGCAGATCAACTTGGGTAAATGTAGGAAGATACATGCCACTGGGTCCGGCCCGAGCGGCTTGGGGATGATGCAGCTCGAGGGTTGCCCCCAGCAAGGTAAGCTAAAGACATAAGCAAAAGGGATACATGCTGTAGGGACGGACCCACGCGGCCTGGGAATAATGCAGCCCGAGGTGCGCTCCCAGCTAAACGAGCTTGGAAGATGTCACCTGGTTCTGTAGAAAAAGTAGAGTTGGTGCAGCTGAAGGCGTGCGTCGAAGGAGTGGCTCTTCACGAACAACCAGGGCCCTGAGCCTCTGGGGGCTCGGGAGGTTCCCTGAAGACCATCTCCATCTCTTCCAGGACGGCGTGGTACCTGGCCTCTTGAGCCGCCAGGACACGCCGCATGTTGCGCTGATAGGCTGACGCCACGCTCGGCAAGCCGAGGGCATGCGAACGTAGCTATGTGGCGGGCCCTCGCAGCGGCCCACACGCGAAGGCCAGAAGCGCTCCTGAGATGCGACCCTGTTGAGCCCTGGGACGTCGATGCAGACACGCAACCCAGCATCCTCGCCTGGATGAGGAGCCGCGCCTCATGAGCGGCCATCGCCGTGCATGGCTCTTGCGTCTTGCAGCTCCTGACTGGTCTTGGTGATGAACTCCTGAGTGGTGGGCACTCCTTGCCCTGTGCTCTCATGAGGGACACGTGCCGCAAAGCATGCCTCCAAGTGGTGCCCAAGCGCCTCCCTCGTGAGGTTGGCAAGGTCTGAGGCTCTCTAGAAGAGAGCCCCCGAGCCCTGCCCGAGGAGGGCGTCGGGCGCGCCTTCCTATGCAATGGAGGGAGGCGCCCCTGGGACGGACGCTGATCCTGATGAGGCTCCTGCCGTGGCGCCATCTTCCTGAGGTCCTGCACGGCGCAGCTGCTTCTTCTTTGGGATGGCCTCCGGAGGGCCCTCACTTCTGCTGTCGGGGTCGTTAATCACTACAGCTTGGAAGGCGCGCCCAAGGGAGCACACCGCATCTCTTTCTTCACATGGGACCGTGATGATTCCGCCACTTCCCGACATCTTGAGGACGTTGTAGCCATGATGGGTGACTGCCATGAACTTGGCCAGGGCCGGATACCCAAGGATGGCGTTGTACGGCAGGCGGATGTGCGCGACATCGAAGTCGATGAGCTCGGTGCAGTAGTTCTTGCGCTCTCCGAAGGTGACAGGCAGGCGGACCTACCCTATCGGTGTGGTGGAACCGTCAGTCACCCCTAAGAAAGGCTTGGTAGGCTGGAGCTGCTCATACGGCACTTGGAGGTTGTCGAACGTGTCGACGGACAGGACGTTGTGCCCTGCTCCGCCGTCGATGAAGGTCTTGGTAACCTGCACATTGCCGATGACTGGGGAACACAACATCGGGATGGCGCCGGCGGTGGCCGCGCACTTGAGCTGATCTGCCGAGTTGAAAGTGATTGCGCATTGGGAGAACTTGAGCGGGCGCATGGCCTCGAGCTTGGGGAGCACCGCGTTCACCTCACGAGCGAACTGTTTGAAGATGCGCTGAGAGGCTAGGGCCTGGGCGCCGCCCAAGATGCAGGCAATTGCATGCGGCTCCTGGAAGCCCCCAGCCCCCTCGTCCTGATGGTGGTCATCGCTCCTTCTTGGTGGCGGCAGTGGGGGAAGACCGGCGTTGCTTTGGGGGCGATCCTCACGAGGCTGGTCCCTCCAGGCCCCCTCGCGAGGATGGTCCTGCCAGCGGTCCTCACCAGGCCTGTCGCGCCACTCCTGGCGTGGGCCCCGGTCATCCCAGCGCCCGCCTCCACATCCTCCTCCACGGCCGTAGCCCCAGTCGCTGCGCTCGGGGCGTCGACTGAAACGTCTTTCTCGTATGGCTCTGAGCTCCTGACAGTCACTGGTGTTGTGAGTGTTCAGGTTGTGGAAGGCGCAGAACGGTCGGCTGTTCTTGGATGACTCGGGCTGATCTCTGCCCCGCTTGGTGTCGGGCTCCGCTGCTAGCACTGCTGCTTCCTTGCGCTTCACGTCCTTGGCCTTGGCCTTCTTCTCCTCTGTGCCCGCGGCTGGCAGCTCAACGAGAGAGAGGCGCCCCTCCTCAGCTCTTGCACACTTGGTCACCAGGTTGAACAGCTCCTGAGATGTGCAGAGCTCCTCGTGGATAGCGAGCTCTTCCTTCATCTTGACGTCACGAACGCCGTCGGAGAACGCGGAGATGATGGCCTCATCCGTGACCTTGGGGATCTTGAGGCGAGTGTTGTTGAAGCGCTGGATGTACTTCTGGAGGGTCTCTCCTGGTTGTTGCTTGATGCGGCGCAGGTCGCCCGCGGCCGGCGGGCGGTCGCGAGTGCCTTGGAAGTTGGCGACGAAGCGGTCGCGCATCTCGTCCCAGGAGGAGATCGAGCCGTGCGGCAGGTTCAGGAGCCTGGAGCAGGCTCCATCCTTGAGAGCCATGGGAAACCAGTTCGCCATGACTTTCTCATCGCCGTTGGCCACTTCGGATCTCAGCTCGTAGAGCTGCAGGAACTCCGCGGGGTCGGCGGTGTCGTTGTAGCGAGGAGGCAGATCCGGCTTGAACTTGCCTGGCCAGGCGACGGTACGCAGCTCGAGGGTGAAGGCGCGGCAGCCAGCCGTGGTTGCTGGGGCCCGCTTTAGAGGTGGAGCTTGGTCTTGATGAGGTCCGCGCGGTGCCGCTGCGGGCGGGGCGCGGTCTTGACGAGGCGGCGCGGGAAGCGCGGGTGCAGCTTCTTTGTGGCCGAGGGATTTCTTGGCAGCTTCTCTCTTTGCGCACACCGGGCGTGGCGGATCACGCCGCGGGGCCGCGCGCCTTGGTGCCAAGGCACCGTCTTGGGGCAGAGGTGGTGGAGGCGCGCCATGAGCCTCGTCGCCCGTGACCGGCTGAGGGTGAGGCAGAGAGAGGGACGGTGCCGGGGAGCCCCCCTGCGGCGCGGACGAGCTCGGCGATGCGGTCGAGCCACTCCTCGTAGAGGTCATCGACTGGGCGGTAGTGCAGGAGTTCGTTTGTGGCAAGGAGTGCGGCCCGCGCCTCCATGGGAGCGCGGCGTGCATGAGACGAAGAACCGGCCGGGGTCAGCGATGGAGTGGCTGTGCGGCCGTCCTGCCGTACCGAAGGATGCAGCGAGGACGCCTGCTTCTCGTTCCCCGCTGGGCCGGTGGCAGCGTTGGCGGTAGGAGACGGAGAGCGACGAGGTGGCCCGCCGACGGGAGTTGTCTGAGCAACGCGGGCGGTGAGGGCAGCCCGGCGCTCAGCTCGAGCACGGCGAGCGTCCGCCATGGAGACGATGGAGCGACGGATCATTTGATCGATGAGAGGGAAGCTACGGCGCACCCCTACCTGGCGCGCCAAATGTCAGATGTGGGGTTCCGGCAAACCCTTAAGGTTCGAACACTGGGGTGCGCGCAAAGTCTTTCCCTCCTACCGATCTATGCCCTAGCTCGCTAAGATCTCGCGGACAAACTCGACAAACTCGCAACACAGAAAGACACGAGATTTATACTGGTTCAGGCCACCGTTGTGGTGTAATACCCTACTCCAGTGTGGTGGTGGTGGATTGCCTCTTGGGCTGATGATGAACAGTACAGAGAGAAGAACAGCCTCCTGAGGTTGAGGTGTTCTTGTGCTTGGTGACTTAGCAGGTGAGAGCTGGATGAACTGCTCGATCTGATCAGATGAGATCAAGCCGAGATGAGATGCCCCTACTGTGGTGGCCAGCTCTACTTACATAGGCCCTGGTCCTCTTCCCAAATATTGAGCGGGAAGGGAGCCAACAACAGCGTGCAAATTTGAAGGGGGACAGCTAGTACAAGCTATCCTCACAAAAGTGGTCTTCGCCTGCGAAAAGCTCTGGTGGTGACGCCGTCTTGGGCTCCACAATGACCTCCGTCTTGCCGTCCTCCTGGTCTTGGTCTCGTTGCACCGATATAGCAACCTTTGCCTGATGCCTCGGTACTCCTCGCCTGCGTCTGCTTCCTTAGCACCAAAGAGGAAACAAGGACGCTGCGCGCGCTGGCGCCCGCCTGGTGTCGATCGTCATGGCTCACGTCACGAGAGCTTCGTGAGGTTTGCCCCGCCTTGATATCTCCGCTCCTCGTGAGCCTGCCTGACTAGGCCACTCCTGAGGAGGTCTTGCGTCGTTCGCCTCGCGAGGCTTGGCCCCTCGCGAGGGTCTTGGATGCCTTATTGATGGAGATGGGCCGTACGGCCTGCTGGCTTAGCCACGCCGTGGGCCGCAGGTAGGCAAGTCTGGGGACCCCCCTTTCCCAGAACGCCGACATCCCCTGAGGAGTGGGTCATATGTGCCTCGGCAGCACGATGACAGACGCCCTCACAGTGGTGGGCGAAGAATTCCAGTCGACCCCAGGGAGCCGGGCTTTGATGAGAGAGCTATTCTCGTTCAAGGTCTGGTTGAAAGGAACAGAGCACACAGAGAAGGCCATGACAGAGATTATCCGACTAGCAGCGGAGTGCACGTTCCAGGTCCAGAGTGTTTCAGCAGAGCCATCAGGGCTGTAGTGATTCCTCCCAACTTCAGGTTGGCGACTGGAGTCAGCAAGTTCACTGGTGAGTCCAAGCCTGACACTTTGCTTGAGGACTACCGAGTGGCTGTACAGATCGGTGGCGGCAATGATGAAGTGGCCATGAAGCACCTTCCTCTGGTGTTGGAAGGCTCGGCCAGAGCATTGTTGAATCAGTTAGCACCCGGCAGCATATATAGTTGGGAGGAACTTGCCCGAGTGTTTGCTAGAACCTTTGAAGGTACATGCAAACGACCAGCAGGGTTAACAGAGTTGTAGTCCTGCGTGAAAAAACCGAATGAGACCTTGAGAGATTATATCCAGAGATGGATCACATTGCACCACACAGTGGATAACGTGTCAGATCACCAAGCAGTTTGTGCCTTCAAGGAGGGTGTTAAGTATCGAGAATTGAATCTGAAGTTCGATCGGACAGGGGATATGTCCCTGAGTCGGATGATGGAGATCGCCACCAAGTATGCTAATGGTGAAGAGGAAGACCGACTCGGGAGTGGCAAGCACGAAACAGTCGCCCAAGAAACCGGAGGAGGGAATTCCAGTCGGAAACAGAAACGCAAGGCCGAACCAACGGCTCCTGGTGAAGCTTTAGTTATGGCTCAAGGAAAGTTCAACGGGAAGCCCAAAGGGCCGTGGAACCCCAAGAAAGTGAAAGATCAAGATGGAAATGATGTGTTGGATTTACCGTGCCACATTCACACCAAAAAAGATGAAGAGAGTAATCTCATTTACCCTAAACACACCACTCGACAGTGTCGGCTCCTGATCCAGCAGTTCCGAGAGGAAACAACCCAAGGAGAAGGAAAAGGAGTCAGACAAGGGTGAGGATAGGGAAGAAGATGATGATGGTTTTCCCAACGTCAATTACACTATGATGATTTTTGCTGATGTTGAAAGCAAAAGTCGACTGAAAGTTATCAACAGAGAGGTGAACATGGTTGCTCCGGCAACACCAAGTTATTTGAAGTGGTCTCAGAGTGTCATCACATTCAACCAGTTTGACCATCCACATATAGCCACCCCTGGGAGGCAAGCGTTGGTGGTCGACCCAGTTGTTGAAGGCACTCGACTTACTAAAGTGCTGATGGATGGTGGTAGTGGTCTGAATATCCGGTATCTTGAGACCTTGAAGGTGATGGGCATTCCGATGTCCAAGCTTAGTGAAAGCAATATGAGTTTCCATGGCGTTATACCTGGCAAGAAGGCTGAATCACTCGGCCAGATCGCCCTTGATGTGGTTTTCGGTGATTCCAAGAATTACCGCAAAGAAAAGTTGACATTTGAAGTAGTGGATTTCCAAAGTGCTTATCATGCTATTCTGGGTAGGCCTGCCTACACGTTTCATGGCTCGACCATGTTACGTGTACCTCAAGTTGAAAATGCCTGGTCCCAGAGGAGTGATCACTATCACTGGCAATCGACAGAAGGCAGAAGAGTGCTTCCAGAAGGGCTCAAAACTCACCGATGCACAAATGGCAGCAGTCGAAATGTAAGAATACCGGAAGAATGCAGAACCTAGTGATTTGTTGCGCTCCAAGAAGCCTGCCACTGATTCTGCATTTCAGTCGTCCGGTGAAACCAAGCCGATTCATATTCACCCGACCGATCCTAGTGCTGCTCCTACTCATATTTCAACTTCACTCGACAGCCAATAGGAAGAAGCGCTCATCCAGTTCCTCTGTGAGAACTGGGACATCTTTGCATGGAAGCCTTCTAACATGCCGGGTGTACCCAGGGGACTGGCTGAGCATCGTTTGCGAGTCGACCCGAAAGTAAAACCAGTCAAGGAACATCTTCGACGGTCCGCCGTACAGAAGAGAAAAGAAATTGGTGAGGAAGTGGCTAGGCTCCTGACAGCTGAGTTCATCCGAGTAATTTACCACTCCGAGTGGCTCGCCAATGTTGTCATGGTCCCCAAGAAGGACGACTCACTTTGCATGTGCATTGACTTCAAGCATATCCACCGGGCCTGCCCGAAATATCATTTTCCTCTCCCCGCATCGACTAAATTGTCGACTCGACTGCGGGGTGTGAGCGATTGTCTTTTCTGGACGCCTATTCCGGGTATCATCAGATCCCACTGTATGGACCCGATGAGATAAAAACGGCTTTCATCACTCCATTCGGGTGCTTCTGTTATGTCACCATGCCATTCGGCCTGAAGAACGCCGGAGCTACATTCATGAGGATGATTCAGAAGTGTCCGCTCACTCAAATCAGTTGGAATGGGGAAGCATACATGGATGACATTGTGGTCAAGTCACGTAAAGTTTCCGACCTGCTGACTGACCTTGCTGAAACCTTTGCAAACCTCAGAAGGTATGATATCAAGCTTAATCCATCAAAGTGCATATTCGGAGTTCCTGGCGGAAAGTTACTTGGTTTCCTCGTTTCCGAACGAGGGATCGACGCAAACCCAGAGAAAGTTGGTGCCATACTCCGGATGAAACGCCCTGTGCGTGTACATGATGTCCAGAAGCTTACTGGTTGTTTGGCCGCCTTGAGTCGATTCATATCTCGTCTCGGTGAAAAGGCCTTGCCTCTTTACCGACTGATGAAGAAATCCGACAAGTTCGAGTGGACAGATGAAGTTGACGCAGCGTTTGCAGAGCTCAAAGCCCTGCTTTCCACCCAGCCGGTGCTTGCTGCCCCAATCAGCAAAGAGCCTTTACTGCTTTATATTGTAGCCACAGGACAAGTTGTCAGTACGGTGCTCACGGTCGAGCGGGAAGATGAAGGAAAAGCCTATAAAGTTCAGCGCCCGGTATACTATGTTTCTGAAGTTCTGAATCCATCAAAGCAAAGATATCCACATTATCAGAAGCTTGTTTATGGGATTTACATGGCCACGAAGAAGGTTGCACATTATTTCTCTGATCACTCCATTACAGTCATCAACGACACACCACTGTCAGAGATCCTGAACAACAGAGATGCAACTGGTCGAGTGGCAAGGTGGGCGATTGAACTCCTTCCCTTGGATATCAAGTTTGAGGCAAAGAAATCTATCAAGTCCCAGGCAATTGCAGATTTCCTCGCCGAGTGAATTGAGCAACAACTGCCGACTCAGATTCACTCGGAGCATTGGACCATGTTCTTTGATGGCTCCAAGATGCAAAATGGTTCCGGTGCTAGGGTGGTATTGGTATCCCCCCGAGGAGACAAGATCAGTTATGTCCTCCAGATTCATTTTGACTCCCCCAACAACGAAGCTGAATATGAAGCACTTTTGTACGGGTTGCATATGGCCATTTCACTGGGCGTCCGTCGCCTCATGGTCTATGGTGACTCAGATTTAGTGGTTAATCAAGTGATGAAGGAGTGGGATGTCAGAAGCCCAGCTATGACTAGCTATTGTAATGCAGTGAGAAAGTTAGAGAAGAAGTTTGAGGGGTTAGAGCTCCATCACATACCCCGACTGAAAAATCAAGCAGCCGATGATTTGGCAAAGATAGGTTCCAAGAGAGAGGCCATTCCCAGGAATGTGTTTTTGGAACATATTCATACACCTTCTGTTCAAGAAGATCCTTTCACTGAAGAGCCCCCACAACCAAAGAGTGCCACTGATCCAACTGAAGTCGAAGTCCCAGCTGTGGTCGACTTGATCATGGAGGTTTTGGTCATCACTCCCGACTGAACAGTACCTTATATCGCGTACATTCTTAGAAAGGAACTCCCAGAGGATGAAGAAGAGGCTCGACAGAACGTCCGTCGATCCAAAGCCTTTACTGTGATAAGAGCACAGTTGTTCAAAGAAAGTGTGACTGGAGTCTGCCAGAAATGCATAACACCAGAAGAAGGTCGAGTGATCCTCAATGACATCCACTCGGGGACCTGTGGTCACCATGCGTCCTCTCGGACTATTGTGGCCAAAGCATACCGAGCGGGATTTTATTGGCCATGAGCAAACGAGATGGCAAAAGAAATAGTCGACAAATGTGAAGGTTGCCAGTTTTACTCCAACATGTTTCACAAGCCTGCATCAGCCCTGTAGACCATTCCACTTGTCTGGCCCTTTGCTGTTTGGGGATTGGATATGGTTGGACCTCTGAGGACTGGTAGGAGCAGCTTTACTCATGTGCTCGTGGCAGTCGACAAGTTCACCAAATGGATTGAGGCCAAGCCTATCAAAAATCTTAAAGCCAGTACTGCTGTCAGCTTCATCAGAGAGTTAACATTCAGATATGGTGTTCCACACAGCATCATCACTGACAATGGGTCGAACTTCGATTCTGATGAGTTCAGAGCCTTCTGCGCTTCCCAAGGTACTCGAGTTGACTATGCTTCAGTCGCCCGCCCCCAGTTGAATGGACAAGCTGAAAGAGCAAACGGATTGATTCTCAAAGGACTGAAACTCCGACTGATGCGTGATCTCAAGCACGCAGCAGGTGCCTGGGTCGATGAACTTCCATCAGTGCTTTGGGGACCGAGGACAACTCCCAATCGGTCGACTGGCCGAACTCCATTCTTCTTGGTCTATGGAGCTGAAGCTGTACTTCTGAATGACTTGCTCCACAATGCACCCCGATTCGAGCTTTTCTCAGAAGATGAAGTAGAACATGCACGACAAGATGCAGTTGATCTCCTGGAAGAGGAAAGAGAGATGGCCTTGATCCGGTCGACCATCTACCAGCAAGACCTGCGTCGATTCCACGTAAGAAATGTGAGGGGTCGAGCATTTCAAGAGGGAGACTTGGTTCTTCGAGTGGATCAGCAGAAACCACACAAGCTTGCTCCTGCTTGGGAAGGCCCCTTCATCGTCACCAGAGTGCTCCACAACGGAGCATACCACCTTTACAACATCGAGCACAAGATAGACGAGCCACGCGCCTGGAATGCGGAGCTGCTCTGCCCCTTTTACACTTGAGCATTCAGACTGTTGAGATGTAATAAGAAATACTCCCTCCGTAAACTAATATAAGAGTGTTTAGATCACTACTTTAGTGATCTAAACACTCTTATATTAGTTTACAGAGGGAGTACCTTCTAGTTTGATTATCAAAGACACAGTTTTACAGTCTCCTAAATGATTGATGTTTCCTTTTTTATATGTTTCAAATCCCCCAGTGGGTGCCTTAGATGCGAATCCGTTTCGCCTAAGTTTGCAAAAAAATCCAGTCGAGTGAAGAGCAAGCCTCTCACTCAGAGGCTTAGCTGCGAATCCGTTTCGCCTAAGTTTAAAAAATCCTACCGAGTGGTGAGCAAGCCTCTCACTAGGGGGCTTAGGTGCAGTCTAGTACTCGCCTAAGTTTTAAAAATCCTACCGAGTGGTGAGCAACCCTCCCACTCGGGGGCTTAGCTGTAGTCCAGTACTCGCCTAAGTTTTAAAAATCCTACCGAGTGGTGAGCAACCCATCCCCTCGGAGGCTTAGCTGCAATCCAGTACTCGCCTAAGTTTGAAAAATCCTACCGAGTGGTGAGCAACCCTCCCACTCGGGGGGCTTAGCTGCAGTCCAGTACTCGCCGAAGTTTTAAAAATCCTACCGAGTGGTGAGCAACCCTCCCACTCGAGGGCTTAGCTGCATTCCAGTACTCGCCTAAGTTTTAAAAATCCTACCGAGTGGTGAGCAACCCTCCTACTCGGAGGCTTAGCTGCAGTCCAGTACTCGCCTAAGTTTGAAAAATCCTACCGAGTGGTGAGCAACCCTCCCACTCGGAGGTTTAGCTGCAGTCTAGTACTCGCCTAAGTTTGAAACACATCCCTATCCATAAGGACGACGAGGTGCAGGTCGACTGCAACCTTCTCCTCGGAGCTACGCCACAAGTACAACGTACGCTCCATCCCTATCCGCAAGGACGACGAGGTGCAGGTCGACTGCAACCTTCTCCTCGGAGCTACGCCACAAGTACAACGTACGCTCCGTCCCTACCCGCAAGGACGATGAGGTGCAGGTCGACTGCAACCTTCTCCTCGGGGCTACGCCACAAGTATAACATACGCTCCATCCCTATCCGCAAGGACGACGAGGTGCAGGTCAACTGCAACCTTCTTGTCGGAGCTACGCCACAAGTATAACGTGCTCTCCATCTCAATCCGCAAGGTCGATGAGGTGCAGGTCGACTGGAATCTCCTCCTCAGAGTGGCATCTCAAGTACAATGATTATTCCGAGGGAAGAACAAATTCCACTCGAAGGCAAACACAAGAATATTCAGAGATAAACCAAGTTCAGATAAATCCGAAGGTTCCGGACCACGGATCAAAAGTACTCGAGCATCAAGCCCGAAGAAGTTTAACGATTACACAATCACTCGGCATTCTAAGGCAAATAAAGGTGGAGCATAATGTTTTTTGGTCACTCGTCAGGAGAAGGACTGGCTGGGTCGCAGAAACTGTCAAGGTCTATGTTGTCTGCGATGCGAGTGGCGGCGTCAAGGAAAGTGTCCATGAAGGACTGGAAAGTGTGCCTTTTTGTCTTAGCAACGTTGAGCTCCGCCAGCTTGTCTTCTTTGACATCCTTGCAGTGCACTCGGACCAGAGACAGGGCGACATCAGCGCCGCAGTGAGCAGATGACTTCTTCCATTCTTGCACTCGGTCAGGTATTTGATTCAGTCGAGCCATTAGAGACTCGAGGTCTTGAGACAGTTCCGCCTGAGGCCAGAGTTCAGCATCAACTCGAGTCATCGCCGCCTTCAGGCGGGCAAGGTAAGCAACCGCGTTGTCCATGCGATATTCCAACTACAGCACATTCATTGTGATGTCATCTTTGATTGGGCAATTTATGGGATCGAGACCCGTCTCGACCCGCCCAATTTCCGCTTCAAAGTCCTGGCAAAGTTCTGCACAGTCGAGTAAGTGGTGAGTCGACAATATAATAAGACCTGTCAATCGACCATAACAAGTCAGTCGAACATCAGTACCTTCAAGCTTTAAGACCAGTTTTGCAGCAAGCTGGCACGGATAAGATTCCAACTCGCCCTTCTTGGCCTTGAGGCTCCCAATCTCGTCAGTCAGCTTGTCCTTGTCTTTCTTCAGTCGCTCGACCACCCGATTGGTGTCAGAGACAGCAGTCTTCAGTTTGGAGTTCTCTTCTTCTAACTTACCGAATGAAGCAAGCTTCTTGTCAGCAAGTGCCGTTTTCTCTTGCGCTTCCTTCTGCGCAGCAGCAAGATCCAGATCCTTCTTCTCCAGAGCCTGCTTCATTTTCTCTAAAGAAATAACATTCTCCAGATGAGCTTGGAGTTGACGGTTTTCACTACATACATCTGCTCGAGTGGAGTCACTCGGTTCAAAAAATGGAAAGGAAAAGTGGCAGTCGTAAGATGGACAGTTGACGATTGGTTACCTCCCATGGCAGCTACTTCGTCACGAGCAAGTCTTGAGATTCTTATGGGCCAGTTCCAGATCAAGGTTGAGGCTGATTTGCTGCTTGTTCAGTGTAGAAATTTGAGCCCCAAGATCACAAGATTTCTACAGTCAATATATAAGACATATCAGTCGATAGAAACAAAAGAACATCATAGTGAAAGTTACTCTAAGACTACCGCTGAAACAAACATTCAATGGCAGTCTCGGGGACTACACCCAGTGGGTGCACTTAGCATGCCCCCACTGGTTTAATTAAACACTCGGCATGGTCTGCCTAGCACGAGTCGTAAAAAAAAGTCGTTCTCAGACCATAGTCGACTGCCTGAAGTCGACCATGGTCTCAAGGACTACACCCAGTGGGTGCACTTAGCGTGCCCCCATTGGTTCCGGTTCCACTCGATCTGGCCTGCCCAGGTTGAGTGACAAAGTTCAGATTCTCAGACCACAGTCGACTGCCCGCAGTCAACTATGGTCTCGGGGACGACACCCAGTGGGTGCACTCAGCGTGCCCCCACTAGTTCAAAGACTCAATCGATTAAATCCAAGTCGACTCAAATAGACTTGTGCAACTTTAAAACGGTCACGACCCAGTGGGTGATCGGATGAGAAATAAGATCAGTCGGAAATCAACTGACCTGGACATTGGTCTGCAGAGCAGCGCCGGCGTTGAAGGCCACCTGACTAGCCTCGTGCACCACTTTCATCTGCCCCATCACAAGATTCAACTGAAGAAGAGCTTCCTTGGCGGCACTCGGTGGGTCATCTGGAGTTTGATACGCAGTGAAAAGTGATGATGGCAGAGCAGTCGAAGCAGCCGCTGGGTCTGATGCGTGGAGTTGTATTCGAGCGGCAGGGGTCTGAGCAGCTGATCCTGACGGACAATCAGTCGATAGCGGGATAGCGAAAGTGACGTTGGTGCGAGCCGGATCTGTCGATCGCTCGACCGCCATCCCAAGCATCAGTGTCGACTGAGGAACCTGAACCTCGGGCGCTTTCCCGCTCTGTCCCTTGTCCTTCCTCCTCCTTTCCCTCAGGGGCACTTCTTCTTCATCGTCCGGAAGCACAACAACGTCTAGTGGAGCTGCAGCAAACAGAAAAAAATCAGAGAGACAACTGACGAACAATCCAGTCGACCAAATGAATTCGAGTCGGGTAGGCTTACTGGCTTTGGAGGTAGCTGCGTCATCGGTTTCCTCGTCGTCTGGAACCTTGTCGATATCCATATCAGTCGCAGCAGAGGTCGGGCTGGAAAAGTTCATCATCCACTCGGTCAGGACAAGAGAATCAGTCGGAACAAGAAAACACGAGAAGAACATTTACCCAGAAGCAACAGGAACATCCATCTTGATCTTAGGCAAGGTCTTCCGGGTCTTCGAGGGATTGATCTTGGGCTGCTTGGTGACCTTCTCAGCCTGTTCTGGAGTCGAAGACCGAGCGCGCTTTTGAGATGGAGCGCTCGAGGCCACAGCCTTACCGCGCGTGCCCGCGGGATCATGGTGCTGCTTGGATCGACGTTCTGAACGAGGCGGTGAGTCGACTACCTCCTCGTCGTATGACTCGTCGCTCTCATCTTTGTCATCGTCGTCTGGTGACTCCCATTCACCACTCTCCTCCGCGCTGTCCTCGCCCTCATGGTCCTGCTCCAGAGCTTGTTCACCATTGGGCATTGAATACATCTCTGTGTAAATCTACAAGACAAGAAGTCGAGTGAAAATCAGTCAGATTAACAAACAGTCGGAAAACGCATCCAAATGCAATCGGTTATAGCGGCCAAACCTTGTCTGGCTGGTTGCTATCGCTAAAAGGGTCGACTCTCCTGGCGCCCCTGGGGTTGTCCTTGTTCCCGGTGATGCTCCTCGGCTATTGGGCCACAGTTTTGGCCGGCACCTCCTCTGGATGAACTCGAGTGGTGTCGCCAGCTCCGGAGTACATCCACATGGAGTGGTCACGGGCCTAGAGCGGTTGAATGCATCGACTGAGGAACACCTCCAGCAAATCCATGCCGGTGACGCCTTGGTTGATCAGTTGGACCAGCATGCCTGTCTCCGCCTTCTCCGCGGCGGTCACTTTCAACGAAGAGGGAGTCCGAACACGATCGAAAGAAAAAGGAGGAAGTCCAGTCGACTGGCCTGGAGTCGCGACGTCCTGACAGTAGAACCAGGTCGACTGCCAGCCTCTGACCGACTCAGGAAGCGTCATCGAAGGGAAAGAACTCCTCTTCCTCTTCTGAATACCCAAACCCCCACACATCTGGATAACATGGGTTTTCTCGTCATTCGAATTTGCTTTCTTCACCATCTGGGATTGGATGGTAAAAATGTGCTTGAAAAGACCCTAGTGCAGTCGACACCCCAAGAAATTCTCGCACATGGACACGAACATAGCAACATAGGTGATGGTGTTGGGAGTAAAATGATGGAGTTGGGCCCCGAAGAAATTCAAGAAACCCCGGAAAAAAGGATGCGGAGGAAGCGAGAAACCACGGTCGACATGGGTGGCTAGCAGAACGCACTCACCCGGCCGCAGCTGCGGCTCCGTCTCCCCCTCCGGCAACCGGGCAGCTTTGTGGACTATCAGTCCGGACTCGGCCAGCTCATTCAAATCTTCCTGCTGAATCGAAGATCGGATCCAATCACCTTGGGTCCAACCTGACGGCAGCCCCGAGCGCGATGAAGATCCCCGATTCGTCTTCTTGCCTTTTGCCGCCCCCGTCGCCTTCTTTGCGCGTTCCAGCGCCGTCGTCTTTTCCTTCCCGATGACGGCAGAGCGGCGGCATTGAGAGTGGAGAAGCCGGATGCGGTAGAGGAACAAGGGGAGGAAGAAGGAGAATGGACGCACACAGTGCACACTTCTCGGCCTCGCCGCTTTTTAAGGACCCACTTCCGAGTGGCTGACGCATGGGCCCGGGTGATTCTGTCAAATCCCTCAACAGTCGCACGCGGGATATGTGGCGAAAAAGGTGGTGCCGCAATCGAAACATCCCGTTTATCCACTCCGCTTGCCACGGCGCGCTCCGCCTGGCGCGCTTCCCCCGAAATTTCGAATCCCGTGAAATCCGGGATCCGCCGTAACTAATCACGCCAAAGATTTCGCGTCGAAGACAACGCTCGACGGGTGACATTATAAAAACCAATCGACAATTTCTAAATCGATCAAGGAGACTGAAACGAAGCCGAAGTTCCAACGCTGGCCTCCGTTCAGAGATGAATACTTGAGAAACACAAGAGTCAAAGCAAGATCAACTTCAACCTTCTTTTCACTCGGACCTCAATCCATTCGGGGGCTAATGATGAGGACATAGACCTGGGGTAGGGTAATAGGCCTGACCTATACATCCTACCCAAGGTTACTGTCTTAGAAACAAAGAAGCTCAAGAGACAACAGGGAGGGACCAACAAAGGTGTCGAGTGCAATCCACTCGACCTACTAGTCACTCGGAGACCCCTCTTTCTTTAGGTCACTCGACCACTCGATCATTCGACCATGAAAGAATCCATTCGACCTGTTTGAAGACTAAGAGTCATCCAGAACAGCAACGGGCAAGCGTCCACTCTGTAGTCTTTAAGGCCATTAAGGAATTTAAGGCTGGCGTTACCAGTAACGCCACCTCTTTATGTACATTGAACCCTTGGTAACGGAGGATGGCCGGGGTCCTGGCGCACTCTATATAAGCCACCCTCCTCCTCTCGCACAAGGGTTCGCACCCCGTGTAACACACACACCCATAATCCAGTCGACCGCCTCCGGGGACCGAGACGTAGGGCTATTACTTCCTCCGCGAAGGGCCTGAACTCGTAAAACTCGTGTGTAAAACTTCGCTATAGCTAGGATCTTGCCTCCTCATACCTACCCCCATTCTACTGTCAGTCTTAGATCCACGACAGCGGCCGAGCATCGACCCCGCCCCTTTATAAGGAGGGGGAGGGGGATGCCATCCCACATTCTCTCTGCATCCATCCTCGTCCTCCTTCACTCCTTTCTTCCACGCGCCATGGCGAGAGGGGGTGCTGGGCCTTCGACAGTGGCGGCGAGGGTCGCCGCTCGACAGCGTGTTCCCCCTTCCCAGGAGCCGGCTACGATAGGAAGGGGGAGGGGCGAGGCCGAGGTAGCCGCGACGGTTGGGGGAGAGGGGGGCGAGGCGGCGCGGTGGCCGTGCCCCCGCCAGCGATTCCTTTCACGATGGAGGGCCACGACGGGGACCAGCCCCGCGAGTTCTTCATCAGGCTGCGCCGGCCACCACGTCGTCGTCTCCGCCTCCCCATCCCATTTGCTCGGGAGATGAGCTCGATCCGCCTCAGACCCTTAGGCTGCACATGAGGGGCTGCGGGAACGGTGGCATGCGGGTCGACGTCGACTTCCCCGCTCCTCGCATCATGTACCTTTGTCGCGGATGGAAGACGTTTGCTCACATCCACAGCCTGACGGCGGGGCTCGTCCTCTACTTCAAGTTAATGGAGGGCGGTCTGATCTCCATCAAGGTCTTTGGAGATCTTGGAACTCGTCCAAAGTGCTGTGTGGAGAGCTCCTCCGACGATGAAGATTCCTCCTCGAGCGGGAGTGACGAGGAGGACAGCGACAGCGACGACGAGGGAGTCGAGCGGCAGGATGCCGACTCCGACTTCGACTGATCACGCCGCCCCTCCCTCGGCCACGCGCCCTGCCGAGGGCCTTCCTCGTCAAGCTCTCCATCAGCACGCTCCCCGTCGCCTCCTTGGGCGGTTGGTGTAGGAGGGCCGGAGAAGGCGAAGAAGGCGGGCGGCGGCCGTCAAATCGGAGTACGCGGGCACCGACGCCTTCGTCGCGTATTGTAGGGCCGCTGCCTCATCTTCCAACTCCTTCCCCGGCACCGGGATGCTCTCTTGGTGCTATCTGCTTCTCGCACCTCGCCTAGGCGCTCCTTTCGCCCTCCCGCTATCTTGTTCCACCTTCTGAGGAGAGGGACAAGAAAGGGATTACAGGCACCTTATCTCTTTTTAGTTTGTAAGCCTGCGGGCACTTGTTAATTTTAAGACTTATAATCCCCTTGCTCATGTTTTTAATTCCGTATGAACTGTACCTGTATGGGATGTTTTTAATGAAAAAGGGTGTTTGCCGGGTTCTCTATGCGTGGGCAAGGCCCATGCCAAGGACGAATCCTTGTTATTTTTAAGATAAACATTGTCGCCCGGCAACAGGCCTTGCCATCTCTCCACTTCAGTCGACCATTCTCGCGCTCTTGGCGGAGGCAGTGGGGAAGTAGAGTTACGCCCCTCGTTCATTTCCTTGCCACCGCGAGTACGACCAAATTCTGACCCAGGAGGTAGCTCTTGGGTACAGGAAAGGGGGAGCACGGTGGTTTTAAGAACGTAAATGAGGTTTCACATGTCCCAGTTCTATACGGAAATGCATAACAGGGGGATGGAAGACTTATTTGAATCCGCAGCCCCCCGGCAACCTTGGCTTGCCGTGGTTGGATCCTTGTATCTTCAGCCCCTGGCAGTCTTGGCTTGCCGGGGCCGGAGCACCGACCCGTTCCCTTTCTCCCAAGCGGCTTGGCAGAAGTGTCCATGTGCCCTGCGAACCAAAGAGAACAGAAAGACGCACACTCGACCTCTAGGCTAGGGGTTAGTCGCCGCTAAGCACTATCAACCCTAACCGAGGGAGAGACTTAACCTAGCATGCATGCTATAACTTAGGGCGCCAGCGCTTCATTGATTTATGCTCAGGGTCTGCGCCTGGCTTTGCACATAGGGTTACATGCCTTGCCGGCAAAGCTTGTACAAAAGGTGGCCTGCCGAGAGGCCCGACAGCCGAGCCTTATGGGTAAAACTTGCGAAGATGTTCGATGTTCCAGGAGTTGCTCACTAGGACGGCATCTTCAGTCTCCAGGCAGACTGCACCGAGCCTGGTGACTCGTATTACCCGATAAGGGCCTTCCCACTTCGGCGTCAACTTGTTGGAATTCTTGGCCGACTGTACGCGCCGAAGAACAAGGTCGCCTTCCTCAAAGCTTCGGGCATGAACCTTGCGGCTATGATAGCAGCGCAAGGCTTGCTTGTAGCACACTGCTCTCACAGCCGCCCGAAGACGATCTTCCTCGAGGAGCGTTGCGTCATCTTGCCGCAATTGCTCTCGCTCAAGCTCGTCATAAGCGAGCACTCGAGGTGACCCGTATATGAGTTCTGTGGGGAGAACTGCTTCTGCCCCATATACTAGGGCAAAGGGTGTCTGGCCGGTGGCTCGATTTGGCATCATCCTGATCGACCAAAGAACCGGCGGCAACTCATCAATCCAGCGCCTTACGCTCTTGTGCAGCCTGTCAAAAGTCTTCGTCCTCAGGCCTCGCAACACTCCAGCATTTGCCCTCTTTGCCTAGCTGTTGCTCCACGGGTGTGCCATGGAAGCAAAACAGACCTTGCTGCCAAGGTCTCGGATGTATTGCATGAAGGTGTGGCTTGTGAACTGCGTGCCGTAGTCGGTGATGACTCTGTTTGGTACACCAAAACGGCAAACTAGCCCCTTGAAGAACTTGACGGCTCACTGTGCGGTAACCTTACTCACGGCCTCCACCTCCGGCCACTTTGTAAACTTGTCGATTGCGACGTACAAGTACTCAAAGCCCCCGACAATGCGAGGGAAGGGGCCCAGTATATCGAGCCCCCAGATCGAAAATGGCTAGGAGAGAGGGATTGTTTGAAGGGCTTGAGCTGGCTGATGAAGCTTCTTCGAATGGAACTGGCACGCTTCACACCTGGTTACTAGTGCTGTCGCATCCTGGAGGGCGCTGGGCCAGAAGAAGCCTTGCCGGAATGCCTTGCGGCAAGGGCCCTCGACCCTATGTGGGAGCCACATATGCCTCCATGTATCTCTGCCAACAGCTCCAGTCCTTCCTCCCAGGGGATGCACTTCAATTTCACACCGTTCGGTCTTCTCCTGTACAGGACATCATCGATGAACTGGTACAAGGCAGACCGACGAGCTACTTTTTCCGCTTCTTCCTGCTCCTCAGGAAGTTCCCCTGTTTGGAGGAAACGGACGGTACGCTGTGCCCATGCCAGAGCCTGGGGATCGACGGCAAGGACCAAAGGCATCTCTTCCGCCACGGGGGCAGCCGTCTCTACGGCCAGGGCTTGGCGCCCCGCCGGAGCCAGCTGCCCCTTGGCAGGCTCGGAATCCGTGGCAACACCCTTGCCGGCGGCCCCTGGGGGCTCGGCGGGAAAGTACTTGCCAGGGCCTGATTTCCTCCGCTTGTTCTACTTCGTTGATGGTTCGACGGAGGGTTGAGTTAACCGAAGCAAAAAGGTACCTGGTTCCACAGGTAGCTTGAATGCAGCGTGCTTTGACAGGTAGTCAACGGTGTCGTTCTCCGCTCAGGGAACGTGCTCCGCTTGTATACCGTCAAAGCACTCCTCCAGCTTCCTCACCTTATCTACGTAGGCCTCCAACAACGGACTCTGATAATCTTTGTTGACTTGTCTGACGACAAGCTACGAATCACCCCTGACGATGAGCTTCTTCACCCCGAGGTTGCCGCGATCCTGAGACCGGCAAGCAGCCCCTCGTATTCAGCGGTGTTGTTCGTGGACATCTCCCTGGGAAAGTGCATCTGGATCACATAGTTGAGGTGCTCTTCGGTGGGTGCGACAAGTAGCACACCGGCACCGGCGCCTTGCAGCGAGAAAGCCCCATCAAAGTACATGATCCAGTCGCGACTTGCTTCCTTGTCGGGGAGAGCGGTCTCCTGGATTTCTTCGTCGGGCGTTGAGTTCCATTCTGCAATGAACTCCGCCAAGACTCTGCTCTGGATTGTCGATGTACTTTCAAAATTCAACCCCAAGCTTGACAACTCCAAGGCCCACTCCATAATCCTTCCGGTTGCATCTGGGTTGTGCAGTATCCGTTGCAACAGGAGGCGGGTGACGACAGTGATGTCGTGGGCTTGGAAGTAATGACGCAGCTTCCTCGAGGCCATAAGGAGGCCGAACAGGAATTTCTGCACACCGGAGTACCTTGAACTGGCCCCCTGCAAGAGGGAGCTGACAAAGTAAACCTTGTGTTGCATCATCTTCTTCTTCTGCACCACTTCACTTGGCTGCGTGGGCCCTGTCCCGATGGCGTCAGACTCTGCCGGGGGCCTTGCCTTGCCGGCACCAGGCCTGCCGGGGGAATCTCTGACTTACCATCCGCCGGCCCTGCCATTGCCACTGCCTCTTTGTCGACCTCCCTCTCTGCCACTAGTGTGGCGCTGACCACTTGATTCGTTGCCGCCAGATACAGCAGCAACGGCTCCTGTGGTTTAGGCGCAACCAGTATCGGCGTAGAGGAAAGGTATTTCTTCAGATCCTGCAATGATGCCTCGGCATCTGGGGTCCACTCCATTGCGCCTACCTTCTTCAAGATTTTGAAAAAGGGAAGGGCACGCTCAGCGGACTTGGAGATGAATCTGCTCATGGCGGCAACGCAACCAGTGAGCCGGCGCACATCCTTGATCCGCTTGGGTGCCTCAATCTGCTCAATAGCCTTGATCTTGTCCGGGTTTGCCTCGATCCCATGCTGAGACGCAAAGAACCCGAGAAGTTTTCCAGAAGGAACGCCAAAGACACACTTCTCAGGGTTCAGCTTGAGGTTGATCTTGCATAGGTTGGCAAACGTCTCTTCTAAGTTTTGTACAAGGGTCGCCTTGTCCTTGGTTTTGACCACTATGTCATCCATATAAGCCTCCATATTTCTATGTAGCTGGGGCTCAAAACCAATCTGGACCGCCCTTGCGAATGTCGAGCCAGCACTCTTCAACCCGAAAGGCATCCGTAAAAAGCAATACGTACCACATGGGGTGATAAATGTTGTCTTCTCTTCATCTTCTCTTGTCATGAAGATCTGGTGGTAGCCCGAGTAGGCGTCGAGGAATGACAACAGATCACACCCGGCCGTGGAGTCAATAATCTGGTCGATGCGCGGCAACGGGAAGGGGTCCTTAGGACAAGCCTTATTGATATCTGTGTAGTCAATACACAACATCCACTTCCCATTTGCCTTGCGCACCACCACCAGATTGGTCAACCACGTCGGATGGAGCACTCCCCTCACCAATCCTGCCGCTTCCAATTTCCTGATCTCCTCTGTGATGAACTCATGTCGTTCTAAAGCTTGCTTCCTAACCTTCTGCTTGACGGGTCGCGCATGGGGACAGACAGCTAGGTGGTGCTCAATCACTTCCCTGGGAGCGCCGGGGATGTCAGAAGCTTGCCACGCAAACACATCGACATTCGCCCATAGGAAAGTGACGAGCGCTCGTTCATATTTGCTGTCGAGGGTGGAGCTTATGGTGAAAGCCCCTCCCATGCCATCCTCCCTGACGGACACCCTCTTGTTCTCTGGTGGTCCAGCTCTGGATTTCTTGTTCTTGCGGGTGGAGCTCTCTGGCACGTCCTCGACGGTAGCACAACACTCCGAAGAGGTGCGCTTGCTGGAGTGGGTGCGAGAGGTCTTGCCGGGCTTCTTCTTCCCTCCCGGGGCTTCAGCGGTAGGAGCAAGTGCCTTGGCGGCAGCTACTACAACTGCTTCCCGGTAGAGTAGGTCGGCGCAGATTAGCGCATCCTTCTTGTCGCAGAGAATGGTGATGATGGTCATCGGCCTAGGCATCTTCAATGTGTTGTAGGCGTAATGCGCCGCCGCCATGAACTTGGCTTGTGCCGGGCGGCCGAGGATCCCGTTGTAGGGCAAGGGGATCTCGGCTGCGTCGAAGACAATCCTCTCTATCATGTAGTTCAACTCGCCTCCAAACGTCACAGGCAATGTGACCTTCCCCTTCGGTTGGCTTCTTCCCAGGTTGACCCCTTGAAACATGCCCATCTCCTTGAGGTCTCCGTCGGGAATTTGCAGCCTCTTGATCACAGCGGGGGAAATTAAGTTCAGACCGGGTCCGCCGTCAACCAGCATCTTGTTCACCTTGAGGTTGCATATCATTGGTGAGACCAACAACGGCAAACACCCGACCGCCGTGGTGCGATCAGGGTGGTCCTCGGCATCAAAGATGATGGGCATGCTGGACCACTTCAGCGGCTTCTGAGCGTCGAACGATGGCTCCGCTGCTGTGATCTCACGCGCCCACTGCTTGAGCTGGCGGTGAGAAGTGTGCAGCGAGGTGCCACCATCGACGCACATGGCCTCCGTAGCCTTCTGAAACTCTTGCTCACCGGACTCGTCGTCCTCGTCATGATCATCGTCTTCTTGCTTCTTGTCGCGGCCCCGGGCGGGCCTCTCTTGCTGGTTATCCTTGCCGCGGCGGCCTCCTTGCCCGCCACGCTTCTTGCCGGATCCTTCGGCGCCATCTTGGCCCTTCTCCTTGTCCCGGATCTCATACTCGGCTTTTTTCTTTTCAGCAAGCAGCTCGACTTGTCGGCAGTTCTGGAGGTCGTGGCCCTTGGTGCGATGGATCTTGCAATACTGCTTGTCGGAGCCCCCCGGCTTGTCAGCAGCCGCCAAGGCCCGGCAAGCGGCGCACCCGGCAATTTCCTTGTCGGGGTCGTCTGCCTTGGCCTTCTTCGCGGCGCCGGTGCTGTCAGATCCCTCGATGGCAAGCACGGTCTTTCCCTTGCGTTTCCAGTTGCGACGCCAGCCCTTCTTCATTAGGGCGGCGATGTCTTCATCAATAGAGTCGGTTTCCACGCCGGCGTCCTCGCCGGGGTACTTCCTTCCCTCTTCAGCCCGGGCGCACCTATCGGCCAGAACGTAAAGTTCGGCCACATCCTTAACCTTGTTCATCGCTAGCTCTTCGCGCATCTTGCAGTTGTGCATGTTCTGATGGAACGCGCTAATCACGACGGCGGGATGAACATCGGGGATGTTGTACTGCACCCGGCTGAACCTCTGGATGTACTTGCGCAGGGTTTCCCCTTCCTTCTGGGGAATGATATGCAAATCACTGGCCTGGCCATGAGCTTGGTGGCCTCCGGTGAAGGCACCAACGAACTCATGGCACAGATCCGACCAAGAAGAAATGGAATCCGCCGGCAAGTGCATCAACCAAGACATGACGTTGGGCTTCAGTGCCAACGGGAAGTAATAGGTGAGCACCTTGTCATCGCGAGCTCTGGCAGCTTGCATCGCGATGGTGTAAATGCCGAGGAACTCTAACGGATGGGTCTTGCCATTGTACTTCTCGCCGACGTCGGGCTTGAACGTGCGGTGGGACAGCCACTGGAACTGCCACAGCTCACGGGTGAAGGCTGGGCAGCCCACCTCGTAAGGTAGGCCGCCGGAGCCCCCTGGAGCTGGCTGGTCCATAGTGGGGCCCGCCCGCTTATCCGACTAGTGGCATCTATCATGCCGCCGCTCGATGGTGGTTCGAGCGTCTTCATGGGCTCGCTCCTGAAGAACTTGGCGTTGATCGCGGTGGGTCCGTGGGTCGGACGACGCTATGGAAATGTTATCACAAGTATCGTCACGACGGACCGGCACCGACGGCAACTGGCGTGGGGAGGAGAGTGCACTATGGCTGCGGCTCCCCCGGTCCTTCCACCGCTGGCATGTGGTGGCTCGACGGAGCGCCGGCCTGAGGGCCCTGCCGGTCGCGGATCATCTTTGTTGGCGACGATGACGAGGCTCCGGATGGTGGCTCTCCACTCGTCGAGCTTCTCCGCAGCAGGAGGGAAGTCAAGGAGCAGCTGCGCGCGCGCCAAAGCTTCTGCTGGCGTGGGTGGTGGCGAAAGCTGCGTGGACCGTGGCGCGCTTCGACTTCTAACCATGCTAGAAGGATCTCTATCACGACCCAGCGGCTGCGTGCCATTTTCGCGAGCACTTCAGCGGGCATGCTGGCCTCCTTCATCCCGTAGATGATGCACAGGGCTCTTCCCACGGCGGTGTCCAGGGTCACCGGCGTGGTGACACTGCTCGTCACGCACACCATGGGGAGAGCGCGTTGTGGGCGCCGGGGTGGACATCTTGGAGGATGCCGCGCCGCCCATGGATGGTACGGTGGCGACCCCGGAGGGCCCCGCGCCGCCTGTGGGGGGCCAGATCTGTCTCTGGATTTTGCGGCGTGCGGCCCATCGTCTTGCGTACGAACGACGCCGCTCGCCAGGCTCTGACTGCCAGAGCGATGTTGGTGCTCGCGGGGCGCGCCTCGGGTCCTGTCCACGCCGGCCCGCTGCTCGCCCGTACTGGTACGGGCCGTCTGGCTCCCGACGAACCGACCGCCATGGCCGCCTTCTTCTTGGGAGCCATGGCGACGAAGAACTGCTAGACCAGATTCTCACAACTGCGCCCCCTACCTGGCGCGCCAAAGATATCGGTGAGAACGACACCTATGGGATCACTGGGATCCCTTCTACGGTCGGCGGGCGCGGGGTCGTGAGAAGAGCAGGTTTAGGAGCTAGCACATGGATCGTTTACCCAGGTTTGGGCCGCGAAGATGCATAAAACCATAGTCCTGCTTTCGTGGATGTATTGAGTGTCTTTGAGCTTTCGAACTAGCTACGGTGGCTGTGTAGTTCCAAAAAGCTGAATCCCCCTCCTGGTCGCCTCGGGCCTCCTTTTATAGGAAAAAGGGGCTGCCACAGTGGCGCATAGGAGGTGGAAAGGCCTACAGTGCGCGAGCTTATCGCATGGCATTACGGGACAAAGTGCATTAAATGCGCTACTTAGGTGTCCATTAGCTTTATCAGGGACGGGAACGAGGCCCATCCCGTCCATCGCCGCTCCTCCTCGCTTTGACACACGCCCAGGCCAGCGATGCGTGCATCGCCATGGAGGCAGGCATGCTGCTGAGGTGGCGCGGTGGCTGGGTCTTCAAGAAGATCTGCATGCCACCACGCAGGTTCTTGCTGATTTGGTCTGGAAGCTGCATGTTGCCACCCAGGTGCCTGCCCAGCTGGTTGGGCTGGCAGATCCATGCGAATGGCGGCAGAGCCTTGGCTGGTGCGGGCCTGGCGGTGGCCCTGCTGGCGCCCTCGGCAACGTCCTTGTCGGGGGCCTGGCAAGGGTCTTGACGTGGTGTCGCAGTCGTCCCCGGCAAGTGGATTTCCTTGGCGAGGATCCCGCCGAGGGTCGTCGTCTTCTGATCTTCATATGATCTTGTGTGTTTATGATCTTGATGAAGATCTGCATGCCACTACAGAGGTGCCTCCCGAGCCCTGGGTCCAACGTAGTTGTTGACGGTGTTTGGAACCCTTGGGCTCAAGGGTAGCTCACTCTGCTGGCATTTGGGCAAGCTGCTCCGGCAAGGCCCTTGCCGGGGCTGCGAAAGCCGCACCGGCAAGGATCTTACCGGGGGAGTCCACCTCGCCCCTTTGCTGTCTTGTGTTTCTGGCCTTGGCGTTGTCTCGGTTGTCTAGTGCTCCGTCTTCTCTCCGGCTCCCCTCCTCTGCCCTGCTAAGTGTGGCCGCGGGCGCGGCTCTGACTGTCCGTGCACAAGTAAAGGGGTAAAAGAGAGTGCCCCTACTTTTGTACACCGACACCATTCATCTCCCAATTTCATACGAATTTGATGGTATCCACTACGCAAATCAACTTTGGAGAATATTGTAGAGCCACTCAATTCGTCAAGCATATCATCTAGCCTAGGAATAGGATGACGATAACGAATAGTAATATTATTAATGCCACTACAATCAACACACATACGCGACGTACCATCCTTTTTAGGCACTAGTATAATAGGAACAACACAAGGACTAAGAGATTCGCGTATATAACCTTTGTCGAGCAGCTCTTGTACTGGACGAATAATCTCCTTCGTCTCCTCTGGATTGGTACGGTATGGTGCACGGTTGGGTAGCGATGCACCGGGAATTAAGTCAATTAGATGCTCAATCCCTCGAATAGGTGGTAATCCCGGTGGCACGTCTTGTGGGAAGACGTCAGCGAACTCATGCAAAATGTTAGTGACAGCAGGGGGCAAAGAGGAAGGCACGTCCTCGAATGAAAATAATGCCTCTTTGCACACAAAATCATAGCAAACAGATTTGCTAAAATCTAGCTCATCAATATCAGATTTGGTGGCAAGTAAACATGCACTTTTCAATTTAATTTCAAAAGCAACAGTAGATAGTTTATTATTAGGCTTCATTTGTTGCTCAAATTCTTTTGCCACAATCTGATTTTCACTCTTATTTTTCTCCTGTTTTGCTTTATTAGCTCTATTAATATCATCTTTCAAAATGGTATCAGGAGTCATAGGAAGCAAAGTAATATTTTTATCCTTATGAACAAGAGTATACTGATTGTTTCTACCATGGTGTTAAGAATTTTTATCAAATTGCCATGGTCTACCAAGTAATAAGGAACATGCTTGCATAGGTACCACATCACAATCAACATAATCAGCATATGTAGAGATACTAAAATGCACACGAATAGTACGTGTTACCTTAACCTTGCCGCTGTTGTTGAACCATTGGAGGTAGTAAGGATGTGGATGTGGTCTTGTGGTGAGAGATAGCTTCTCCACCATCTCCATGCTAGCCAAGTTGTTGCAGCTCCCTCCATCTATGATGACGCGAATAGAATGTTCCTTCACAACTCCCTTTGTATGGAACAAATTATGCCTCTGATTTGCTCAGCTTGTGTAACCTGCACACTCAAAACACGTTGAGCAACCAAACATTCATACCTGTCAGCATCTTCAGGAGCCATGTATTGCGTCTCATGATCAGAATCATCTCCACCGTGTTCTTCACGTGTAATAAGAGCCAAAGTCTCCTCGTCATAGTCACTAGCGGACTCATACCCACCATCCTCAGTAGCAATCATCACACGCTGAGATTTGCATTCTCTCGCATAATGACCTCTTCCCTTACAACGATGACAAATAATATCACTTGTGTGCCCTGTTGATGCCATGGAAGAAGAAGAGCTCTGTGCATGCCCGGCAGGTGTGCTCTTGGCAGATAGTGGTGGTTGTGCCTGCTTTCTTGTATCACGGTTGCAGGTGGCACCTGATGGAGGTGATGGTGCAGTGGAAGTAGAGGATGCACGTGGTGTCCATGATGAAGGTCGACCTGCAGAAAAGTTAGTTCACGCCAATGCTTGTCGATCCTGCACTTCACGTTCAGCTTTACAAGCAAGATGGAATAAATGAGTGATATTATTGTACTCCTGATACTCTAGAATGGTCTGGATCTCTCTATTTAATCCACCCATAAAACGTGCAAGCATAGCTTCATTATCCTCAACAATACCACATCTAATCATGCCAGTTTGTAATTCCTGATAATATTCCTCTATAGAATTTTTTCCTTGTCTTAAACGCTGCAATTTTTGAAGTAATTCACGTTGATAATATGGTGGAACCCAACGAGTACGCATGGCAGTTTTGAAAGCAGCCCAAGTAGTTTGAATATTATTTGGATATAATCTACGATGTTCAGACCACCACACACAAGCAAAACTAGTGAAAGAACAAAGTGCAGCAGCAACACGTCTCTCCTCGGGATATTCTAAACATGTAAAACGTTGTTCGGTTTCTAACTCCCAAGTAAGATATATATCAGGAACATATCTACCCTCAAATGGTGGAATATTCAATTTCAGTTTAGGAAGATGGTCATGATCTCATACCTGAGCTGGTAATGCAGCCCTACCATTGCGATTATTTGCACGTGGAAAACCGGGTGCTGGTGGTTGCACATAGTTCTGATTTTGATCAACTTCATCCTCGTAATCTCCTGCATAATCATCCTCCTCCTCATCAGCAGCATGAGCCACAGAAGTATCAACAGCAGCACCAACAGTTTGGCCAGGCTCCAGAGGGACACGGCTCGCTCGGCGGAGGGTTGTTTCGCGACGTGGAGGTAGTCGTTGTTGTTGTTGTGGTAGAGGTGCGGCAGGTGCAGCCGGTGGTGGTTGTGGACGACGCGCAAGCACTTCATTAAATTTGTTATCGAGCTTTGTTTCGAACGTCTTGTCAAAGCCAGTTATCTTATCCGTGGCCTCTTCAAAAAAATTCAGCACATCTTGCACCTGTTCAGTCATCATTTGCTGAAATTTATCATGCAACTCCTTATTCATCATGTTCTCCCAGTCAGTCTCATTGACCTGTGATCCTGCCATGGTTAGGAGCAATAGAAACACACAAGAATACGATCCTACAGGCTACTAGAAAATGGTGGTGGTGGGGCGTCACAAATCCATCAAGCAAATATCAAATTCTTACCAGTTCTTACCAAGCAGCAGGTGGTGATCGGCAACAGTTGTAGTCAAAACTCTCAAAGCCTGGATAGAGCGATTACCAGGGAGAGTCAAACGCACAACATAGATGTATGTGGAGCTGGGAAGGCTTATAATATGGTAGCAAAAAGGATAAGCAATAATCAATTCAGAGATGCAAAGTTGAATAAACGCTCAACGATGGTACTGTGCGGGTCCTAGGCTAGACCGTACTAGAGACGCGATCCTAGAACACAAAGAAAATCACGGCGCTGAACGTAAACAAGGGAAAAGCACACTCTGGAATTTTTTTCGCTCTGTTTTTTGGCGCTCCTCTTTTTTTTGCGAAAAATCACTATAATGGCGAGTGTCTCAAAACTCTTCCCAGGTGAAAATGACATGATGGGCACGAAATTTTTTGACTATTTTTTTTTGAAATCAGGGCAACGACGACGAAAAAGTGCGACAAAAATCACTATGATGGCACGTGGCTCAAAAGACTCAGACAATCCTAAAAATAGGATAGGGAAAAAAGATTGGTCGCCTAAATTTTGGCCTAAAAACTGCCCGGGGGCCTCCAGACTTTTTTTCCAAGACCTACTCAGGCAAGGAAATACGAAACGGAAAATAGATGGATCTTGAAAACAAACCTAATATGAAAAGAACTCGGATTGGTGTTGGATATATGGTGGTAGGTTATGGCAGCGGTGGTGGTATATGGTAGCAGTGGTGGTATATGGATACGGATCGTTGGTGGTATATGGATACGGATTGGTGGTGGTATATGGATACGGATTCAGATCGGTGGCAGATAAGCGGTGGTGGTAGATGGCAGGGGCGATGATGATGGTGCGGCGGTGGCGGATAAGCGGTTGTGGTAGATGGCAGGGGCGATGATGATGGTGCGGCGGCGGCGTGACAACTTATGACCAGAACTCGAAACTCTGAAAGACTATACTCTAAGACCAGCAACTTGATACGACGACGCAACCGCAAATTCAACAAAGCAAAAACCCTTAAAAGATTATGCAAAGGCTCAGATTGGTTCGGATATGATGAACTAACCCTAATTTTTTGTGGCTTTTTCGTGGACTGTAGGTATGAAGAACAGACTCGATCTAAACTACGAAAAACTGTAAAATCTCACCGAGCAACCTGGAAATCTGATACCACTTGTAAGAGGCAAAGGTGTCCCGTCTTTCAATGAGATGGTGGCTATCGTTTTGGAGGAAGTCGACTTTGACGATGCGACTACGAACGTGCGAGGACGTCGCGCCTTAGCAATCGCTAAACCAACTCCGAGAGGTTATTGACCACGCGGAGCACGATCAACCTAACCACGAAGGTCTATTTCCTGCAGGCAAATGAAGAACAAGCAAGAAACTAAGATTGCAATCTGGATATTGCGAATATAAGAGGAAAGCTTTATTGATCAAGGTGGGGTTCTGTGACGCCTTTGTCTGGTCGTTGAACACAAACGAAGTACGCGAAGTTGCAGCTATGGCGAACTTTTAAGACAAAACCCAAAGTCTAAACGGTGCCCTAAGGGCTGTATATATGGAGGAAGAGGGGGGGAATTTTGTGGCCCTTGGGGAAGGGGTCCGAAACCAACCCTATCTCTTGTTTCCCCACACATACGGACTCTAAAAACAGCCTATACTTATGTATTTCGAAATTACATGGGCCTAGCCCAATAATAAGGTGACGCGGCACCTAGAATAGCCTTTGGACGAAATTGATGAAGTGACATCTTGTATATTTCGTCCAAGGCTTCATGCACTCATTATGGTGGCTTCAAAGTCCTGAAATCATCACTTGTAACTCCGTTCTTGTTCCCCTTGCGCATGCCATCCTCTCCATGCTTGGTCTTGCTCCAGTGTTCATCCCTCTTATCCATGCCAGTCCCTTCATTTGTAAGCAAAACAAATCTATCCAATTTAGGCAGCATCATATTCTCATGAACATTAGAATCATTACCAAGAAACGAAAGTACCTGAAAATTTAATTGGCGTACGCGAGCTCTAGTAATTGGTCCAGTATATGTAGCAGTAAGGGCTGTGGGTGTAACAATGGTATTGATGTCCTCATCAGATGTGGTTGCTTATAAGATAATAAGGGGTTTTCTGCAAATTGGAGCAGAGAAGTGGGCTATTGTTGCAAAAATTCCACAACTTACCTCACAGCCGTTAGATGCAGATCTAATGGTCAGAAATGACGAATGGCAGACACACCATCATCACCAACTGAGTCTTTTATAGGAGTAGAGAAACATATATAAGTTGTAACATTTGGTTTTACTCCTTGCCACAATCAATAGATAGAAATAACAATTGGAAATGCTAGGGCAGGGCTTTTCCCACCAGATAAGCACGGTAGTAGCTAGGTTGGAGCATCGTCGCTTTGGTCACATGCGGTCCCACATGTTGTAGTGATATAAAGCCTAGCCAATGTGCATTGACCAGGGGGCCAGAACGACAGTGGTATATGCAAAGGGGAAGGGACATGCTTCATGTACGTGTTCCGGTTTCTCGTTTTGAACTTGCAAACATGACAGGTGTGCTGCACGACTAGTTTGGAATTTATAAGTTCGGTCTCAGTTTTTGAATTTACGAGTAGTTCGTAGGTCAAGTCAAGCATCGTACATAAATTACGAAGTTGAAGCAAAAGGTAAGCACAACTTATAAATTGATGGAGGGAGTACTAGTTACAGAGTTACAGTGATGCATATAATTGACGCCAAATGTGAGCAAAGGGATCACACATATCTTTATCGACTGGAACGACAATGCAATAGTACAATAAGAATTAAGGCCACGACGACGCAATCGCAGTGGTGATTACAGGAGGCAAGAAGAAAGATGCTTCCATCAACGACCCCCTCCTCCTCGACTCAGTGCGCCGGGCCACCGACCGACGGCTGAGGAGCGGTGGCTTTTGTGGCGAGGTCAAGGTGCTTTCAACAAAGGTGTCCAAGGCTTCCAGCTAGTTGACGAAGGCTAACTTCGTAGCATCCTCAGCGGCCTTGTAGATGCCTATGTACACGACTTACTCGTACACGTGGATGTGTAGGTTCATGAATTCTTGCAGGGCGAGCGCCTAGCGGTGAGCGCGACCTCGAGGTGGACATTCTTCATTGCGTCGGCGGGCAGTCGTAGGGCCACCAGTGCTTGAAAGAGTTTCTCACCATGGAGGTCGACTAGGGTGGCAGGCAATGAGGATCCTGGGTGCGCAGGCTATAGGAGTACGGCGATGTCGTCCGTGAGCTTCTTCACGATGGTGAACTTGTTGATGGTGGCAACGATCATCATGTCCAACTGAGAGTCGTAGCTGGCGTCGACGATGGCCATGAACCAGCTGGTCGCCAACACCGTCTGGAGACGATCCTCGGTGCCATGCCGCATGCCGACGTCGTGGACCATCTGGCACAGTCACTGGCCGCTCGCGCCCATCGCTGCCATGGGTCTGGAGTGAGCACTTTTGCGCTTAGTGTAGGTTCTTAGGTGCGTACGATGTGGTAGATGCATTGGAATGGAGGGGCGCCTTTATATGAGTGCAAACTATGTTGCATTCACATCGTGCTGCCTCTTTTCCTCGTCCTCCTCCCATTACTTCCCTCATGCAATCATCAACATGCTAATTGAAGGAGGATGCATCATTGGCCATTCAATATTTCGGGAACCGCTACCCTTTCCCTTGTCTGCATTAAAGCCGTATCGGGAACTATTTTGGTTTACTAGTAGCTATCAAATCGAATAGTATTGCGCTGCCTGCTGCACGCCCGGCTGAACACGCCACCTCGCCTCCATCAAAGGCCTCCGTTAAACCCGCATGCACACCGAGAAACCTACTCCGGCCACATGTCCGTTCATGAGCGGGCCGGAATTAAATGCAACACCGACTGAGCTCCTCCCGTCTACCCTCAGTTTAAACGAGGCCAGACGCCGGCCAAGCTCCTACCATCCGCCCTCTATTTAAATGAGGCCAAACAGCGGGCAAGAATCGCACCCCTCCGCCGCTCCCCCATCTCCTCCTTCACCTTTTCTCCACTCTTCAGATGGCTTCCGAGGAGCTGTTCTCCAGCATACTACCCGGCTGAGTGCCCCACCGAGCCCTCCGGATACGAGCGAGGCCGCTCGGTGCTTCACCTACCTCGTTTGGCCCGACGGAGCTAGTTACCACCCCAAGCCGACGCGTGGTTCAGCAACTTGCCGCTCCAGTTCAGCTCCATGAGGAGTGGCGAGTTGCTCCACGCCGGCACGACAGTGAGCATGGCGGCATGAGCATCATCGCTGCCGCGTCGTACCGCGCCACCAGTGTTTGCAGTGGCTGCGCCTCCTATGGCTGCGGCAGCGCCATGCAGGCAGAGACAGAAGCCGGGTGCACGGAAGGCGACGAGTCGGTGGCCAGCTTCTCTGTGTCCGCCGCCATCATCGAGGATACGTAGAACACGGGAGGCCGCTGACGCTTGGTTCCCATGAAGGCCACCGCCGAGGCGACGACTGCATATACATGTGGTTTCTTGGCTGCTTCGTCTCTTGTGAGGACCTTCGACGGCCTCGCAAGTGTCTGCCGTACATGAGGAAGACAAAGGGAACCGCGGGCGGCCATTTAGATAGGTATTAATTATACCACAAGAGCCGGATTAGCACCGCTTAGTTCATGTAAATGTAATGAAATTTGTCATGTTTATATGAAGATCCGGCTTTTTTAAACGAAATCCTTCATGCTTATATGAAATCAGTCCATGTTTGCATGAATTTCCTCTGGTTGGTTAGAGTTGTGAAAATGTATGTCGCTGGCGTTGGATGTCGTCCTCCGCGGAAGGAAGCAGGAGGAAATTTGCCGGTTGCCGTTGGAGATGCTCTTATGTTGGAAATAATAGAGTCACATCCAATCCATTTGAGTTAATTGCGTGTATGATTCTCCCTCTATAAAAA
This sequence comes from Triticum aestivum, assembly GCF_018294505.1. NCBI lineage: Eukaryota > Viridiplantae > Streptophyta > Magnoliopsida > Poales > Poaceae > Triticum > Triticum aestivum. The sequence goes on from NC_057814.1 coordinate 347,625,008, forward strand.
GTTAATTGCATGTACAGTGTACATGACTTGGAGGGTGGCTACAGATTCATACAGAAAGTTAAAAAGAAACAAATCCATCCTTAATCTTGTATTCTAAGTACTCTGTGGGTTCCACTGTCAGTACAATAGCGAAAGAAGTATATATTAAAAAATATAAAAATCTAAAGTTTAAGACAGAACTCGAACTCAGGTGATCGCGTTGCGAGCATTCGGCGCTTACCAGTCCACCAGATGTTCGTTGTGCATGATGCAAGAGATATATCTATATATATACTCTATGTCTATATCTATATCTATATCGAGGGGGCTACGGAGAGAAAGACGTATGGAGTGTGTGTGAGCGAGGCACAGAGACACAACTAGCGTGTGTGTGTGTGTGTCTCTCTCTCTCTCTTTCTCTCTGTGTGTGTGTGTTTGAGAGAGAAGCCAATTGATAGATTAAAATCAAGATCGAGTTGTCACCTTTCTGCTGTCATTGTTGGGGGGTGGGGAGGGGGAGGGAGAGAAAGACATATCAAGAGTGTGTGCGCGATAGTCATAGAGGCACAACTAGCAAGTGTGTGTGTGTTTGAGAGAGAAGCCAGTATATAGATTAGTATCAAGATCGAGGTGTCACCCTACTCCTTCGGTGTCGTGAAGTGTGTGTGTGTGAGCGAAATCTCAAAACAAAAGGTGCTCTGCTGGAATCCCATTGTATGTATTCATAGGGTCCCTGGACTCGAGTTAACCTTACGCATATGTGTGCGAGACATAGTTATACTTTGAGACATTAGTGGCGGTGGGTGGGCGGAATTAAAGGGGTGGGCGTGTCGACAGAGATAGCGTGTGTGTTTTTGTGTGAGAGACTTGTAGGACGGGGTAGAAAGATGAATTCTAACCTTGACAGAGGGAGAGAAATACACGAAGTGCACATGTCTGATTCCGATGCCAACGGAGAAATGAGATATGTATGCGTGTGAGAGAGATTGCACAATTCATTCACGTATCACTATCTAGCGACAGTGGACGTGCATCACTTGTATATAAATCAATATCTACTTCGTATCGTGGCCAAAGATACAATATCGATTCAACGCTATAAAGATTAGACACTCACATATCGCATTTTTATTCCAAATAGTCCTTTTCAATTGTGCATGCCAAAGTTTGAGTGATGTTTCATCAAACAACCACTGTAGTTATCATGTGCATGCACCATTGTTAGTTTTGCATTCAAATCCATTAGTCTTGGATGATTTAAGGTTCTATTATGAAGTAACATATGTAATATTCATATATGAATTCAATGGGTACGCATTTTATGAAATGGAGGCCATGTAATCATATGAGGTAACACTTTTAAGTAGCGGACTACAATATCCGTTTCTTTTGTGGGACTACAATATCCATTTCTTTCAGTGCCTCTATATTAAAATTAACACGTCAATGCATTATCTTTAAAATAAATAACCAATGGCACTAAATTATATATTTACATGCCTCTACACCCGTACGATTGGCCGCACCCATGTGAACGTGCAAGTTATCGGTGCATTATCCCGAGTTATTGTCTTTTTTTCTGGGGTTGACTTCATACCTATTATTAAGTGCTGACGTGTGCCTCGTGTAAACAGTCTCGCATGACCTTCCCACTAGCACTGTCCAAAATTAGTTGAAACTGGATATGAACGATCCCGCGGGCGGCAAAATCTCCCGCCTCCTTCTAAAATTTCCGCCACCTAGTCTTTAGCATGCGAAATTACCCATCTGTCCTTGGTGCACGGAGAACAATAGTTACAATACGACCCTCATTTACATAATAGGTCGGGGCTGCTTTGGTAACTTCCAGTTCCCCCCACCACACGGCACCCCCATTTCCTCTCCCCCTCCCGCAAAAACGACTACTCCAGAGCATTAGAGCAACTTACATCACGCCGTCCGTACTTCATTAGTCTTACTACCCCTCCCCTCTCGAAACCCTAGACTGCTCATCCATCAACGTACCAGAGCCCATTCACTGCCAGCGGCGTCCACCTCACCGGATCTTCTTCTGCCGCCGCATCTAACCCTCCCACCTCCCCTAGAAACAAGTAGACTGCTCATCCACCACTGTACCACAGCCCATTCAGTGCCGGCCTTCTCCATGGCGGCGGATATGCTTTGCTGGTACTCTCGTCAACCGTAGCGCGTCTGCAGCGGCTCCTTCGTACTCCCCACCGGAGACGCTTCATCCACACCACCGGAGCCGCCCCACCGACGGCCCCGTCGACGACCTCTGATCCTCTTCGCCAACACCTTCCTCAACCCTACCGGAGCTGCGTCGCCAACACCATCCTCAACCCCTCCGGAGGAGCTTCGCCTATACCATTCTCAACCCTATCGGGGCCGCTTTGCCAACGCCCAAGTCCACGGCCTCAGTTCTGCTTCGTCGCACCCTCGTCCAACCTACCGGAGTAGCTTTTGACTCCCCGTCCATGGCCGCAGATCCACATTGTCGACACCATCGTGAACCCAACCACCAGAGCAACTTCACCGACGCCCTCGTCCACGGCCTCAGACCCGCTTCACCCACACCGTACTCCACCCTACCGGAGCCGCTCTACAAACACCCTACTCCATGGTTCTAGATCTCCTTACCGGACCCCGACAGCGCGTCATCACCCTTGACGTTTCTAACCTGATTCCCACCGGTTGGCAAGATGCCAAGCACCCACCGCGGCCTAGGTACTTGTCACCGTTAAACCCGTCCAGCATCACCTGCCCAATGTACTCAAATATACTAACACGTCGCTGTTACATGTTATGCAGCTGGCAAAAACTACAAGGATAATGTTTCTTCTGGATCTAACAACTTGGCCAACCAAGATCCTGGACTGAGGCATTGCTATGATCTTGTAAGTGTGCCTCACTCTCTTGTATTGTTGTGTGCCTTCCAGCGTGCTTTGCTAGGATTTTTGACTAGTAATCCCTTTGTGCGGACAATGATTTCCACTATTGGCTGCTAAATTAGAGATGTAGATGTCATACATGATACTCCCTCCGTTCCTAAATATTAGTCTTTCTAGAGATTCCACTATAGACTACATACAGAGCAAAATGAGTGAATCTACACTCGAAAATGCATCTATATACATCTGTATGTGGTCCATACTGGAATCTCTACAAAGACATATATTTAGGAATAGAGGTAGTACATTACGCAAAATCATAGGTGGCATGTAGGAATACCAGTGCACTACATTAGGATCCCTTAGAGTGCCTTCTAGTCCAGTACATAGAGTCATGGCTAGTTTATGCTACGCATAGAATCATTAATTGGTGGTTTAAATATGCGCAAGGGATATGCAATGTATTATCACATAGATATATCCGAAATTAGTCGTGTCAACTTGCGGATAGGGTTATGCAATGAAAAGGTACAAGATTTCTTAGTACAAGATGTATGTGGCAATTTCATGGAACATCACAAAAAAAGGAGAGGCAGCAGTGAGCCTATATAGTGTGCTATGGTCACTCCGACCCAATTCTTTTGCATGATTCTCCCATAATCTACCCCTCTCTAGCTTCTCCTAGAATCTTTGAACCCCATTTGTTTTACAATCCTGACTAATTAGACCCTAAATAGATAGGATTGTAAAACAAATGGGGCTCAAAGATTCTGGGAGAATTTGGGTAGGGGTCAGATTGTGGGAGAATCTGGCAAAAGAACTGGGCCTCCATTGCAACCTTCATGACATGTCATTTGTATGTCTGTGTTGTTGGTCAAGTTTATTAGGGACGGTTATTTCGAGTTATCGTAAGAAAATAAGCACCTTTGAATATAAGCTCCAAATAATAAGCCAACTAGTTCTTCTCATTGCCTGCCTTTTCAACTTATCTCTGGTATGGTCAGTGAAAAGTCTAGATTGCATTGTATTTTGTCATTTTGCTGCCCATATGAAAATTAATTTGACTTGCAAACATCACAAATTGAATCCAATGCAGTAATTAATATGATAGGAAAATAGACCATCAATATTTGTTCAAATGCAAATACAAAGATACCATCTACATGGCAGAATGTACTTTGGTCATTATCTTGCATCGAGATCCCATTGCCTAATTTAAATGAATAACGCATGACTTAAATTTAAATGAAGAACCATTATTTATTGAAATTCGATAGTCCAAGTGGCTGGTTATTATCATATAGCAGCACCACCTGAAAGGATCATATATCAGCAGCAGCTCATAGCAACTCATCATACAGCAACAACTAGCAATTCATCATATACCAGCAGCAGCTCATAGCAATTCATCATATAGCAGCAACAGGAGCAGCTTATAGCAACTCATCATATAGCAGCAGCAACTCATAGCAATTCATCATATAGCAGCAGCAGCTCATAGCAATTCATCATATAGCAGTAGCAGGAGCAGCTCATAGCAATGCATCATATAGTAGCAGCAGCTCATAGCAATTCATTGTATAGCGGATCAGAATGAAAATTTGGTAAAAATCAGGGGAGATCCTCACCTTGTTGGATGAGCTCATCCTTCAACAGCACCTCAAGTCCACGAGCTTGGAGGAGGGGAGGGGGAACGAGGTGCCTTCTGCCGGAGTGGGGCATCGGCTGTAGTTGTGCGGCGACTGCCGGAGTGGTGCGTTGGACGGACCATAGCGGAGCAGCTACTGGAGACCATGACAGTGAGGGGTGGCCCCAGAGGGAGGAGCAGTCGGGGAGATTTGGCCCTACCCGCCGGCCATGTAGCCTAGCTGGATAGAGCATCGTCGAGGAGCAGGCCAGATGGGATCAGTGGCGACGGCTCGCTGGAGGAACCCTAGCACTACAGGTAGGGGATCAAGGTAGAGGGAAAGGGGAGAGGAGATGCAAGCGGGCAGGGCAATGAACGCTTGCGTGTTTGTTTTTACTTGAGGGTCAGGTGTGACGCGGGCGTGTGCAATGGCATTTTGAGTGTAATATAGGCAGACAACAGAGTCATTTTGCTATTCCCCTTCCCTTAAATTTTTAGTGAGCTTCGACCCGAAGCATCCCCTCCCCAAAGAGAAATAAGTTAAGCCCAAGCCCATAACTCAAAAATGACTTCTTTACATCTTTTATGGCTTATTTTTACAATAAGCTCTGAAAATTCGGAATAGAACTGGCCCTTAACCTGCAATTCAATTGTGCGTGCAATGATGAATCACTCCTGCCTACTATAGTGTACATTTAGGCGTCATACATGACATAACCTAATACATGTGCATTTCATTATAGAATCTGAAATATGCAATGTTTATGTTAGTTCATACGTTGCACATGATGTTTAAATGCCCCTTAAATTTGGTCAGTCAAGTGATAGTCTTTAAGCCTCCTTTTATGCTTCTTTTCTTGATATGTAATTCGCTGTTGTGCAAGATTTGCTCACGCATCTGTTCAATTGCTTGTTTGTATCAGCCAGCCATACTAGGAATGTTTGCTTTGATTACTTGCTGTTCTTGACCTAACAGAGCTTGTCAACGATTTAAACACTAAGGGCTGCTGTACTGGGGGCTTGTATAACTCATAGGTGACATAAAGGTTTGGCTGTACACTAAAGTAGGCTCTCCAAGAGTACCTGGAGATCTAGTTCGAAGGTATGCCTAGTTTTTACACTGTGCACACATAGTAAATGCTCATTTCATTGTGTGCAAGAGATGTGGCATGTTTCATTATGTGGCGTTGTTTATAAACTCATTCTTTTGTGTTGTTCACAGACTGGAAAGTATGCATATTTATCTTCCCAGGAGACCAGTAACTAGTTTGTGTCACCTTGCAGAGCGGGTGCAATGAAGATAAGATTGAGGATTTCCAAGTACAAGATGTTAGGAAAGAGCCTTGCAAGAGAAGGAGGAGCAGCGCTGAGCCTGTTCAACCAGTTATGGTAAGTGTCGGTGCAACAAACCCTGGGTCTGTTACCCGGACTGTGCACAGGCCCAAGATCAAGATTACAATATCCAAGACCAGACCAAGAAAGAGAGATCAGTTCTTTGTGTAATCGAAGTGCAGATCAAGAAGGCCAAGTCAAGCCAAAGGAAGCAAGATATCACTAAGGGAAAAAACCTCCCTTGCCGGGCAGGCAAGCCTGGCGGGGTCAAGGTTATCCCGAAGACAAGCCTCCAGACCGCCCCAGCAGGCCTGCCGGGCACAGCAAGGGCGGACTACCCCGCCAAGGCTTCACCGCTCCACCTCCAGCAACGCAAGTCATCGATCAGTCTGGTGTGAAGCCCCCAAGTGACTATGTGTCTGCTTCTTGCCACATGGCAACTACTTTCTACGGAAAACACATCCAAATGACAGCCGTCCTGAGACGTGTCAAGCAAGCAGGCGCGAAGCTGGCAAAAAAGCCCGACAAGGCTTGCCGGGCACGCTGTGATATGACACTGAGTGGCGCATTTAATGTGTTGTGTCCGCCTACAGAGTTACGTATGATAGCAGTGTTTGCTATCTAATCACTGCATAATGACTGATTTGCCACTGTGGTGACTCCTTGATCTATAAATGGAGGCCCATGGCAACCATACAAAGGATTCAGACCTTTGTACACCCGTACGTGTGTAGCGTTCTCGCCCAGAGGCACCCTGCCGGGTAAGAGCGCTACGTTTCAACTATATCCCACCATCAATCCACCCAAAGCAGGAGTAGGGTTTTACGCCTTGCGGCGGCCCGAACCTGGGTAAATCGCCCGTGTGATCTCTGTCGTGCCGTGCTACGGTTTTCTGCTCTTCGTGCAACACGCTCATCCCCCTTGCCGAACCATAAGGGGCTCATGGCCCCATAGGTGGTCGTGGTTTCCCCCGACATCTTTGGCGTGCTAGGTAGAGGGGATCGTTTACGCGAACCTTAGAAGTGTACGCGGCGCGTCATCTCCATCATTGCTTTCTTCATCGATGGCTTCATCGTCCATGGCGCCCAATAAGAAGCCCGATGCCGCAACTCACCCGTCCACCTCGAAGGCCCGCTGCCCGCGACCGCTGACGCTGCGGGGGCTACAGGGGCGCGCGGGGATGTGGACGCTGCGGGGGACGCAGTCGACACATGCGGCGTCGTCACCACCTCCCCTGCGGCCGAAACGGGAGCAGGATGCACCGGAGAAGGACAGCACCAACAGCATCCTGGCGACTACGCTCTGTGAGGTACGGGTAGCGAGATCGTTCCTTCTGCACCTCTCCCTCCGGCCGAGGAGTACAGCCGCAGCGACGACACTAGCTCTGGGGCGAATCACAACTCTCCGGCTGCTCCCGCTGTGGGCGCGACCGCAGGACATGCGCCACCCCTAGACCGAGATGACCCGGCCAATGCGCCAAACGGAGCCGCTGGTCCACAAGCGCCTCCACCTCGTCATCACGCCATTCATGCGGCTGGCTCGCGACAGCGGGAGCACGTAGCGGCCACCGTTGGCACCATCAAGAGCCGGGCGACACTACGATCTACATCATCATCACCCGTGCCAAGCACTGCTTCGGAGGCCATGGCGCGGGCCTAGCTGCTGCTGGGATTTCCGCAGGCAGCTGATCAGATGGATGAGTGGAAAGCCACCATTCAGAGCCTAATTGGCTTCACTGAGGCGGGAGGATCACAGCGAGCTGGCCCGCCACTGCCTCCCCAGGAAACGATGACAGCCCACACTGCTGGCTGTGCGGGAGGGGCCACCCCCACGGTGCAATCCCCTCCGCGACAACCAGCACGAGGGCCACACGACCGAGAGCTCGACGACATCTTGATAGCTTCATCCGACCCTCAAGCGCGTCAAGGCCAACGGCGAGCCCGGAGGACAGGCAGAGGGAAGGCGCGCACGTCACCATTTAGCGACGCTGTGACAACCACTACTAGCCCGATGGGCGCGACGGCCCCAATGTCGACGAGCCCGCGCTCGGCGGGGGCGGGGACCTGCCTTTCAAGGCTGGGTGCCCCGCCTTCACCCATGAGCTTCGGCAAGTCCTTTGGCCGTCTGCTCGCACGTTCAAATTAGACATACCAGAGAAGTATGATGGGAGACTGAACTCGGCAGAGTTCTTGAGCATCTACACCATCGATGTTCAAGCTGCCAGAGGCAGAGACGAGAAGGTGTTCGCCAAATACATCCCTTTGGCACTCAAGCCAAATGTGAGGTCTTGGTTGATACACCTACGAGAGAACTCTATTTTGTCCTAGGATAACCTATGCCATGAGTTCGTTGGTGCCTTCACGGGCGGCCATCAGGAACCAGGACGGCCCAGCGACTTGCAGCTCCTCCCGCAGAAGGAAGGGGGGACTCTGCGGAAGTACATGCAAAGGTTCAGCCGAGTACACAGGAATATTCCAGATATCCACCAGGCAGCTATGGTAGCTACGTTCCAGTCGAACATGCGCAACCGTCAGATACGTTCCAAGAGGAATGTTCGATTGCCCAAGACTATGAAAGAGCTTTACACTCTAGTGGACAAGTGTGCTCGGGTGGAAGAGGGGAGGCGGCTCCCCAGAGAAGAGGATGGCATCAACATCGACTCAGAGGATGACGATGAGGCCACCAGTCAGAAGAAGAAGAACAAGAAGCACAACATAAGGGGCAAAGATAAGGCAGTAATGACCGTTGAGGGATCGGGCATGCCTAGTACCATCAAGAAGGCTAAGACCGAAGCCCCCCAGCAAGGAAGTTGCTGCGTGCACTGATTGCTGGAAGGCTGCGGCTGCCGATGAGGCTGGGAAAGGTGATGGGTCGTACTGCAAGATCCATCGGACCAAGGGCCATGATCTTCAGGAGTGTCATCAGGTTGAACATCTTGTCAAGAAGCAGAGGGCTGAGTGTGAGAAGCGAGATAAGGAAAAAGGTCAGAATAGCGCTGGCGGGAAGGGCCGAGGCGGTGAAGCAAGTCGCCCCGGCAAGACCCCTCGGAATCAAGGAAAACCCTCCAGAGGCCGTGAGAAGGAGGATTGCAGTGATGAAAGTGATGGAGGGGATGAAGAGGAAACCAGCGAGCAGGAGTTCCAGAAGGCCAGTGACACCCTGTGCATTGATAGGGGTGCATCTCTGCACTCCTCTCACCGCCAACTTAGACAGTGGGCGTGTGAAGTCAATGTCGTGGAGCCAACAACAAATTCTTGGAGGCCTCTCAAGTTGTCCCGTACGCCCATCAACTTCGACGAAAAAACCCTGACCGCACCATTGCGGAAGGGTGCTTGCCGTTGTTGGTCTCGCCAACAATCCGAAACCTCAAAGTCACAAAGATGTTGGTTGACAGCGAGGCCGGGTTGAATCTGATCTCTTCGATGGTCATCAGCAAACTTCAGATAGCAGAGGAAGAACTTGAGGTTACTGGCACGTTTCAAGGAATCAACATCGGAAGGAGTCGTCCTAAAGGGAAGATCACATTGCCGGCAACATTTGGGGGAGAGTTGAATAACCGGACCGAGAAGATCGTTCTTGATGTGGTCGGACTCCCCCTACAGTACAACGGAATCCTTGGTCACTGATAACCCACAAGTATAGGGGATCGTTTGTAGCCTTCTTCGATAAATAAGAGTGTCGAACCCAACGAGGAGCTAAAGGCAGAACAAATATTCCCTCAAGTTCTATCGACCACCGATACAACGCTACGCACACTTGACGTTTGCTTTACCTAAAACAAGTATGAAACTGTTTTGCAAGAATAAAACTATGAGTACTTTGCGAGAATAAAACTATGGATAAATTGCAAGGTAATAAAAGTGGATAGCTTTTGTCAACAAGAAAGTCATTTGTCCCTAGGCAATCGATAACAAGTACCGGTAATCATTCTTGTAATTTTATATGAGGGAGATGCATGAGCTAACATACTTTCTCTACTGGGATCATATGCACTTATGATTGGACCCCTAGCAAGCATCCGCAACTACTAGAGATCATTAAGGTCGTGAAACCCAACCATAGCATTAAGTATCAAGTCCTCTTTATCCCATACGCAACAACCCACCTACTCGGGTTTAAGCTTCTGTCACTCTCGCAACCCACCACAAGCGAATCATGAACGTATTGCAACACCCCACAGCAGGGACCCCTCACGTTTGCGTGAGACGGAGGGCACCGTAGAACAGCACCATAAATAAAATATACAATCATACCAACCAAGATCACGATTAACCCATAGGACAAAACAGATCTACTCAAATATCATAGGATAACCATCGATCATTGGGAAATAATATATGGAGTTGAGTGTCGGTGTCAAAACCGGCCGATCTCGGGTAGGGGGTCCCGAACTGTGCGTCTGAGGATCAAAGGTAACACGAGAAAAAGGGGACACGATGTTTACCCAGGTTCAGGCCCTCTTAATGGAGGTAAAACCCTACTTCCTGCTTGATTGTCTTTGATGAGTATAGGGGTTACAAGAGTTGATCTACCTCGAGATCGTAATGGCCAAACCCTAAAAGCCTAGCCTATATGAATTCTGATGATCTCTACAGACTAAACCCTCTGGTTAATATATACACCGGAAGGGTACAGAGGCGGTTCACAAGGGAAGGAAACAATACATCTGGACTCCAATCTTGCCCTCCACGCATCCAGGAGTCCTATCCGAACACGGCAAATAATCTTCCGCTCTATCTTCACGGCCCATCAGTCCGGCCCATGCTTGAATTATCACATCCCTAGTTCTGGTATGCACTAGGCTAGCCCTTCATGTGTGCGTCATGTTTAAATTTGGCAGAAACTTGAAATGGGGATGACAGAACCCCCAGCACCCCTTAAACCAACTAGGGTTTACCAAAATTCTTTTCAATGAACCTGAAATTCCCTTCTAAAATGTTCATCATCTTTGCCTTGGTCTAGAACCTCTGACAAAAATGGTGCACCATTTTCTAGGACAACATAAGGTCATTGGATTAAATCATACTCTATTTGCATCTGGGCATTTAAATACTATAAAATATTTAAAATGTCCAAATAATCATAAACTAAAATGTTTACTGTTGGAAATATTCCAAACAGTGGGCATGAGAAGTTTCATGATTTTTTAGTGAGTTTTAGTATTTTTAATAAAGCTCTAAAGTTGCAGAAAAATAGAAAAACTGAAACAAAAAGAAGAGAGAGAGAGAAAGGATACCTACCTGGGCTTACCTCCTGTGCAGCCCACTTGGACGGCCCAGCTGACTGGCCTAGCCTACCAGGGGCATGCCTGTCTTCTTGCCCATGCCAGCGCACGAAGCAGCTCGGTGGCGAGCGCCAACGTCGCGCTTGGCCACCTCCAGCTTGCTGCCGCCTCCCCGACGTCGCCCTGGAGACGCCACACACCCCCAGGCCCTCTCAGCCTCTCCCCGAGCTCCTCTCCTCCTCTGGCTCTCTCGCACGCAACCACCGAGCGCTGTCGTCGCCACCGACGAGCACAACCGCAGCCATCACCTCTCCCTCGCCTCTCCGTGCTGTCCAGAGGTCCGCCTCGACACCATGGAGCCCCAAGACGAAGCACGCGCCCGCGGGACGCCCGAAGCGACGCCATCATCCTCATCCTCGCCGTCGGACGCTGAAGATCCCCCTCGCCGCCCCACTCGCTTCAGCCCCTCCTCGAGCTCGCCGACTCGCTCCTCGTGTTCACCGTGAGCTGCTGATCATCCTCCCCCTCTCCGTTTTCTCTCTTGCACTCCGTAGCCACCGCGCCCCTCTCGCCCGACTGCGCTGCCGCCTCCACTCGTCGCCGACGCAGCTCCGGTGACCATTTGGTCCCGGGCGTGCGTCCAACATGCTCACCACCGCGCGTAGAGCCTCCCTAGCACCTCGTTGCGCTCGTTTACGCACCGCAGCACCGATCCCGCGAACACCCGAACGCCGGCCGTCGCATTCATGCTCGCCGCCATCGACTCAAGCCACCCCAGCTCCAGCCCCTACCTCCATTCGATGCGCCTCGCTTCTAGGAACACCTAGGAACAAACCGCGTGGCGAATGGCGCCCTGAGCAGCGTTTCCGCAGCTCGCCGCCGCGTCTGGCCTCCCGGCGTCATGTCGCCGGTGGGTTTGACCCATTTGACCATGTGGGCCCCGCCCCTGGTCAAACCTAGATTAGGAGTTAAACTAATACTAATTTAGTTAGTTAGTCTAATGACACTAACACGCGGGACCCACTGGTCAGGTTTGACCTGGACCGTCGCCGTTGACTGCTAACGTCACCCTGACGCAATGCTGATGCAATAAATCATTTACTGGATTTATTCTTATACAGGAAATTCCAGAAAATGTTATAAACTTAAAAAATTCATAGAAATTAATCTGTAACTCCAAGTGCAAAGATTTATATATGAAAATTGATAAGAAAAATCCAATCTTTCCATCTGTAATGGTTTCATGCATGTCAGAACACCTTAACCTTGCTATTTAAGTGAAACGAGCTAATGCATTAATATGACCTCATATCATGGGCTTTCATTTGAATCTTTGATTCAAATGGACTAAAACCAACCTGTTTTAGAATGCATTAGCCCAAAACACACCATATTGCCATGTCATAGCATGCATCATATTGTTGCATATTGCCTTGTGATGATTGTGTTCTGATGTGTCTTTCGTGGTAGGTTATGCCTCCGAGGATACCCACGAATATCCGACTAAAGGGCAGTATCCTACTACCACTCCATCAGGCAAGCAAAAACCCCTTGTTCATTCCGATACAATCCCACTCTCTTTATTCTGTTCTCTATTACTGCATTAGGACAACAACGATTCAACTGTTATGTGCTGCGGTAGTTGACCCCCTTTCCTCTGCATGACCTGTCATTGCCACAGTAAATAGATGAAACCCACTAGCATGAGTAGGAGTTGTTTGAGCCCTGATGTGCCTACTCATTCATGCTTGTTGTCATGCCTGCTACTGTTTAGAGTTGAGTCAGGTCCGATTCATCGGGGATGAATTGGAATGGTGATGAACATGTCCTACTGTGTGAGAGCTAAGTGTGTGAACATGATTTGGTAAAGGTAGAGGCGAGAGGCCATGTAGGAATACATGGTGGGTTGTCTCATTGAAACCGTCCTCAGGAACTGAGTTCCGTGTTTGTGATCCATGAATAGCGACTACCACGCATTGGGCCCGAAACCAATGGACCCTCTCGACTTATTAATCGCCTTGATATCTGTCCAGGAGTTGCAACTTGTTTCTGGTGTTTGTGGGATATGTGTTGGAGACCGTGTGTAGCGCTGACCCTACGGGTGGGCTATGATGCGGTAGATACACCGTGGCCCGGTGTACCGGAAGCCCGTTTGGTGTCTCGGGAACCCTGCACACATCGTTTCGGGCTGTGAGCGAAACCCCGACCGGATCTCCTCGCGGATGGAACCCGAATAGGCGATAAACCTGGACTAGAGACTTGTGTGGTTAGTCAGGTCGTGGCCGACTCCCTCGCCAGGCTTCCGCTTGAAGGTTGCCGAGATACATGACGTGTACATGGTGGTAAGTGGCGAGAGCGTGTGTGACGAAGTACACCCCTGCAGGGTTATAAATGATCTATTCGAATAGCTGTGTCCGCAGTAAAGGACTTCTGGGTTGCCTATAACAGTTCATAGACAAGTGAAAGTGGATACTCTAAAATGCGCAAGATAACCGTGAGTGCTATGGATGGCGTTCTCGTAGGGAGACGGGAGAGAATCCATAGTGGTGTATTGATATGGTGAATATGTGGACTCGTGTGCGCCACCTCAAAAGAGTTACTTGCAGTCATAGTTTAGGAGCCACTGAGTCAAAGCTGGCTTGCTGCAGTCAAACTCCACCTCCCCCTTTGTTGATACTGATGCATATGTAGCTAGTTCTGATGTAAGTCTTGCTAGGTACATTTGTACTCACGTTTGTCTATTTATGTTTTTGCAGAGAGACTTCAGTCTCGCTACTAGTTCCGTGTGGACTTCGACGTTTAGCTTGATACCTCAGCTACGATCTTGTGCCCTCGGCAGGATCTGGTAGATAGTCAGGCTTCTCAGCCTTTTTCATTTGTAGATGTCTGTACTCAGACATGTTAAGCTTCCGCATGTGCTTTGACTTGTATGCTCTGAATGTTGGGTCATGAGACCCATGTTTGTAATATCTCGCTCCTCGGAGCCTATTGAATAAATACTTGAGTTGTAGAGTCATGTTGTGATGCCATGTTGTATTTGCACATATCGAGCATATTGTGTGTATGATTGAAATGCTTGGTATGTGTGGGATCCGACAACCTAGTTGTCTATCCTTGGTAGCCTCTCTTATGGGAAATGTAGTCTGGTGCTTCCACTGAGCCATGGTAGTCTGCTACAGCCCAGTTTACCGGAGTCCTACTAGCGCAGTTACTACTGCTTCGGAACACCTAGACTGGACGGCATGTGTCCCACTTCGTTCCTGTGTCTGTCCCTTCGGGGAAATGTCATGCAGTGACTTCCGAAGTCCTGCTAGCCTGCTACAGCCCAAGTTCCCGGAGTCCTGTTAGCCCAGTTGCTACAACACGGATTCACACGCTAATGACCGACACGTTAGAGGTTGGGTCATGTATGCCTGTCCTCGTAAGTTATTGCCACTTTGGGTTCATGACTAGTCATGTCGGCCCGGGTTCTTTGTCATATGGATGCTAGCGACACTATCATATACGTGAGCCAAAAGGCGTAAACGGTCCCGGGCCAGGTAAGGTGGCACCCGTGGGAATACCGTGCGTGAGGCCGCAAAGTGATATGATGTGTTACATGCTAGATCGGTGTGACTTAGGATCGGGGTCCTGACAGCTTTGGTATCAGAGCGTGACTGCCTGTAGGATTACCAAGCCAAACTGGTCGAAGTTGAGTCTAGAAATGCTTTAATTATATAAGGGAATTGATTGTGGAAGGGAACATCAAGCTCTTTTTACTTCTTTACCTTATGCCCTTCTGATCTGAGTCAACTCTTCTTTTCTACGGGGATTAAGAACTAGGCCTTCTCATCTATCTATCAGGATGACGTGTTACTAATCCATAGACTTATAGGATTGATGGATTCAAGTCACAGTTCAGTTTCTATTACTTCCGTATGTTCATAGCTGGCCTCAGAACCTTGATATTGCGATGTTAAGTGGTTATGCCACCATTTTTGCAGGATGTCCCAAATATTTTTGAGCATTTACAACTGTTATGCTGTCCGAGTCATCCCAGTTTTCTAGATAGTCTGGTGCACTTGCAATCATTCCTCCATGTTCCTGATGTCCATTTGGGCCAGATTAATCACACTAATCGGTGAGTTGAGGTACTCTGTTGCCTCGACATATATGTTGGAGCTATTATTACGACCCTAGGTGTCTTAGAAGATTACCTAGTAAACTAGCCATGTTTTGTGTTCCCGGTGTGATGATTCTGGCCACCATTCTCGAAAGCATCCCGTGATGCCATTTAGTAGTAGGTATTCTACTCCTGGGTTCTTGACCCAAGATTCACTCTACTTACCGCGTGTTGATAGTATTGCTCGTACCTTTAGGATATTAGTAACCTTTGAGATAGTCTTCGAGGTCCGTGGTATATCATTCTTCCAAATACCATGAACCATCCTTGGCAGGAGTTCCTTTGAACCAAAAGATCACAATAAGAGTGCTCTTGATGAGTTCTTCGTTCTACATTGTGAATCTGCCAGTTCTACGTTTCTGCATGGGTTATCCGGAAGAAATATGTTGAGCTTTGTTCGACATACTAATCTATGCATCCACAACTCAGAAAATCATATGTTCCTCTAAGTTGTTCTCTTTAGTTGATTTCTGACCTTCGTCTATCAATTGATAGTCAAGAGTATGCGTGCATTCGTTCGTCGATGCCCATTATTCTTGGGGTCCGTCAAGCATTCTATTCCAGAATGACTAGGAGAAACAAGCTCCAGTACCTCATCCATTTCTAGGATTGGGTCAAAGCAGTTGTATTCCGCAGATCAAATGCAATCAAGCTTTTGGTCTGTTCCACCCTGAAGTATTACCCACTTTATGTCAGGAACATCATGAGAATTGCACCTTCTCTTATGAATTCCTGATGTAGTGATACTTCTCGCCATCATTATTCTTTTCTCGGTGTCGTGTCGTTGCGACCGGAATACCGACAAGTGAATTAGTTAAAGGACAATATTCTCATCCTTAGCGTGTTGGTTATTGAATCACCATCCTAGGACCGATGGTGCTACCTAGTCCATTTTTGTTGGTGCACCCTTCGATCAATGAGTTAGGATTTTGTCAAACCCTTGCTCTTTTGATCACATCATCTTGCCTTGAAAGCAAGATTGTTCTCGAGCTTAGTAACATATCGGGGGTTCGTGATTTTCCGATTATCTTCTCGGAAGTATCACCAGGTTTCCCCTGACTATTATGTTGAGCTCGTGATCAAGTTGGTTTTCCTCTGAACCAGCCATTCTCCAAGAATCTGTGTTGGATAACCCTGAGCTAGTTGTTTAAGCTAAACAACAACTTGGAGAGTTGGAAGATAAAGCTTTGCCTTACTTAGTTCATTCTAAAAGGATATCTTTTGAGTGTGTGTGTTGAAGAAAGATGATATCTTCATCGATTGGTCATCTTGATCAGTTATTGGATCTATTGTCTTGTCCAAACTTTGATTTGAGTGTGGGTTGCATCGTCAAATCAACTCAGAACCAATGATATTCGTAATGTTGTCTTACTCGTGGTTATTTCCTCGAGCATACATCATTATAGCTTTTGGGTCTGGCCAATGCTATAACCTTGTTCACATAGTTGTGGAATTCCATCTCCATTGGAATTTTGATAAATTGTTGTTGAGCCCATCGGCAACATTCTTATCTTCTCCATGACTCATGTTGAACATTAAAGCTAGCATTGGAAACTTTGTAAGCATTGCCTTCATGTTCCACTCATGAGGTATACATTTGGATGAAAGGAGAGACTTCCTCTAATTCATGTGCATTCGATGCAAGTTGCCGCCGTGAATTCGAGAAAGATTGTTTTTGCTTCCTCTGGAATCATCCCAAGTTAGTTACGCCTATGTGCGAAGTACTCTATGGTTTGATAGGTTGGCCGCCTCCATTCTGTATGTGTTCCTAGCACACCAAGCCACTGATTGATTTGTTCAAGGAGAAGAAGTTTCTTCTTAAGAGCTAGACTTACGCAAGGACTTCGATATCCTCGATGATGGTTCCCCACTTGAACTCGGTAGTGTTTTATTATAAGACTACTACGTGGTCATGCTTGTCTTGGATAGTGTGTTCACAGGTTTGTAGCAGAACCAGCTCATGTTTTGGAGCTTGCTATCGTAGTTCATTCCCCGAGAAACTCGCAACGTCATATCGTTGAATTATGTTGCAAACTTTCATTTTTCTTTCTAGACTTGATGATTCTGGAATATCCTGACAACAACCAGATCTAAATCTCAGGCAGATATGATGGTTGGCACGTACTCCAAGAATTATAATATTGGTCTCTCTGTAACCGGTAAAGTGGATGTCGTGGCCAAGACACCCAGTCGGAAGACATATTATTGTAGTATCTTGATTGAGGAAGTTGGCCACCTCCCCATAAGAATTTCGTAGGATTTACTCCAGAAGTTGTTCCTTATGGATCCTTTGTATTCCGAAGTCCGACCACTTCTTGATGGCTATGTTGATGCTTTAAGCATGACCATGGTAACCAATACATCAAGGAGAACATTAGAAGCGGAGTGCTAAATGTCTCTCAGTCGATCATCCAGATTTCGTTCCCTTGGCCTCGCTAAGGTGAAATCTGAGAAAGGGTTGTCTTTCTATGCATCTGCATTGTCCATCACTATTCGTCAAGGTAGTAAGATGTGTTGCTAGGATCCTCGACACAGATGTTGGTAGAACCTTGATGAATATGGAAATGCTCAATTTCTTGAGAGCACGCACAAGCAAAATCATCCCTTGCGTTGTCTTCAACAAGGTAGTCCACATCATCCATTCTAGTCTGGGTATGTCATCCCTTCTTACTCCGCCAAACGTTTGTTTGAATTTCCTTAGGCTGGTATAGAGAGTTTCAATGATCTCTGTATCAAAAGTAATTCTTTTTGCCACTTAAGGGAATAATTCCACGGGTCACCTTCCCCAAGGTGCCCCGTTATGGAATCATGGCAATTTTTCCTCGCTACTTTGAAAACCTCGTCAAATTCTTTCTTCCGTCCCTCCTGATGCATGTTTTGCCTCTCAGCTCCAGAGATGTTTCTATGTCGCATTCCGTGAGTTGATCTTGTGATCATTAAGATGATCCTAAGTTGCTCGAACCTCAGGAAGGTTGATTCTTCTAAAATTCTCCCTTTCTACTCGTTGTCATGTTGGATGTAGTTCTGAAAGCAAGACATCGAGATCAAGGTGATGCAATGAATCAACACCCTCGAGAAAGACATCTGGATCGTGAAGATTGTGTTAGCTTGTGTCCCTCTGCCTTCTTACCTCACGACTTGAATCTCGGGACAAGATTCTTGTTTAGTAGGGGTGAGTTGTCACATCCTTAGTTCTGGTATGCACTAGGCGAGCCCTTCATGTGTGCATCATGTTTAAATTTCGTAGAAACTTGAAATGGGGATGACAGAACCCCCAGCACCCCTTAAACCAACTAGGGTTTACCAAAATTCTTTACAATGAACCTGAAATGCCCTTCTAAAATGTTCATCATCTTTGCCTTGGTCTAGAAACTCTGACAAAAATGGTGCACAATTTTCTAGGACATCATAAGTTCATTGGATTAAATCACACTCTATTTGCATCTGGGCATTTAAATACTATAAAATATTTAAAATGTCCAAATAATCATAAAATAAAATGTTTACTGTTGGAAATATTCCAAACTGTGGGCATGAGAAGTTTCATGATTTTTTAGTGAGTTTTAGTATTTCTAATAAAGCTCTAAAGTTGCAGAAAAATAGAAAAACTGAAACAAAAAGAAGAGAGAGAGAGAGAAAGGACACCTCCCTGGGCTTACCTCCTGTGCAGCCCACTTGGACGGCCCAGCTGGCTGGCCCAGCCCACCAGGGGCATGCCTGTCATCTTCCCCATGCCAGCGCACGAAGCAGCTCGGTGGCGAGCGCCGATGTCGCGCTTGGCCACCTCCTGCTTGCTGCCGCGTCCCCGACGTCGCCCTAGAGACGCCACGCACCACCAGGACCTCTCAGCCTCTTCCCGAGCTCTTCTCCTCCTCTGGCTCTCTCGCACGCAACCACTGAGCGCTGTCGTCGCCGCCGACGAGCACAACCGCGGCCATCGCCTCTCCCTCGCCTCTCCGTGCTGTCCAGAGGCTCCGCCTCGACGCCACGGAGCCCCAAGACGAAGCACGCACCCGCGGGACGCCCGACGCGACGCCATCATCCTCATCCTCGCCGTCGGACGCCGGAGATCCCCCTCGCTGCCCCGCTCGCTTCAGCCCCTCCCCGAGCTCGCCGACTCGCTCCTCGTGTTCACCGTGAGCTGCCGATCATCCTCCCCCTCTCCGTTTTCTCTCTTGCACTCTGTAGCCACCGCGCCCCTCTCGCCCGACTGCGCCGCCGCCTCCACTCGTCGCCGACGCAGCTCCGGTAACCATTTGGTCACGGGCGTGCGTCCAACATTCTCACCACCGCACGTAGAGCCTCCCTAGCGCCCCGCTGCGCTCGTTTACGCGCCGCAGCACCGATCCCGCGAACACCCGAACGCCGGCCGCCGCATTCGTGCTCGCCGCCGTCGACTCAGGCCACCCCAGCTCCAGCCACTACCTCCATTCGATGCGCCTCACTTCCAGGAGCATGTAGGAACAAACCGCGCGGCGAATGGCGGCCTAAGCAGCGTTTCCGTAGCTCGCCGCCACGTCTAGCCTCGCCGGCGTCATGTCGCCGGTGGGTTTGACCCATTTGACCATGTGGGCCCCGCCCCTGGTCAAACCTAGATTAGGAGTTAAACTAATACTAATTTAGTTAGTTAGTCTAATGACACTGACACACGGGACCCACTGGTCAGGTTTGACCTGGACCGTCCCGTTGACTGCTGACGTCACCCTGACGCAATGCTGACGCAATAAATCATTTACTGGATTTATTCTTATCCAGGAAATTCCAGAAAATTAGCAAAGCTTAAAAAATTCATAGAAATTCAACCGTAACTCCAAATGAAATAATTTATATATGAAAAATTATCAGAAAAATCCAAAGAATCTGTTTATGGCATTTTCATGAATGTTAGAACAACTTATGGCTACTGTCTAGGACAAATTATGTGAACGACATTTAAATAACCACATGTGGAGTTTGAATTTGAACCTTTGGTTCAAACCAACTTCATTTAATTGTGTTGCTAGTTGCATTAGCTCAAATCACAGCATATTGCCATGTCATGATCATGCATCATACTATTGCATTGCATTGATTGTGTTCCTTCTCTGTTGCCGGTGTTTGTCCCCTCTCAGTATACGTTGTTCCGGCAATGTGATCGATGACACCGATGAAGAGCTATATCATCTTCAGGAGTGCCAGGCAAGCAAAACCCCCTTGTTCATTCCGATACAATCCCACTCTCTCGCTCCTGCTCTATTTTACTGCATTAGGACAACAACGATTCAACTGTTACATGCTGCAGGTAGTTGAACCCCTTTCCTTTGCATGACCTGTCATTGCCACAGTAAATAGATGAAACCCACTAGCATGAGTAGGAGTTGTTTGAGCCCTGATGTGCCTACTCATTCATGCTTGTTTGTCATGCCTGCTACTGCTTAGAGTTGAGTCAGGTCTGATTCATCGGGGATGAATTGGAATGGTGATGAACATGTCCTACTGTGTGTGAGCTAAGTGTGTGAACATGATTTGGTAAAGGTAGCGGTGAGAGGCCATGTAGGAGTACATGGTGGGTTGTCTCATTGAAACCGTCCTCAGGAACTGAGTTTGTGTTTGTGATCATGAAACTGCTACTACCACACGTTGGGCCCTGAAATATGACCCTCTCGACTTATTAATCGCCCTTGAACTCTGTCCAGGAGTTGCAATTAGTTTCTGGTGTTTGTAGGATATGTGTTGGAGGCCGTGCGTAGCGCTGACCCTAGGGGTGGGCTATGATGCGGTAGATACACCGTGGCTCGGTGTACCAGGCGTCCGGGAACCCTGCACACATCGTTTGGGGCTGTGAGCGAAACCCCGGCCGGATCTCCTCACGGATGGAACCCGAATAGGCGATAAACCTGGACTAGAGACTTGTGTGGTTAGTTAGGTCGTGGTCTACACCCACGTCGGCTTTCGCTTGAAGTCTGCCGAGCACATGCCGTGCGCAGACGCTAAGTGGTGGAAACATGTGTGAAGAAGTACACCCCTGCAGGGTTATAAATGATCTATTCGAATAGCCGCGTCCACAGTAAAGGACTTCTGGGTTGCCTATAACAGTTCATAGACAAGTGAAAGTGGATACTCTAAAATGCGCAAGATAAGCGTGAGTGCTATGGATGGCCTTCTCGTAGGGAGACGGGAGCGGATCCATAGTGGTGTATTGATATGGTGAATATGTGGACTCGTGTGCGCCACCTCAAAAGAGTTACTTGCAGTCGTAGTTTAGGATAGCCACCGAGTCAAAGCTGGCTTGCTGCAGTTAAACTCCACCACCCCCTTTGTTGATACTGATGCATATGTAGTTAGTTCTTATGTAAGTCTTGCTGGGTACATTTGTACTCACGTTTGCTTAATTTCTGTTTTTGCAGAGAGACTTCAGTCTCGCTAGTAGTTCCGTGTGGACTTCGACGTTTAGCTTGATACCTCAGCTACGATCTTGTGCCCTCGGCAGGATCTGGTAGATAGTCAGGCTTCTCAGCCTTTTTCATTTGTAGATGTCTGTACTCAGACATGCTAAGCTTCCGCATGTGCTTTGACTTGTATGCTCTGAATGTTGGAGCATGAGACCCATGTTTGTAATATCTCGCTCCTCGGAGCCTATTGAATAAATACTTGAGTTGTAGAGTCATGTTGTGATGCCATGTTGTATTTGCACATATCGAGCATATTGTGTGTATGATTGAAATGCTTGGTATGTGTGGGATCCGACAACCTAGTTCTCTATCCTTGGTAGCCTCTCTTATGGGGAAATGTAGTCTAGTGCTTCCACTGAGCCATGGTAGTCTGCTACAGCCCGGTTTACCGGAGTCCTGCTAGCCCAGTTGCTACTGCTCCGGAATATTTAGACTGGCCGGCATGTGATCCACTTCGTTCCTGTGTCTGTCCCTTCGGGGAAATGTCACGCGGTGACCTCCGGAGTCCTGCTAGCCTGCTACAGCCCGGGTTCCCGGAGTCCTCTTAGCCCAGTTGCTACAGCCCGGATTCACACGCTGATGACCGACACGTTCGATGTTGGTTCATGTATGCCTGTCCCCGTAAGTTAGTGCCACTTTGGGTTCACGACTAGTCATGTCGGCCCGGGTTCTCTGTCATCTGGATGCTAGCGACACTATCATATACGTGAGCCAAAAGGTGCAAACGGTCCCGGGCCAGGTAAGGTGGCACCCGTGGGAATACCGTGCGTGAGGCCGCAAAGTGATATGATGTGTTACATGCTAGATCGGTGTGACTTAGGATCCGGGTCCTGACACCCATGTTACATAGCTCGGACAGCCGAGGACCCCTTAATCGAGGACTCCCTGAGTAGCCCCCGAACTTGACTTCAATGACGACGTAGTATCCGGCTTATGTCTTCAGCTTTGCAAGGCGGGTTCTTCATGTATACTTCGGATTGACGACAATTTGGCTCTGACCTCGATGTGCTGCCTTTATGATTCCTTTCTATGGTCGCCTCGATTTCCGCGTGCCGAACGAATGCGAACGGTCCGTGATCTTTTGCAAATAAGCCCCTCAGCACGCTCGGATGGCATTTATATAAGCAAACTTAGATCCCCAAATGCCATCTCACAGCGCGCAAAGGAAAAACCGTCAATATTAGCTACGAACAAAACCTTCCAACATGGCCAGTGCTCCAGGCTCCTCTTCGCGCCCCCATGGCCCTCAAGAGGGTGATTGGCAGAGTTGTTCAGTGCCTCATCTTTAGCTGAGTCGACTCCAGATGCAGGGCTATCTTCCCCTCGCGGATCTAGTCTCCATTCGAGTGGGATTGGCCTCAATCGGTGATGATGTGATGGCTGAGAATTTCCCCAACCCCAACAAAGAGGAGAGGGTGTGCTTCGTCCCATTCTTATTGCGGGGCCTAGGATTTCCAATCCATCCCTTCCTCAAGGGCTTACTGGAATTTTACGGCATCCAACTGCACAAGCTTACCCCAGGTTCGATTCTGCACATCTCAGGTTTCGTTGCCCTCTACGAACTGTTCTTAGGCACCGAGGCCCATTTTGAACTATGGAGGAAATTCTTTTGCCTTGTCCCCCACCATCGAGGAGGCTCCATATTTGAAGTGGGCGGTGCCGAAGTATGGCGCATAGCCGGATCTGGATACCTCATTGGAACTCCCAAAGAGCTAGACCCATAGTGGTCTTCGAAATGGTTCTACATGGATAACGTGCCACTACCGGACCCAGTTCGGTGCGGTCTTCCCGAGTCTTCTAGCGCCCCTTTAAAGAAGCGTTTCAACTGGCGTCCTTGAAGTCCCAAGGAGGAGGATGGCGCGAAAGTAAAAAAGGTTGGTTAGCAAGGTCAGGTTACTAGCCCATACCGAGCTCTCGATAGTCGAGGTCATGGCTACCGCAATAAAGAGGTGCGTCCAGCCTCTCCAATCCAGAGTAACTCCTTTATGGTGTTATAACGGGGAGGATGACGCGTCCCGCTACAGACGGAAGGGTCCGGATACCCCCGCCGAACTGGCCACAATCCTGGCTGATCTGTATAAGGGTGAAAAAGAAGACTTCCTCCGCTTAAGCTGCCGGGAAGGCTATTCCATGTACAACCCCGTAGAATGGGTAAGATTTCGATTGTCTGCATTGCATCATTGCTATCACATATACTAATAAATTTTTCCCTTTGTTACCATGAACAGTCATGGAGGACGATGACCGAGGACGTCCACTGTCCCGCTCCACAGCCAGAGGATCATAACCGCGATGGAGACCCTGGCTTTCACGAGGATCCGGACATATACATAGAGTTTGATGATGGGGTATTTTATCAAGCGAGCCTTGATGGCTCGAAAGTGGCTATCACCGCCGACTACCCCCGCCTCTATCCCTTCTGCATCATAAGTATTCGGAGGGCTCTTAAAAGAAAATCCCTATTTGCATTTTTATCCGTTATACTGATCTAAATTTCAATAGGATCGGCGTTCGGCGGACCGTACTTCTTCAAGAGCGCCCCCCACACAAGGTCGTCATTCAAAATGAAAAGGGACCAGGAGTGCTACAGAAACCTCACAGTCTTCCAAGAGGTATGTTTGTTTAATACATGCCTAGGTATGAGTCTGGATTATTAAGAGTCTCCTTTTTATCCAGGAGAAACATGCGGCAGATGGTGGGAAAACACCATGTTAGCCGAATGTCCGCCAATCCGGCGCCGGACTGGCCGCCTAGGACGAGTGCCGATGCCATGCCCGTTCCGCCTCCTCAAGAGGATTCGGATGACGTATCAGCCACGAATTTCGAAGTGAAGAGCGTGATGAATCATCGTCGATTGAAAGAGGCTATGCGCGCTCCGGCCTTTTCCAAGCAAGAGTTTAATGCACTCAGCTCGGTGGATGCTTATATCCGAGCCACTCAAGATGGACTTGCCAGAGTCACTCAGCTGTTCTCGAAGGATATATAGGTAAAAGTTTTACGCAATTTTTAATAGTCATATGCCAGTAGCCCCCGAAACTTGAAGCGGTGAGGTGAACCGATTTAAGGATCGATATAACCTGCAGGTTCTCAAAGAGAAAAATACCACGCTATCCCAGGAGCTAAAGGTGAATCAGACACAGCTGAATGTTGTTACCGCCGAATTGGCGGAAATGAAAAAGTCCGCAACGAGTGCATCCGGGAAGAGTAGACACGAGGTGGAGAAAGACAAACAATCCGAAGAGATACAGAGCTTAAAGGCTCAGTTATCAGCCGCTCCGAAGGAAAATGAAAAGCTGAAAGGCGGCATGTTCGGTATGTCTTCCTCTCTTATTTAGAACCATCGAGGTGCTCATGTTTAGTCCATAATCCGGAATGTCATGACTTTGTTGCTGCAGGTCTATTAACTGGTCGCCCGGAGGAAGAAGTATTCGGATTTCAAGGCGACGTGCTGAAGGAACTATTCGTGGTACATGCTCAAGCCCGGAAAGCCATGAGGAGTATGGTGAAGGCATTATGGCCATCTGATACCCCTCCAGAAAGTATCGAAGGCTTGGCAATTTTATTCAAAGGTGCCCGATGCCGGTTTGAGCTATGGAAGACATCCACCTGCCGTGAAGGCACACGAGAAGCCTGGGCCATGGTGAAGACACGTTTCACCAAGCTGGATCCAAATCATATGGCCCGAGTGGGACCACAGGGACCCGACGGGAAAGAAATTCTAGTGAAATTGGTGTATGACCAAGTAATGATAACTGCAAAGTATTCGCAGGAAGACTGCAGGTTAGATAGTCTTATAGATGGAATAGACAAGGAATAGGTGTTTGATTTAATGTATTAATGTACGTTATGATCAACCTGTATCTTTATCCGAACATGTGAAATTTTTTGTCATCGCAGGCTTTCGGCTTTAACCTCCGGACCAAAAAAGGTGGAGTGTTTCCGGATACTATTTTGAAAAAAGCATTCATTATGTCTGGAAACTAAGCGACCCAGTCATTGTGCTCGAACATACAAAAAGTTTAGTTCAGGATGTATGTTATATTACATATGTAAGAAACATCTTCCAAGAAAAATAGTTCCGTTAAGGGTTCCTTGGGTTGGCATGCTGTAATTATGCGTGCCGTGGCATTGGTCCGCAATACCCAAAAAGGTGTCCCGCAGTGTTTAGAGTGGTTACAATAATGTAATAATCTTTCGTTTGATTGCCGACCACTTATTCTCTTAAGAACGCTAGCTTTCGGCTTCACCGGTCTGAGGTACATGTCCGGCGACCCGATTGTAACAATCATAGAGGTGCTCCCTTTACGCCCTAGCCGAACAATCGGGAACGTAGGGCATAAACACAGGAGCAAGGCAACCCATCTTGGCAAAAACTTAAGTCATAGAGGTGCATAGAATGGCAAAAAGGATGTATATGAGCAAACGACACTTATATTGTGAGCTCCGGGCTCGAAATAATAATAAGCTTCGGTTAAAGAAGCCCCCAGTCATGGTGGAGTATGTACATTTAAGGATGTGTACCCCTCAAGTGTTCGGCTTATCCGAACACATCCTTGAAATCGTATAAAAACGAGGAAACAAAAAACAAAATGAAGAGGAGAAAAAAAGAACGAAAAAGAAGTATGGCCGAACTTATGCGTAGAATCTTCGGAGCCAAGCAACATTCCATGGATTCGGCTCTAAGCGGTTATCCGATGCATTACGAAGGCGGTAGGCTCCTCCAGTGAGAACTTCATCTATAATGAAGGGACCCTCCCATTTTGGTTTGAGCTTGTCCTTTTTCTTCTCTGGGAGGCGTAAAACGAGCTCACCGACATTATAAGTCTTTGCCCACACTTCCCTGCTTTGATATCTCCGAGCCTGTTGTTGATAAAATGCGGAACGGGCCTTTGCAACATCGCGCTCCTCCTCTAGGCCATCTAGGTCGTCTTGCCAATCGAGCTCGGCTTCTCTCTCTTCATACATGCGCACTCGAGGTGAGTCATGAATAATGTCGCAGGGTAAGACAGCCTCTGCGCCGTACACCATGAAAATGGGTGTGTATCCGGTCATGCGATTGGGCGTGGTCCGCAGTCTCCAGAGTATGGAATCGATTTCCTCGACCCAGTGTTTATCTGACTCCCGTAGGGATCGCACTAGTCTGGGTTTGATGCCGCTCATTATCAGGCCATTAGCCCGTTCGACCTGACCGTTTGTTTGAGGGTGATATACGGAGGCGTAATCGAGCTTGATGCCCAGGTTAGCACACCAATTTTTCACCTCGTCGGCTGTGAAGTTAGAACCGTTGTCAGTGATAATCCTGCGCGGGACACCATAACGGTGTACAACGCTGGATATAAAGTCGATCACCGGCCCAACTTCAGCCATTTTTACTAGTTTGGCCTCTATCCACTTAGTGAATTTATCCACCATAACCAGCAAATATTTCTTCTTATGGCTTCCCCCTTTAAGGGGTCCGACCATATTTAGCCCCCAGACCGCGAAGGGCCAAGTAATGGGGATTGTTCATAGGGCAGTGGGCGGCATATGACTTTGATTGGCGAAAAGCTGGCATCCGACATAGCGCTGTACAAGGGCCTGTGCATCTGCTCGGGCCGTTGGCCAAAAGAAACCTGTATGGAAGGCATTACTTACGAGGGCCCGAGCTGCAGCATGATGGCCACCAAGACCAGCATGTATTTCGGCCAAGAGCTGCCGTCCCTCCTCTTCGGAGACACATCTTTGAAGAACTCCAGTAGTACTTTTCTTGTAGAGTTCTCCTTCGTGAACTTTGTAGGCTTTAGAGCGTCGAACTATGCGACGGGCCTCATTTTGGTCATCAGGGAGCTCCTGCCTATTAAGGTAGGCTAAGAAGGGTTTGGTCCATGGAGCAATTACAGCCATGATTTCATGGGCGGAAGGCGTCGTTTCGGTGCCCGAGCCCCCGATGATATCAGATTCGTGTTCGGCCTCTGGGGGTGTGATCGGTGCTGGACTAGTATTTTCGCTCTCGTGCTGCCATACTATGGATGGCTTGAAAAATCTTTACACAAAGGTGTTAGGCGGGACGGGGTCACATTTAGCGCCCATTCGAGCAAGGATGCCCGCTGCCTGATTGCTGTCTCGAGCAACATGATGGAATTCGAGCCCCTCAAACCGAGCTGATATTTTGAGTACGACATTTCGGTATGCCGCCATCTTTGGATCTTTTGCATCGAATTCTCCATTTATTTGGGATATTGTGTGGTTCGAATCCCCACGCACCTCGAGACATTGTATGCCCATAGAAACAGCCATTCGGAGACCATGTAGTAGTGCCTCGTATTGCGTTGTTGGAGTCCGTATACATTATTTGTAATACTTAGCAGACTGTATCCCCTGTAGGGGAAGTTAAGATGACGCCGGCTCCCAATCTGGCTAACATTTTAGAGCCGTCGAAGTACATTACCCAGTTGGAGTATGTGTTGTACTCTTTAGGGAGTTCAGCTTCCATCCATTCGGCGACGAAGTCAGCCAACACCTGAGATTTAATAGCTTGGCATGGCTTGTATGTTATTTCAAATGGTAAGAGCTCGATGGCCCATTTGGCTATGCAGCCGGTGGCGTCCCAATTATTTATGATGTCATTGAGTGGTACTTCGGATGCCACCGTGATCGAACACTCTTGAAAGTAGTGCCGCAACTTCCGGGATGCCATGAAGACCGCATACGATATCTTTTGATAGTGTGGGTATCGAGATTTGCATGGTGTAAGGACCGCCGATACATAGTATACTAGTTTTTGGAGTGGGAATTTATGTCCCTCTTCCTCTCGTTCGACGACGAGTACCGCGCTCACCACCTGGTGAGTTCCAGATATGTAGAGCAGCATAGGTTCGCCGACACTTGGTGCGGCAAGGATTGGGTTGCTTGCTAACAAGGTTTTTATTTCTTCCAATCCGGCTGTAGCTGCATCCATCCATTCAAAGTGGTCAGTGCGTCGGAGCAATCGATAAAGTGGCAGTGCCTTTTCTCCCAATCTAGAGATAAAGCGGCTCAAAGCTGCCACGCACCCAGCTAGTTTTTGGACCTGCTTTAGGTCTGTTGGTATTGCCAATTGTGATAGGGCTTGGATTTTGGTTGGGTTTGCTTCGATTCCACTATTGGAAACAATGAACCCGAGTAGTTTTCCGGCTGGAACGCCGAAGACACATTTTTCCGGATTGAGCCGTATGTCATATGTTCGGAGGTTGTCGAATGTGAGGCGTAGATCGTCCACCAATGATTCAACATGTTTACTCTTGATGAATACATCATCTACGTATGCCTCCACTATCTTGCCAATTTGTTTTTCCAGACATGTTTGAATCATGCGTTGGTAAGTGGCGCCAACATTTTTGAGTCCGAACAGCATAGTGTTGAAGTAGAAAGGCCCATACAGGGTAATGAATGCCGTTGCGGGCTGGTCGGACTCCTTCATCTTAATTTGATGGTATCCGGAGTATGCATTGAGGAAACGCAATGAATCGTGTCCTGCAGTCGCGTCAATGATTTGGTCAATGCGGGGCAGCGGGAAGGGGTCCTTAGGGTCGGCCTTATTGAGGTCTTTGAAATTGACACAAAGGCGCCAAGATTTATCCTTCTTCGGCACCATGACCAGGTTTGCTAGCCAGTCCGGGTGTTTGATCTCTCTGATGAACCTAGCTTCAAGAAGTTTGGCTAGCTCCTCCCCCATAGCTTGTCGTTTGGGTTCAGAAAATCGCCGCAGCATTTGCTTGACTGGTTTGAACCCCTTTATTATGTTGAGGCTATGCTCGGCCAGTCTGCATGGGATTCCTGGCATATCCGAAGGATGCCAGGCAAAGATGTCCAAATTTTTGCGCAAGAATGCATGTAAGGCGGCGTCGACCGTCGGATCCAGCTGTGCTCCAATGGAGGCTATCTTCTTGGGATCCGTCGGGTGGACTTAAAATTTGACTATTTCGTCTGCTGGCTTGAAAGAAGTGGACTTAGGTCTCTTATCGAGGATTACGTCATCTCTGTCCACTATGGAACGTAGAGTGGTTAGCTCTTCGGCCGCGAGGGCCTCGGATAGTGCCTCAAGGGCCAGTGATGCAGTTTTGTTTTCAACACGGAGTGCTATATCCAGATCACTGGTGATAGTGATAACTCTGTTGGGCCCTGGCATTTTGAGCTTCATGTACCTGTAATGGGGTATGGCTTGAAAGCGTGTGAATGCGTCTCGCCCCAACAGGGCGTGATATCCGCTATTGAAAGGTGCCATGTGGAAGAGCAACTCTTCGGACCTATAGTTCTCTAACATGCCGAATACTACATCAAGTTTAATTTTCCCCGAGCATCGTGCTTCTCGACTGGGGATAATACCTCGGAAGGTTGTACTGCTTTGCTCGATGCGACTCTTGTCCATTTGCATTTTATCGATCGTGTCTTCGTAGATGAGGTTCAGTCCGCTGCCGCCGTCCATGAGCACTTTGGTGAGCCGAAAGCCGTCCACAATTGGGTTTAATACCAAGGAGGCTGGTGCTCGGATTGATCGGGCCCTTGGTTCATCATCGACGGTAAAAGTTATTGCCGTACCATTCCAAGGATTTATTGCGGCTACTTGGTTGACTTTGGCGAGGTCGCGGAGCGCCCTTTTACGCCAGTTATTTAAAGAAAATGTCTCGAAGACCGTAAAGACATTGAGATCGTCATCCCCCAAAGAGTGCTTCAATGGGGTAGTGTTGGTGAGGATGGCCTCACCGCTCTTAGCCACCTGCCGGAGTACCCAACATGTCCGAAGGCTATGTGTTGGTTCGGTATTCGGCGTCGTGTGTATCTGACAGGGCTTGTCAAGCAATTCGTCAAGGACAGTTCTATGTCCCGTGAAGGATTTGATTTTCTTGTCAATGAGATGATGATCGGGGTGCCCCGTAAGGGTGCATCCTTTTTGCCCGTCCGGTGGGCTGCTTAAAGGCAGGAGGTTCCCACCGAGCTGTTTGGGCTTTCCAGGCGCTTTCCATTACGCAGTACTTATGTACTATATGTGCCAAATCTGCAAAGTGCAGTATGCGGTGGCGGTTGAGGGCATTGAGGATTCCCCTCGTCCGTACAGTTGCGGCAGAAAACTGAAACCACGTCGTCGTCGCAACAATCTTTAATCTTGTTTTTAACAAGGAGGAATCTGGCCCAGAAGTGATGGACCGTTTCCTGAGGTTGCTGTCGTACATACATTAGGTCACATACGTCTGGAAGACCTGAATTGCTTAGGGAATATTGCTTGTGGTGAGTGGGTGGGCTGAAATCCGAACCCCGACCCACTATTGGATCCGGAGTTTGAAGAATCTCCGAGGTCAAGAGTCCAGGATCAGGAGGGTCCTGGTGACTTTCGGGCTCAACGCCTGATTCTATGTACGGAGGACATGTGGTCTCTTCCCGAAGATGGGTATCCGGCACACAGGGCTCGGAAATCCGAACATAGCTTGTTATCAACTTAGGGGGATAAGTATTCTTGGCTTGTTCCTCCACGACTGCTACCATATGGGTGATCGGCGGGGACTTGATTTCCCTCTGATCGGGTTTAAGCCCAATCCGAGCATAGTCTGTCGCGACCCCCAGGGCGGCGATGCGATCTAGCAGTTCCTTCAAGGACGAGACATCTGCCGGATCCATCTTTTCGGAGTGTTCGAGGCCGATGCGGAGATGATGTTTGGCGATTTGGGGGCGCCTTTGGCTTAAGGGCCGAGCGAGCGCCCATGGTAAAACTGCTGAGTTGGAGGATCTGTCCCGGAACTAGGGCTCCTCCAGAGGTGATGTTATCATTGATGACAAGGTGAGCCATCCATCCTTCTGTCAACAACACAAAGGAACTCTCAATGAAAGCACCAATGTCGGTGTCAAAACCGGCCGATCTCGGGTAGGGGGTCCCGAACTATGCGTCTGAGGATCAAAGGTAACAGGAGACAAAGGGGACACGATGTTTACCCAGGTTCAGGCCCTCTTAATGGATGTAAAACCCTACTTCCTGCTTGATTGTCTTTGATGTGTATAGGGGTTACAAGAGTTGATCGACCTCGAGATCGTAGTGGCTAAACCCTAAAAGCCTAGCCTATATGAATTCTGATGATCTCTACGGACTAAACCCTCCGGTTTATATATACACTGGAGGGGTACAGAGGCCATTCACAAGGGAAGGAAACAATACATCTGGACTCCAATCTTGCCCTCCACGCATCCAGGAGTCCTATCGGAACACGCGGAATAATCTTCCGCTCTATCTTCACGGCCCATCAGCCCGGCCCATGCTTGAATAGACCGGACACCTGAGGACCCCCGAATCCAGGTCTTCCTCATTGAGAAGCATGTTTAAGTAGAGATTACAGCGGGTAGAAGGGGTGTTACACTGCTGCATAGAGGGGGAGAGAGTTGGTGTTGACGGTAGCAAGATTGTTGATATAGATCGCCGTCACGATCCTAGCCCCGGCGGCACTCCGGTGCCACCGGTGAGAGGGGAGAGAGCCCCCTCATTCTTCTTCTTCCTTGGCCTCCCCCCTAGATGGGAGGAGAGTTCCCCCTCTGGTCCATGGCCTCCATGGTGGCGGAGGGGCGGGAGCCCCTCCGAGATTGGATCTCCCTCTCTGTTCTCTTCTGTTTCACGTTCGCAGATCTGGCTGAAAACCGTTTCTTATATTCCGGGATATCTGTAACTCCGATTGCGCTGAGATTTTAGCACGATTTTTTTATGGATATAAGCTTCCTTGCACCCGAAGTAGAGCCCCAACCGACGTACGAGGTGAGCACAACCCACCACCATGTGCCTGGCTCCGGGGTCGCGCCTTGGTGTCTTGTGGTGTGTGTGGGCCTCCGTTTGCGGTGATTCCAACTCCCAAAAATCACATATATTCCAAAATAATTCTTCGTAAAATTTTATTGCATTTGGACTTCGTTTGCTATGGATTTTCTGTGATACAAAAAACATGCAACAAACAGGACCTGGCACCGGGCACTGGATCAATAGGTTAGTCCAATAAATCATATAAAAAGTTGCCAAAAATATGTGAAAGTTGTATAATATTGGCATGAAACAATCAAAAATTATAGATTCGATGGAGACATATCAGCATCCCCAAGCTTAATTCCTGCTCGTCCTCGAGTAGGTAAATGATAAAAAAGATAATTTTTGATGTGGAATGCTACCTAGCATAAAATTGATCATATATCTAATCATGGCATGAATATTAAGACATAAGTGATTCAAAGCAACAGTGTATAATTTGACATAAAGACATGAATACTCAGGCATCTCAACAAACAATCATGTCTTTTAGAATATCAACGCTAAAGAAAGCTATCCCTACAAAATCATATAGTCTTGTCATGCTCTGTCTTCTTAACACAAAGTATTTATCATGCACAACCCCGATGACAAGCTGAATAATTGGTTCATACTTTTTAACGCGCTTCAACTTTTTCAACCCTCACGCAATACATCAGCGCGAGCCATGGATATAGCACTACGGGTGGAATAGAGTTTGATGATAGGGGTAAATATAGAGAAGACAAAAAAATTAAGAAAGTCTCACACCGACGCGGCTAACCAACGGGCTATGGAGATGCTCATCGATTGATATCAACATGACACTAGTAGAAAAAGGCCCAACTGTCCCGGTTTATAAGGCCCAATTGTCCCGGTTAGGGAACCGGCACTAAAGGGTCGGTACTAAAGCCCAACACCTTTAGTCCCGGTTCTTATACCAACTGGGATAGATGGGGCTCCACGTGGCCGCTGCGGCTTGCCTAGGTAGGGGGGCCTTTTGTCCCGGTTGGTAGCACCAACCGGGACTAAAAGGCATCCACGCGTCAGCAGTACAGGGGCTGGGTTTTTTTTGAAAGGGGGGTGGGGGTTGGGGGTTTTGGGGGTTTTGTAGGGTTAATGTAGGGGTTTCATATATTGTGTTAGCTAGCTAATTAATAGAGAGAAGGGTCCTGTCTTATCTCCGTGCTTCGTTGGCGCTACATGCTATACCTATAGAGAGGACTCGACACGCTAGCTAGTAAGCAAATGAAGGAAACCATTAAGTACAGAAGATCGTCATGAACATATACAGAGAGAAGTGATCGACCTCTCCTTCTCCGAGAGATTGGTCGAACAACAAGTTTTCGTATATCAATCCGACACTACTGGCTACATATATACAATATAAGATCTCTTACAATATCATCCCCTAACATCTGAACTCAACTTCCACATGGTATTCTCCGTCTTTATTGATCATGTGGTCAAGAAAGAATCCCGCCAATTCCTCTTGAATTGCTCGCATGTGATCTTGTGCTAGGAGTTCATCCTGCATCTGAAACATCTAATTTGAAGAAGGGGGTCAATACATATATATGAATGAATGAAACTCAACACAAGTGATGGTAATAAAATAAAATTGTGAGTATTATTGCTTACACACTTCATATTGTTTTTTAGAGTAGCCCTGCTCACAGGCCGTGTAGCGGATGGACTCGCAAACGTAGTATCCATAGTAATTATTCCCGGGTTCCTGCCACAACCACTTGACAAGAAATAGAGGTCAATCAAACTGATAAGCAAGCATGCTAAATGGTATTGATGAAACTAGCGCTTGAATCACTAGGAGATGCGTGGAACTAGCTAGTAGTACTTACTTTCGGGTGTGTAAATCGCAGCTTCCCCGGCAGTCCCGGAGCTTGTGCGGTGAATTTTTTCCAAACCCTGCCAGACAAACAAAACAATTACTTGATATCAGGAAATGAACAAAGTTGCCGATATGGTGCGATAATGATCGATTTAACTTACTTCTCGAGCATTTCAGTCATGTCCGCATACTCCTGGGGATCTTTTCGTCTCGAGTCTGAGACGGTTACTAGTCCCTGCTCAAGCTTAATCTCTAGGAGAATATAGTTGAAGATGCGCACGCATGCATAACTCATCAATTAAATTATTAACTTCGACGAATAAGGGAAAACGAATATGCACAAGACAGTAACACTCACTTGAAGTTGTAAGGAAAGAGTATTATATCTTTGTTTTGATTTATTACCAACGATCGTAGCAAGTTGGCCTCGGTTTCTTTGGCATGAAATTTAACCATAAATTCATCTATGAGACTTGTGTTAATGAACCCAATATCACCAATTTGTCTTTTCTTGCATTCGGCGATCTTCAATCTGCATAATATAGTGAGGATAATTATACATACATGGAATGAAAGAGCTGAGCTATATATAGAGACTTAATGATAGAAGTAGTACTTACAGACAGTAGCAAGTGACCGTTAATTTATCGAGGGCCTTTTGATTGAAAAACTGGAAGAACTCCTCAAATGGAGCAGACAACAGATTAATTCCAACGAGGTCATGCTGCTCTTTAACTCTCAGCGCCAAAGTATCCTTCCCCCCAGACTCTCTACAGGTTTTCATGTACCAATCATGGAATCTTCGCATCATCATTGTTAGAGGAGGATGACCAAGTTTGACGAGAGGCTTCCTGAACTGGTATATGAATTCGTCCACCTCCATTATATCAAAATGTGCATCGTCGTCGTGCATGTAATTTGCAGGATTGGTACTGGGCAAGATCCCCGGATGATTAGCGACGATATCGCTAGACACCTTGAGCGGGGGGCACGATTGGTTTGCTTGTTCGCCGAGCTGGGAATTGTTTTCCCACTTGTTCGTTCTGCTAACCTTTGATCACTACAAGTACTTCCCGACCGGGACGCTTCCTTATATGTCCTTTCAAGAATGCGCTCATAGTTGGTTTGCGGCGGAGACGGTGGTGGTCGCTTCAGGGCATCCAAAGTGCGCTTCGCTTTCACCGGATCTATCTTCTCCTCTGGAGGTGGATGTTTCATAGCTCTTTGCGTTTCAAAGAAGTCCTTCACTTCGGCTCGACAGATCTCCGTGTTTTCTTGTTCGGTCATCTCATATGGTAACTTCTCTAGAGGCTTGAGAGATGGACCGAATCGTATTGCCTCCCGCCTCTGGCTGTACTGCTAGACGCCGGAGCAGGCCGAGGGGCTGCGGCTGTCTTCTTTTGTTGCTTACGAGGCGTAGAAGGAGGCGGGGTGCTACGAGGCGCCGGAGCAGCCGGAGCGGCGGCGGCGGTTCTCTTCCGCCCTTGCTGACGAGGCGGAGGAGGAGGCGGGCTGCTCGGACGCGCCAACGCAGGCGGAGAAGGAGGTGGAGTGCCATCACGCACCTGAGAAGCCGGAGAAGGAGGCGGAGTGCTCTGATCACTCGCCGGAGGAGGAGGCGGAGTGCCCTGACTCGCCGGAGGAGGAGGAGAAGGAGGCGGAGGCGTCCAGTTAGGAAGGTTGATGAACTTCTTCCGCCATAGGCATGGAGTCTTCAGAGCAGAACCCAACCGAGTCTCCCCTTCACCGGTAGGGTGGTCAAGCTCGAGCTCCTTAAATCCTCCGTTATTTCATCCACCATCACCCTAGCATATCCTTCTGGAATCAGCCGGCAGTGAAAAGTTGCGCCGGGTTCAGGAGGTGCAACAGACCCGACAGCCGCCTTGACTTTGAATTGCTGCCATTGCTTCATAAGGTGGCAATGTTGAGACTCCGTGATAGCATCCATGGGGTAGCTAGCAGGAGCCATGAAGACAGGCTCCTGAAGCAGCTCGGTGGAAGCCACGCTGCTTCTCCGCTGAGATGGCGGGGTAGCTTCGGGGGTAGCTTCGGCAGGTTGCTTGCTGTGAACTGCTTCTCGTTCCTCTAGCACTTTTACCCTTGCGTGCAGCGCCTGCAGTTGGGTCTGCTCCACTTTCCTCCTCCTCTCCTGGCCTTTGTAACCGCCTGCGTCCGGAAACCCAGACTTCCACAGAACGGAGCCTGGCGTGCCTCGTGTCCGTCCAGGGTGCTCAGGATTCCCGAGGGTCATTGTGAGCTCGTCGTCCTCTCTGTCGGGAACGAACGTCCCTTCCTGCGCTGCGGCGATATACTCCTGCAGCTTCGTGACGGGTATTCGCAGTTGCTCGTTCGTCCAAACGCACTTCCATGTTTCAGGGTCCAAGGTTCCCCCAACCCCGAAGAACCAAGTCCTTGAATGGTCTGGCCAGTTCAATGTCTCTGGTTCGACCCCTTTATCAAGTAGGTCATTCTCAGCCTTCTCCCACAACGGTCGGGCTTTGAGGTAGCCACCTGACCCCGTGCGATGGTGATGCTCCTTCTTCGCAATATTTTTCTTGTTTGTCGCTGACATCTTCTTACTCTTGTCCGATGTCTTGTGGGCCACAAATGCGTCCCAGTGATCTCTGATCTTCTCAAACCAGCCGGTGAATTCTGGAGTCTTTTCTTTGTCGACAAACGTTGTTTTCAGCTCATTCTTCCACCTCCTGAATAGATCTGCCATCTTCTTAAGAGCATGAGCCTTGACCAATGGCTCTATAATAGTTGGCTTCTCCGGATCCTCCTCTGGCGGTAGGGTGAAACTTGCCTTTAGCGTGGCCCAAAGATCATCTTTCTGTCTATCGTTGACATACGACACCTCAGGGTCTTCCTTCTTAGGCTTATACCATTGGTGGATGCTGATCGGGATCATGTCCCTAACAAGAACACCGCACTGAGCAGAAAATGCTTCCTTGGTCCGGATGGGTGCAATTGGTTGGCCATCGCGCGCGATTTCTGTGATCGTGAACTTTTCATCCAGGCGCAACTTTTTCTTCGGGCCTTGTCTCGTTACAGAAGTTCGGCTCGATCCGGAGGGCTAGAATAGAAGAAAGAAGAGAGTTAATATGTGTACATACCAAAACAATTAATGCATCAATTAGCTATAGACAGCACAGGCTTAATTAATACATATACTTGGTCGGACTCCATTCGGTCACCGGAGCCATCATCATGGTGTCCTTCTTCCACCGGCATTCGGTCACCTGAGCCATCATAATCATGTCCTTCCTCCTCCATTGTTCGATCACTGTAGCCTGCTTCTTCACCCTGTCCTTCCAGACCATCGGTGTCATTGAGATACGACAAGACATCAGCTCCGGCTGCGATTATGTCCCCCAACACCTGTTCTGCTTCCTCGTTTTGGCCGTGCTCCATAGTTTCTGCAAATATTACAACATGGCAATTATTATACAAAACATGACAGATGGATATATTAGTGGCAAACGTAGACCTAGCTAGCTAATCAGAACAACGAATCATATTAGTGGCCTCGACACTTCTCTAGGGTCTGGGGTGGCCTCGGCAACTGCTACCACTTGAGCACTGCGTTGGTTTTCCCTTGAAGAGGAAAGGGTGATGCAGTAAAGTAGCGTAAGTATTTCCCTCAGTTTTTGAGAACCAAGGTATCAATCCAGTAGGAGACCACGCTCGAGTCCCACACACCTACACAAACAAATAAGAACCTCTCAACCAACGCGATAAAGGGGTTGTCAATCCCTTCACGGTCACTTACGAGAGTGAGATCAGATAGAGATGATAAGATAATTTTTTTGGTATTTTTATGATAAAGACTAAAAGTAAAGAAAGCAAAATAAATGGCGCCAGAAATAGCTAGTTGTTGGAAGATTAATATGATGGAAAATAGACCCGGGGGCAGTGGCTTCTCTCAAGATAGCATAAGTATTACGGTGGGTGAACGAATTACTGTCGAACAATTGATAGAATTGAGCATAGTTATGATAATATCTAGGTATGATCATGTATATAGGCATCACGTCCGTGACAAGTAGACCGAAACGATTCTGCATCTACTACTATTACTCCACACATCGGCCGCTATCCAGCATGCATCTAGAGTATTAAGTTCATAAGAACAGAGTAATGATTTAAGTAAGATGACATGATGTAGAGGGATAAACTCATGCAATATGATATAAACCCCATCTTTTTATCCTCGATGGCAACAATACAATACGTGTCGTTTCCCTTTCTGTCACTGGGATCGAGCACCGCAAGATTGAACCCAAAGCTAAGCACTTCTCCCATTGCAAGAAAGATCAATCTAGTAGGCCAAACCAAACTGATAATTCGAAGAGACTTGCAAAGATAACCAATCATACATAAAAGAATTCAGAGGAGATTCAAATATTGTTCATAGATAAACTTGATCATAAACCCACAATTCATCGGATCTCGACAAACACACTACAAAAGAAGAGTTACATCAAATAGATCTCCAAGAGAATCGAGAACTTTGTATTGAGATCCAAAGAGAGAGAAGAAGCCATCTAGCTAATAACTATGGACCCGAAGGTCTGAGGTAAACTACCAACACATCATCGGAGAGGCTATGGTGTTATTGTAGAAGCCCTTCGTGATCAATGCCCCCTCCGGCGGAGCGCCGGAAAAGGCCCCAAGATTGGATCTCACGGGTACAGAAGGTTGCGGCGGTGGAATAGGGTTTTGGCTCCGTATATGATGTTTCCAGGGTACATGGGTATATTTAGGAGGAAGAAGTACGTCGGCGGAGCAACGAGGGGCCCATGAGTGTGGAGGGCGCGCCTGGGGGGGTACGCGCGCCCCCTGCCTAGTGCCTTCCTCGTTGATTACTTTATGTAGACTCCAAGTCCTCTGCATCACGTCTGTTCCGAAAATCACGTTCCCGAAGGTTTCATTCCGTTTGGACTCCGTTTGATATCCTTTTCCTTCGAAACACTGAAATAGGCAAAAAAACAGCAATTTGGGCTGGGCCTCCGGTTAATAGGTTAGTTCCAAAACTAATATAAAAGTGTATAATAAAGCCCAATAAACATCTAAAATAGAATATAATATAGCATGGAACAATAAAAAATTATAAATACGTTGGAGACGTATCAAGCATCCCCAAGCTTAATTGCTGCTCGTCCTCGAGTAGGTAAATGATAAAAACAGAATTTTTGATTCGGAATGCTACTTGGCATAATTTTCAATGTAACCCTCTTAACTGTGGTATGAATATTCCGATCCGGAAGATTCAAGATAAAAGTTCAACATTGACATAAAAGTAATAATACTTCATGCATATTAACTAAGCAATTATGTCTTCTCAAAATAACATGGCCAAAGAAAGTTCATCCCTACAAAATCATATAGTTTGGTCATGCTCCATTTTTGTCACACAAGAATGCTCTCGTCATGCACAACCCCGATGACAAGCCAAGCAATTGTTTCATACTTTAGTAATCTCAAACTTTTTCAACTTTCACGCAATACATGAGCGTGAGCCATGGATATAGCACTATGGGTGGAATAGAATATAATGATGGGGGTTATGTGGAGAAGACAAAAAAGGATAAAGTCTCACATCAACGCGGCTAATCAATGGGCTATGGAGATGCCCATCAATTGATGTTAATGTGAGGAGTAGGGATTGCCATGCAACGGATGCACTAGAGCTATAAATGTATGAAAGCTCAACAAAAGAAACTAAGTTGGTGTGCATCCAACTTGCTTGCTCATGAAGACCTAGGGCATTTGAGGAAGCCCAATGTTGGAATATAAAAGCCAAGTTCTATAATGAAATATTCCCACTAGTATATGAAAGTGACAAAACAAGAGACTATCTATCATGAAGATCATGGTGCTACTTTGAAGCACAAGTATGGAAAAAGATAGTAGCATTGCCCCTTGTTTATTATTTTTTTGGGCCTTTCTTTTTTTCTTCTTCTGGCCTTTCTCTTTTTTTGGGACAATGCTCTATGAATGATGATCATTACACTTCTATTTATTTACAACTGAATGATTACAACTCGAAACTAGAACAAAGTGTGACTCTATATGAATGCCTCCGGCGGTGTACCGGGATGAGCAATGAATCAAGAGTGACATGTATGAAATAATATGCATGGTGGCTTTGCCACAAATACGATGTCAACTACATGATCATGCAAGGCAATATGACAATAATGAATGTGTCATGATAAATGGAACGGTG
Organism: Triticum aestivum; assembly: GCF_018294505.1. Taxonomy (NCBI): domain Eukaryota; kingdom Viridiplantae; phylum Streptophyta; class Magnoliopsida; order Poales; family Poaceae; genus Triticum; species Triticum aestivum. Next base: position 347,665,503 of record NC_057814.1, read on the forward strand.
GAAAGTTGCATGGCAATATATCTCGGAATGGCTATGGAAATGCCATAATAGGTAGGTATGGTGGCTGTTTTGACGAAGATATAAGGAGGTTTATGTGTGATAGAGCGTATCGTATCACGGGGTTTGGATGCATCGGCGAAGTTTGCACCAACTCTCAAGGTGAGAAAGGGCAATGCACAGTACCGAAGAGGCTAGCAATGATGGAAGCTTGAGAGTGCGTATAATCCATGGACTCAACATTAGTCATAAAGAACTCACATACTTATTGCAAAAATCTACAAGTCATCAAAAACCAAGCACTACGCGCATGCTCCTAGGGGGATTGATTGGTAGGAAAAGACCATCGCTCGTCCCCGACTGCCACTCATAAGGAGGACAATCAAAGAACACCTCATGTTTCAAATTTGTTACATAACGTTTACCATACGTGCATGCTACGGGATTTGCAAACTTCAACACAAGTATTTCTCAAATTCACAACTACTCAACTAGCACAACTTTAATATCACTACCTCCATATCTCAAAACAATTATCAAGCATCAAACTTCTCTTAGTATTCAACACACTCATAAGAAAGTTTTATTAATCTTGAATACCTAGCATATTAGGACTAATTTCACAATTAAAGCAAATTACCATGCTGTTTTGTAGGACTCTCAAAATAATACTCCCTTCGTTCCTTGATATAAGGTGTATAGATTTTTGATAAAAAGTCCAAAATATAAGGTGTATTGCGTTTCACCACTCGTTTCAATATTTTTTAAGGGATTTGATAACATTTCCTTATATAGGTCAAGCTCCTCTATTTTCTCATGTCAATTATTCAGGTGCAATCTCGCCCAAAACTTGTGAAATTTTCCCTCCATGTGCGTTCTTTAATTTTCATGCCAAAAATTATACACCCTATATTTAGGAACGGAGGGAGTATAAGTGAAGCATGAGAGAACAATAGTTTCTATAAAACAAATCCACCACCGTGCTCTAAAAGATATAAGTGATGCACTAGAGCAAAAACTATATAGCTCAAAAGATATAAGTGAAGCACATAGAGTATTCTAGTAAATTCCGAAGCATGTGTGTCTCTCTCAAAAGGAGTGTCCAGCAAGGATTATTGTGGTAAAATAAAAACGAAGACTCAAATCATACAAGACGCTCCAAGCAAAACACATATCATGTGGTGAATAAAAATATAGCTCCAAGTAAATTTACCGATGGACGAAGACAAAAGAGGGGATGCCTTCCAGGGCATCCCCAAGCTTTGGCTTTTTGGTGTCCTTAGATTATCTTGGGGTGCCATGGGCATCCCCAAGCTTAGGCTCTTGCCACTCCTTGTTCCATAATCCATCAAATCGTTACCCAAAACTTGAAAACTTCACAACACAAAACTTAACAGAAAATCTCGTGAGCTCCGTTAGCGAAAGAAAAGAAAACACCACTTCAAGGTACTGTAATGAACTCATTATTTATTCATATTGGTGTTAAACCTACTGTATTCCAACTTCTCTATGGTTTATAAGCACTTTTACTAGCCATAGATTCATCAAAATAAGCAAACAACACACGAAAAACAGAATCTGTCAAAAACAGAACAGTCTGTAGTAATCTGTAACTAACGCAAACTTCTTGAGCTCAGAAAAATCTACCAAAATAGGAAGACCTAGGCAATTTGTTTATTGATCTACTTCAATTGGAATCAGTATTTTATCACGTTCTTGTGATTTTTAACAATTGTTTTCGTGAACAGGAAGTTTCTGGAATTTTCAACAAGATCAAATAACTATTATCCAAGAAAATCCTATAGGTTTAACTTGGCACAAACACTAATTAAAACATAAAAACAAATCGGTTAGATTAAATATTTATTCCTAAACAGAAGCAAAAAGAAAAAAAATATAAAATTGGGTTACCTCCCAACAAGCGTTATCGTTTAACGCCCCTAGCTAGGCATTAAAACAAGGACAGATCTAAGTATTGCCATAATAATAGGATAGATCACGAAAACTCATCTCATATTCTCTACGTTCAGCAGTAAGTTTTCTTTGAGGCAAGCAAAAATAATCAAAAGGTCTAAATTTAATGGGACCGAAGTCCCCAAGATCAATTTTGGGAGGTATAGGTTCCTCCTTCGGCCCTTCGTATTGCACAACCAATTCATCATTATAAGCATTCTTCTGACAGAACTTCGTGATCCTATACTCAAGAGTATATCCTATTTAGAATAGCAAAATCATTATTAAGTTCGTAAATTTTATCAACTAGAACATTGGTAGGAACCCTTTTTCTAAGGTTTTCATTAAAAGCAACATAGTCTAGAGATTGAAAACGCATTATTTCCTCTTGATCAAAGAGGATTGCCTCTATGGGAGGACGGCCAGGGTCCACCTTATAATGCGCAAAGATTTCTTTGGCCTCTTTTATTATAAATCTGAACTCATGAGCCAAGAAGATAGTAGCGGCACGCTTAACAGAAGAATGCTCAATATTAGAAAATTCTAGGAAAATCCTTTGTATGCAAGGATGCATGTGCATAAATTGCCTTTCAAGTTCAACTACAAGCATGGCAATAGCGTCCGCAAGACTACTAGTTCTATGAAGAATAGAACTACCCATAGAAGGCAAAGCACCGGCACAAGTAAATAAATCTTGGATAACCCCTTTTCCAATAATATTACCACTACCGATTCGGAATTTTTTTGTATGTAAGATAGGGGGTTCTTCAGCAAGAGAATCAGAATTTTCCATGTTATTATTATTGTCCATATCGACAATAGTTTCCCCAATTTCAGACATAACGGCAGAAAGTGCGAGGATCAAAAGAAAGAAGGAGGCGAATGGAAAAGAGAGGGCGAATAAAACGGCAAGGGTGAAGTGGGGGAGAGGAAAACTAGAGGAAAATGGCAAATAATGTAATGCGAGGGATAAGAGTTTGTGATGGGTATTTGGTATGTCTTGACTTGTGCGTAGACTCCCCGGCAACGGCGCCAGAAATCCTTCTTGCTACCTCTTGAGCACTGCGTTGGTTTTCCCTTGAAGAGGAAAGGGTGATAAAGTAAAGTAGCGTAAGTATTTCCCTCAGTTTTTGAGAACCAAGGTATCAATCCAGTAGGAGACCACGCTCGAGTCCCACGCACCTACACAAACAAATAAGAACCTCGCAACCAACGCGATAAAGGGGTTGTCAATCCCTTCACGGTCACTTACGAGAGTGAGATCTGATAGAGATGATAAGATAATATTTTTGGTATTTTTATGATAAAGACTAAAAGTAAAGAAAGCAAAATAAACGGTGCCAGAAATAGCTAGTTGTTGGAAGATTAATATGATGGAAAATAGACCCGGGGGCATAGGTTTCACTAGTGGCTTCTCTCAAGATAGCATAAGATTACGGTGGGTGAACGAATTATTGTCGAGCAATTGATTGAATTGAGCATAGTTATGAGAATATCTAGGTATGATCATGTATATAGGCATCACGTCTGTGAAAACTAGACCGAAATGATTCTGCATCTACTACTATTACTCCACACAACGGCCGCTATCCAGCATGCATCTAGAGTATTAAGTTCATAAGAACAGAGTAATGCTTTAAGTAAGATGACATGATGTAGAGGGATAAACTCATGCAATATGATATAAACCCCATCTTTTTATCCTCGATGGCAACAATACAATACGTGTCGTTTCCCTTTCTGTCACTGGGATCGAGCACCGCAAGATTGAACCCAAAGCTAAGCACTTCTCCCATTGCAAGGAAGATCAATCTAGTAGGCCAAACCAAACTGATAATTCGAAGAGACTTGCAAAGATAACCAATCATACATAAAAGAATTCAGAGGAGATTCAAATATTGTTCATAGATAAACTTGATCATAAACCCACAATTCATCGGATCTCGACAAACACACCGCAAAAGAAGAGTTACATCAAATAGATCTCCATGAGAATCAAGGAGAACTTTGTATTGAGATCCAAAGAGAGAGAGAAGAAGCCATATAGCTAATAACTATGGACCCGAAGGTCTGAGATAAACTACTCACACATCATCGGAGAGGCTATGGTGTTGATGTAGAAGCCCTCCGTGATCAATGCCCCCTCCGGCGGAGTGCCGGATAAGGCCCCAAGATGGGATCTCACGGGTACAGAAGGTTGCGGCGGTGGAAATAAAGTTTTGGCTCCGTATATGATGTTTCCAGGGTACATGGGTATATATAGGAGGAAGAAGTACGTCAGTAATGCAACGAGGGGCCCACAAGGGTGGAGGGCGCGCCTGGGGGGGGGGGGGGGTAGGCGCGCCCCCCTGCCTCGTGCCTTCCTTGTTGATTACTTTACGTAGACTCCAAGTCCTCTAGATCATGTTTGTTCCAAAAATCACGTTCCCGAAGGTTTCATTCCGTTTGGACTCCGTTTGATATCCTTTTCCTTCGAAACACTGAAATTGGCAAAAAACAGCAATTTGGGCTGGGCCTCCGGTTAATAGGTTAGTCCCAAAAATAATATAAAAGTGTATAATAAAGCCCAATAAACATCTAAAATAGAATATAATATAGCATGGAACAATAAAAAATCATAGATACGTTGGAGACGTATCAACAACGCTTCTAGGGTTCGGGGTGGCCTCGACGACAACGCTCTTTTAACTTCGTAAATTTGGGTGGCCTCGGCAGCGCTTCTAGGGTTTGGGCCGGACCGCCTCTCTCATGATTGTCCAACGTCTGGACCGACAAGGGATTTAACAAAATGGCGCCATTCTGGATGTGCAGAAAATGGTCCACATTTTTTCTGATCTCATCTACACTTCTATATGTCACGTTGTCTAGTGTCAAAGAATTCAAGAAAACCATGACTTCATCATTAGCCGGAAATGACAGGCGCATAATGGTACGAAGCTCTTCAAAGTTGTTTTGGAACGGAGTTCCCGATAGAATAATTCACTTTTTGGCAAAGTTCAGCAAGAGCCAAAAGGCGAATTATTCTATGAGGAACACCGTACCAAAAGAACTTTGAAGAGCTTCGTAGCATCATACGCCTGTTACTTCCAGTTAATGATGAAGCCATGGATTTCTTCAATACTTTGACAGACAACATGACATATAGTAGAAGATAGATGAGATCAGAAAAAAATTGGATCAACTTGTGCACATCCATAATGGGGGCATTCTTGATAAATCTGGAACCTCGACCCCTGGATGACACTCGACCCCTGGACGACCCTCGACCCCTCAACGACCCTCGACCCTCGACCCCTCGGCGACCCTCGACCCTCTACACTAGTTCACGACCCTTGCCCACTCGGCGATCCACGACCCTCTACCCTAGTTCCGGACCCTCGACCCCCTCATGCCACGTTTGTCTAGTGTCAAAGGATTCAACAAAACCATGTCCTCATCATTAGGCGTAAGTAACAGGCGCATGTTGGTACGAAGCTTTCCAAAGTTGTTTTGTAACGGAGTCCCTGATAGGATAATTTGCTTTTTGGTACAAAGTTCAGCAAGAGCCTTCCGAATATCGCTATTTGGAAGGCCTTTGCTGAAATTCGTACCAAAAGGCGAATTATCCTATCCAGGACTCCGTTCCAGAACAACTTTGCAGAACTTCATACCATCATGCCCCGGTTACTTTCGGCTAATGATGAAGCCATGGATTTCTTCAATACTTTGACACTAGGCAACTTCTCGACCGCTCGGCAATCCTCGACCCTCGACCCCTCGACGACCCTCGACCCTCGAACCCTCGGCGACCCTTGACCCCTCGACGTCCCCCCTCATGTCATGTCCGACGTCCCCCTTCATCACATGTCCGACGTCCCCCCTCATGTCATGTCCGACCCTCGACCGCTCGGCGATCCTCGACACCCTCGTTCATGAAAAAAATAACAAGAGGAAAAAAAGAGAAGCCTTCTTCTTCTCCTTTTCTTCTTCTTCTTCCTCTTCTTATTTTTTTCTCCTCTTTCCTCTTCCTTCTTCCTTGTTCCTCTTTTCTTCTTTTTCCTTTTTCCTCTAAACTAACCTAAAATCTACTAACCAAAAATGCACTAACAGTACAACTAACCTAAAAATGATCATCTATGAACAAAAAAAAAATCATATGATGATGTATGAACAAGAAAATATCATATGCTTATCTATGAACAAAAAAATTATCATATGTATGAACAATTTTTTTTTGAAAAATCAGGACATATCATCATATACACATACATATCATCATATACACATACATATCATCATATACACATACATATCATATCATATATGAACAAAAAATCATCATATATATGAAAAAAATAAGAAAAGGAGGAGGACAGGGTGGAAAGGGGGCGTCGGCCGGACCGAATGGGGACGAGGGGCGGCGTCGACGAGGCAGGGGCACGGGGTCGGCGGCGAGGATGGCGAGGGCGACGACGGGGCAGGGGCGCGGGCTAGGGGCAGGGGCAGGGGCGACGGCGATGACGGGGGCGGGGCAGGGGCGCGGCGCGGGCTCGGGGCAGGGCGACGACGGGGGCGGGCCGGGGGCAGGGGCGCGGGCGACGGCGACGACAGCGACGGCGATGGGGGGGCGGACACCGTCGGGGTAGCCTGGCGGCGTCGATGTGCTCGGCGTCGTCGGGGGCAACTGGTGATGAACTCTACAAAATTCCTAAGTGCTACTTATATACCCAGAGCATTGGTCCCGGTTCGTGGCACCAACTGGGACCAATGCCCCACTTTAGTCCCGGTTGGTGCCACCAACCGGGACCAAAGGTCTGTTTTTAGCAGCCCAAAGGGCGGGAAACAGGGACCTTTGGTCCCGGTTGGTGGCACCAACCGGGACTAAAGTGAGGCATTAGTCCCGGTTGGTGCCACGAACCGGGACCAAAGGCACCCTTTCGTCTCGGTTCGAGCCACGAACCGGAACCAATGGCCTTCTGCTGGAACTGGCGCGGTACGGTGGGATGTTTAGTCCCACCTCGCTAGCCGAGAGGCTTCGATAGTGGTTTATAAGCGCGGCTGTGCTGACCACTTCGAGCTCCCCTCAAATGCAGGCTTACGGGCCTAAAGTGACTTTATCTGCCTGCTGGGCCTTCTGCGGGCCTGAATCCTGGCCCATGGTTGGGTTTCTAGTCGTATTCAGGCCGTGGTGGCCAATAGGGGTCATTTTTTTAGTTTTTTGTTTCGATTTTTGCTTTATTTATTTTCTTTTTTTCTACTTACAGTTTTTCAGTGATTCTTTTTGCTTTTAGGTCACAAAAATTATAAACTTTCTTTTAGTGCCATTAGTTTTCCAATTTGAATAGTTTAAATTTGAATTTTTTGAAATGTGTGTGAATCACTAGTTTGTGAATAACTTTAATATAAAAATAGATTTTTGAGTGATTCTTTTTCCTGCTATTTAATATTACTGTGTTTTATCATTATATTCAATTTGGTAATTTTTAGGTTATTTGAAATGTCTGTTTTAATCAAAAAAAGATTTTGTTATATTAGTTTGCTATTAAAGTTTGAAACAAAAAATTTCTTTATGAAAATTATTTTTGCTATTAATGTTTTGAACAAAAAATACTTCGATAATTTTAGTTGTATAAATTTTATATAATTTTAGTTTCAAAAATATTACAGGTTTATAAAAGCATTTTAGTTGATTCCTTTTGCTATTAGAGTTTCATTAAAGTTTTCTAGTTCATTGTTTTTGTTATTAGAGTTTCATTAAAGTTATATAATTCATTCTTTTAGTTCATTATTTTAGCTATTAGAGTTTCATAAAAGTTTTCTAGTTTTTATATTAGTTCATTCTTTGAGCTAAATGACCCTGAAATTGAAAAGCACCTCAAATGAACTCTGAAGAGGTTGAAAATTGGCATGGTATCATCATTTCAACCACATAGCATGTGCTAAAAAGTTGAGAGGGTTACGGCAAAAACTGGATGCACTTCGTGTACAAAACGGACAATCTCTTTCGAAGTATCAAGGTTTTGAACGAAAACTCATCTGTTACAATTCATTTTTTTTGAACTTATTTGAACTCCAGACTTTTTGTGTGTTCAAAATGCACCATTCAAAGCCACATCATCAATTTCCAACCCTTTCTGACTTCATTTGTTATTTTTCATGCATTTACTGATTTTTTTGAGCTAAATGACCCTGAAATTGAAAAGCACATCAGATGAACTTTGAAAAGGTTGAAAGTTGGCATGGTATCATCATTTCACCCAATGCTAAAAAGTTGAGAGGGTTACGGCAAAAACTGGATGCACTTCGTGTACAAAACGGACAATCTCTTTTGAAGTATCAGGGTTTCATACGGAAACTCGTCTGTTACATGGATATTCTAGATCAAAGGCATCATCATAATAGTTGTGGAGAGGAAGTCTTCACTTTTTCTTCCCTTCTGCCCTTTGCTTATTGCGCCGTAACCATGGATAATCTTCATCGTTTATCAGGGTGCTTGGGTCAGCCTTGACTTTGAAGGGAGGAATTTCATGAAACTTTTCATAATCTTCGGACATGTCTGTCTTGCCCTCCACTCCCACGATGTCTCTTTTTCCTGAAAGAACTATGTGGCGCTTTTGGCTCATCGTATGATGTGTTCGCTTCCTTATGTTTTCTTTTTCTCGGTTTGGTAGACATGTCCTTCACATAGAAAACCTACGCCACATAGTTGGCTAGGACGAACGGTTCGTCTATGTACCCAAGATTGTTCAGATCCACTGTTGTCATTCCGTACTGTGGGTCTACTTGTACCCCGCCTCCTGACAGATTGACCCATTTGCACTTAAACAAAGGGACCTTCAAATCATGTCCGTAGTCAAGTTCCCATATGTCCACTATGTAACCATAATATGTGTCCTTTCCCCTCTTGGTTGCTGCATCAAAGCGGACACCGCTGTTTTGGTTGGTGCTCTTTTCATCTTGGGCGATCGTGTAAAATGTATTCCCATTTATCTCGTATCCTTTGTAAGTCAATATAGTCGAAGATGGTCCCCTGGACAACGAGTACAGGTCATCACAAACAGTGTTCTCACCTGTGAGACGTGTTTCCAACCAACTGTCGAAAGTCCTGATGTGTTCACATGTAATCCAGTTGTCACATTGCTCCAGGTGTTTGGAGCGCAGACTTGTCTTGTGTTCATCGACATACGGGGTCACCAAGGTAGAGTTCATTAGAACTCTGTAGTGTGCTTGAGACCAAGAATGCCCGTCCCTGCATATTATTGGGTCCCCTCCAAGTGTGCCTTTTCCAGTCAGTCTCCCCTCATACCGTGATTTAGTGAGACCAATCTTCTTAAGGCCAGGAATGAAGTCAACACAAAAACCAATGACATCCTCTGTTTGATGGCCCATGGAGATGCTTCCTTCTGGCCTAGCGCGGTTCCGGGCATATTTCTTTAGGACTCCCATGAAGAACATATTGTGGAAATACAGGGCCCAGAATGACAATCTCATCGACTAGATGAACTAGGACGTGCGTCATGATATTGAAGAAGGATGGTGGAAACACCAGCTCGAAACTGACAAGACATTGCGCCACATCACTCCTTAGCCTTGGTATGATTTCTGGATTGATCACCTTCTGAGAGATTGCATTGAGGAATGCACATAGCTTCACAATGGCTAATCGGACGTTTTCCGGTAGAAGCCCCCTCAATGCAACCGGAAGCAGTTGCGTCATAATCACGTGGCAGTCATGAGACTTTAGGTTCTGGAACTTTTTCTCTGGCATATTTATTATTCCCTTTATATTCGACGAGAAGCCAGACGGGACCTTCATACTGAGCAGGCATGCAAAGAAGATTTCCTTCTCTTCTTTGGTATGAGCGTAGCTGGCAGGACCTTCATACTGCTTTGGAGGCATGCCGTCTTTTTCGTGCAAATGTTGCAGGTCCTCCCATGCCTCCGGTGTATCTTTTGTCTTCCCATACATGCCCAAGAAGCCTAGCAGGTTCACGCAAAGGTTCTTCGTCACGTGCATCACGTTGATTGAAGAGCGGACCTTTAGGTCTTTCCAGTAGGGTAGGTCCCAAAATATAGATTTCTTCTTCCACATGGGTGCGCGTCCCTCAGCGTCATTCGGAACAGATAGTCTGCCGGGACCCTTTCCAAAGATTACGTGTAAATCATTGACCATAGCAAGTACGTGATCACCGGTACGCATGGCGGGCTTCTTCCGGTGATCTGCCTCGCCTTTCAAATACTTGCCTTTCTTTCGACATTGATGGTTGGTCGGAAGAAATCAACGATGCCCCAGGTACACATTCTTCCTGCATTTGTCCAGGTATATACTTTTGGTGTCAGCTAAACAGTGTGTGCATGCATGGTATCCCTTGTTTGTCTGTCCTGAAAGGTTACTAAGAGCGGGCCAATCATTGATGGTTACAAACAGCAACGCATGCAGGTTAAATTCCTCCTGTTTGTGCTCATCCCACACACGTACACCATTTCCATTCCATAGCTGTAAAAGTTCTTCAACTAATGGCCTTAGGTACACATCAATGTCGCCGGGTGGCCTTGGATGAGAACTGGCATCATAATGGACTTCCGCTTCATGCACATCCAAGGAGGAAGGTTATACATACATAGAGTCACGGGCCAGGTGCTGTGATTGCTGCTCTGCTCCCCGAAAGGATTAATGCCATCCGCACTTAAACCAAACCATACGTTCCTTGGGTAACCTGCAAACTCAGCCCCGTACATTCTCTCAATTTTTCTCCACTGCGACCCGTCAGCGGGTGCTCTCAACTTCCCGTCTTTCTTACGGTCCTCTGTGTGCCATCGCATCAACTTGGCATGCTCTTCGTTTCTGAACAGACGTTTCAACCATGGTATTATAGGAGCATACCACATCACCTTGGCAGGAACCCTCTTCCTGGGGGGCTCGCCGTCAACATCATCGGGGTCATCTCGTCTGATCTTATACCGCAATGCACCGCATACCGGGCATGCGTTCAAATCCTCGTACGCACCGCGATAGAGGATGCAGTCATTAGGGCATGCATGTATCTTCTGCACCTCCAATCCTAGAGGGCATACGACCTTATTTGATGCGTACGTACTGTCGGGCAATTTGTTATCCTTTGGAAGCTCCTTCTTCAATATTTTCAGTAGTTTCTCAAATCCTTTGTCAGGCACAACGTTCTCTGCCTTCCACTGCAGCAATTCCAGTATGGTACCGAGCTTTGTGTTGCCATCTTCACAATTGGGGTACAACCCTTTTTTTTTATCCTCTAACATGCGATCGAACTTCAGCTTCTCCTTTTGACTTTCGCACTGTCTCCTTGCATCAACAATGACCCGGTGGAGATCATCATCGGCACAATATCGTCTGGTTCCTCTTGATCTTCAGCAGCTTCCCCCCTTGCAGCATCACCGTATTCCGGGGGAACATAGTTGTCATCGTCCTCTTCTTCTTTGCTGTCTTCCATCATAACCCCTATTTCTCCGTGCCTGGTTCAAACATTATAGTGTGGCATGAAACCCTTATAAAGCAGGTTGGAGTGAAGGATTTTCCGGTCAGAGTAAGACTTCGTATTCCCACATATAGGGCATGGACAACACATAAAACCATTCTTCTTGTTTGCCTCGGCCACTTCGAGAAAATTATGCATGCCCTTAACGTACTCGGAGGTGTGTCTGTCACCGTACATCCATTGCCGGTTCATCTGCCTGCATTATATATAATTAAGTGTGTCAAAAACCATTACATGACATCATGGATAGATAAGTGACCAAATTAATATAAGTTCATCATCACATTAAACCAAAGTACATACATAGTTCTCATTGAACAACATATAGTTCCCCAGAGCATCTAACTAAACCACACATTGAAACTATGTAAAACATTTCAATGCAACAACAAATGCGATCATAATCGCAACCAAGGTAACAATTGATCCAATAACATAATGATACCAAGCCTCGGTATGAATGGCATATTTTCTAATCTTTCTAATCTTCAAACGCATTGCGTCCATCTTGATCTTGTGATCATCGACGACATCCGCAACATGCTACTCCAATATCATCTTCTCCTCAATTTTTTTATTTTTTCCTTCAAGTAATTGTTTTCTTCTTCAACTAAATTTCACCTCTCGACAATAGGGTCAGTTGGAATTTCCGGTTCACATACCTCCTAGATAAATAAAATCTATGTCACGTTGGTCGGCATAATTGTCATAAATAATAAATGAACCAAATAGTTATAAAAGATAATATATACCACATCCGAATCATAGACACGACGAGGGCCGACGGGGGCGGATACCAAAACCATCGCACTATATAATAACAAGCAATAATAAAATTAAGAAAAATAGACAAGTATCTATCTAAAGTAAGAATTTTTTTCTTTCAGAAAGAAGATAAGAACAAGAGGCTCACCACAGTTGTGCCGGCGACGAGATCGGCGCAGGCGATCGACGGCGGTGAAGATGGGGACAGGACGTGACGGACCGCTAAACCCAGACAAATCTCGGGGAAAATGGAGCTTAGAGGTTGAGCTTCGAGAGGAGAAAGCTTAACTAGTGTGGCTTGCGCATTTCATCGAACACCTCATGTGCATAGGAGGTGAGCTAGAGCACCACAAAGCACTCCCCTCGCCGGCCAAAAAAAGTAGAGCAGTGTGGAGTGCTCTGCTGCGGCGATGGGGTATATATAGGCAACTCATTGGTTTCGGTTCGTGGCTGGAACCGGGACTAATGTTCACCCTTCTGTCTCAGTTCCAGCCAAGAACCGGGACCAATGGCTGTGGGCCAGGAGCGAGGACCATTGGTCCCAGTTCATGCCTGGAACCGGGACAAATGGGTCCAGACGAACCGGGACCAATGCCCCATGAGGCCCGGACGGCCCCCTGGGCGCATGAACCGGGACGTATGCCCCCCATGAGTCACGGTTCGTGACTGAACCGGGACTAATGGGCTGGCCAGGCCCCAACCAAAGCCCTATTTTCTACTAGTGTGAGGAGTAGGGATGTGACGCCCGGGTAATCAAGCTACAGTAACCTTTTGGTAATGATGCCATGTCACTTCGATTACTCTTGTTAATCTCGTGTTAATTCAAAACTGATCCAACTTCAAATTGAATTAAAGGCAAACAACAAAAGTTTTCAAAAACTAAAACTAAAATGTCCGGGTTGTGTCAAATAAATCATAAGTAGTAATGGTGGAGAAACCATATGTTCATAAAATATTTAAATGCTCTAAATTAACTAAAACAGCAACTAGAACAATTAATTAAATACCTTTTAAGATATAAGGTTACAAACTATTTTAATTAAATGCCTAACTAGTATTGGCAGTGGTATAACTAGTAATACTACATTAGGTGCTGTTTTTATAATAAACAAAACTAAAATGTGTAGTAAATAAAATAGCAAAACTAATTCACAGGAAAAGTAAACAAAAGAAAAAAAGGGAAAACAAAGGGGCAAACCCCCCCGGCCCAACTGGGCCACGGCCCAGCAGGCCACCAGGCCGCCCCACCTGGCCCAACCGGCCACCCACTCCCCCCTCACTCCCTTATCCACCCATACCCCCGAAACCCTAGCCCACAACCGCACACCCCCACACCTCCCCCGCGTCTCTCTCCCCCTCCCCGATCCAGATCGGGATCGGGGGAAGGAACCCCCCCACGGCGCCCGACCCCGCGGTCGCCGCCGCGCCAGCCTCCGACGTCGCCGCCTCGTCTCACCACCACCTGGCGGACGCCACCTTCCCGCCGGACCGCCTCGTCACCTCCCCGACCCTGGAGGCCGCCGCTCGCCGCCCGAACACCGACGCCGCCCGACGCCGCCTCACCCTCGCCGCACGACGACATCGCTGGAGCAACCTTGCCGGTCTGCCTCCTCCACGCCGTCGTCCCCGCCTTCCACCCCGAGCCCCGCTGCCCCAGACCCCCCCCCCCCGTGACGACCCCCTCCTTCTCCTCTTCCCCACGACCCCGCCAGTGGGAGCCCGCACGCGCCCGCCGTGGCTGCGTCCGGCCGCCCTCACTCAGCCCCGCCTCTGCAGTCCCGTCGGCTGCCGCGCACCCCCCTGTCCAGCGTGCACACGCCGCGGTCGCCGCGCCCCCCGCGCGCGCTCACCGCCGCGCCGCACCCGCCCCTCCATCCCGTGCTCGCCCGCGACCACCGTCGCCTCTGCCACTTTGCCCCGCGGCCACTTCCTCCGCCCCGCACGGTGCTCGCCCCGCCTCCGGCCGCCGTGGCTCTCGTGCCCCGCTGCGGCAAACCCCCGCCATGGCCACGGCCCCGCCCTGCCCCGGGGAGGCTACGGGCGCCCGTCGCCCACGCACACGCGCGCCGCGTCCGCGCCCGCCTGTGGCCCCTAGGCGACTGCCAGGTGGGGCCCCGCGCCCCTGAGCCACTGCCCCTGGGCCCGAACCCCCTATGGGCCATAGACCGGTGGGCCCCCGCGCCCAGAACGTAATAAAAAAATGATTTAAAAAATAATTAAATTAATATAAATAAATAATAAAGATAATTAATTAACTTAATTAATCCTTTTAATATTAACTAATTAAGATTAATTAACTTAATAATTAATTAACCTAATTAACTACTGTTAATTAGCTAACAGCCCTTGACAGGTGGGACCCACCTGTCAGGTTGACCAGGTCAACGGTCAACGTTGACTGCTGACGTCATGCTGACGTCATGCTGATGCATTAATTAAATTTCAAATTAAATTAATTTATTAAATTCTAAAAATGATTTAAATCTTTAAAATTTAATATAAAATAAACCATAGCTCGGATGGAAAAACTTTGTACATGAAAGTTGCTCAGAACGACGAGATGAATTCGAATACGTAGTCCGTTTGTCAGCCACACGTTCCTAGCATAGCGAACATGGAACTTTCCCCCTCCGGTCCGTCTGTCCGAAAACGCGAAACATCGGGAATACTTTCCCGGATGTTCCCCCCCTTCGCCGGTACCACCTACTGCCGCGTTAGGGCACACCTAGCACCGCTCATTGTCATGTCACGCATCGTCATGCTTATGTTTGCATTGTATTTACTGTTTCTTCCCCCCTATTCTCTCCGGTAGACTACGAGACCGACGCTGCTGCTGCCCAGTTCGACTACGGAGTTGACGACCCCTCCTACATGCCAGAGCAACCAGGCAAGCCCCCCTTGATCACCAGATATCGCCTATTCTTCTCTATACTGCTTGCATTAGAGTAGTGTAGCATGTTACTGCTTTCCGTTAATCCTATCCTGATGCATAGCCTGTCATTGTTGCTACAGTTGTTACCCTTACCTGCTATCCTACTGCTTAGTATAGGATGCTAGTGTTCCATCAGTGGCCCTACACTCTTGTCCGTCTGCCATGCTATACTACTGGGCCGTGATCACTTCGGGAGGTGATCACGGGTATATACTATATACTTTATATACATGACACATGTGGTGACTAAAGTCGGGTCGGCTCGTTGAGTACCCGCAAGTGATTCTGATGAGGGGGACTGAAAGGACAGGTGGCTCCATCCCGGTAGAGCTGGGCCTGGGTTCCTGATGGCCCCCGACTGTTACTTTGTGGCGGAGCGACAGGGCAGGTTGAGACCACCTAGGAGAGAGGTGGGCCTGGCCCTGGTCGGCGTTCGCGGATACTTAACACGCTTAACGAGATCTTGGTATTTGATCTGAGTCTGGCCATTTGGTCTATACGCACTAACCAACTACGTGGGAACAGTTATGGGCACTCGACGTCGTCGTATCAGCCGAAGCTCTTTTTGACGTCAGCAATTGAGTGGCGCGCGCCGCATTGGACCGTAAGCTCGTGCTTGTATTAAGGGGGCTAGGTCTGCTTCCAGCCGCATACGCAACGTGCAGGTGTGCAATGGGCGATGGGCCCAGACTCCTGCGGGCATAGGTTTTAGACCGGCGTGCTGACCTCTCTGTTGAGCCTAGGTGGGGCTGCGACGTGTTGATCTTCCGAGGCCGAGCATGATCCAGAAAAGTGTGTCCGGCCAAATGGGATCGAGCGTGTTGGGTTATGTGGTGCGCCCCTACAGGGAAGTTTATCTATTCGAATAGCCGTGTCCCTCGGTAAAAGGACGACCCGGAGTTGTACCTTGACCTTATGACAACTAGAACTGGATACTTAATAAAACACACCCTTCCAAGTGCCAGATACAACCCGGTGATCGCTCTCTAACAGGGCGACGAGGAGGGGATCGCCGGGTAGGTTATGTTATGCGATGCTACTTGGTGAACTTACCATCTACTCTCTTCTACATGCTGCAAGATGGAGGTGGCCAGAAGCGTAGTCTTTGACAGGACTAGCTATCCCCCCTTATTCTGGCATTCTGCAGTTCAGTCCACCGATATGGTCCTTTACACATATACCCATGCATATGTAGTGTAGCTCCTTGCTTGCGAGTACTTTGGATGAGTACTCACGGTTGCTTTTCTCCCTCTTTTCCCCTTTCTATACCTGGTTGTCGCAACCAGATGCTGGAGTCCAGGAGCTAGAGATCCCGAGGATGATTCTAAATGGAGTTCGGCTTCGAGGACTAGTTAGGAGGTCCCAAGCAGGAGGCCTTGCCTTTTCGATCGTTGCTACTTTTGTGCTAGCCTTCTTAAGGCAAACTTGTTTAACTTATGTCTGTACTCAGATATTGTTGCTTCCGCTGACTCGTCTATGATCGAGCAACTGTATTCGAGCCCTCGAGGCCCCTGGCTTGTATTATGATGCTTGTATGACTTATTTATGTTGTAGAGTTGTGTTGTGATATCTTCCCGTGAGTCCCTGATCTTGATCGTACACATTTGCGTGCATGATTAGTGTACGGTCAAATCGGGGGCGTCACAAGTTGGTATCAGAGCCGACTGCCTATAGGAATCCCCCTTTCCAACTCCTTGGCCGAAGTCGAGTCTAGTCATTGGAAAAGTTTTTACTAACATGGTTGTGTGTCTTACGGGCCCACGTCGCCATTGGGTGGTACTGGGATATTTTACTCCTCGACCTTTACTCTGGGACTCTAATCTCTCTCCTATTCCGGTTAAATGAATTTTGCTAAATCTAACATTAGGATCTTGTTAACACCCAGAGAGCCCCTTATTACTGATGATCGTCTGCTGCACGTGAAGACCCTGAAGATACTCTCCGCTGATAACCCGAGAACTTGTGTTCATCGCTTTTGCAATTCCCTTTCATCAATAAACACCTATGGATAACCACGTATACTCTCCATTCATACAATGTTTCCCAGTTGATCTTGTTATTACAAGATACCCCAAAATTCTCTCTGTTATTCCGAGAATCCTTTGAGCTTACTACCTTGCTGTTCTTTGTCACCTGAATACCCCTACGGATAATCCTCGCACTTACCGAGTATCCGCTCATCCCCAGTTGATTCAAGTATTTCACAAAAGTGTTCAAAATATCATTCGATCTTCCGAAAATCTTCAGGAGCCTTTTTGCTCTTGAAATTCTTGCTTACTTGCATTATGATTAATCTTAAGTCTCGTAATCTTATTGGCACTCTTATCATTATCATTTTGAGTCCGTTGATTCAATATGTTGCGAATTCTCGCAGTCCTCAATCAGATCCTAGAATTCTTCCTTCTGGCTCAAACGTCATTTTAAACATGAGATGGTATCGACCAATCAAATTGCCATCGAATGTACCCCTAAGGCTATTCAACTTATCCATCCTTAATCAGAGCGTTTGCTTCTGATCCCTTGATTTGGAAATCATAATTCCTTTGCATTTGAGCTTTGAGTTAGCCAGTTGTTTCTATAATCTGATCCCCTTGCATTCTTTCTTCCTCTAGTTGAGTATCGATGCTCACATCTGATCCCTTGTGGACCACCAAATCCTTTGTTAGATTATTATCCGACAGTGCCCTCATATTTAATCACCTTGTGAGTTCTTTCCCTGATACATAATGCCTTTAGTAAATTGTATCCTCTCATTTTGACACCCATGCTCTACTATCGAGCTTGAGTTATTTACCCCTGAAGCTTGTGGTATATGTTTCCACGATGCCCCGATGGGTTGAACCTATGCCTTTCATAATATGTGTGAACTCGAAAGTTTTCATGAGTCATACTCTTCTGGTATTTTGCCAGATAAAAATTTTCAACACTGCAACTTCATCAAACGCGAGAAGTGAATGAAAGGTTATGCATTGAAGAAGTGGGAGTCGACCTTGAACTTTGCGTTCATGCCCATGGACACGATGTATATCTTATCATTAAAGCTTTTCTTAAATTAATTATTCCCTTGGTATAAGTTCATCTTATATCTGAGATCTGGCCTTTTGCAATCGTTGTTCCGACCACGTTCTCCTTTATACACCATTTCTCGTGCAAGTTTAAGCACTTGACTTCTGCAGAGCAAAACCCAATCTAACCTCTACTTTGATCTGTCGTCGAGTATTACCCCCTGGTATCTCGAGATTATCACGAGCAACATAACTTCTTATGAGTTCTTCATCAACTAATTTTCTTGCCGATTCCATTTTTCCAACGGGTTCTGAGTTGTTAGAACCCCTCAAGGACACCGACAACTGAATCGAGTCCGCACTGCGATTCAACAACTCTTGGTAACCTTCATTACTTACGAGTTTGAACTCGATCACGTCATTCCTAGCCTACTCGGCTACATCATTATTGTGCTAATTTTAACTGTGCTACCTGGTCCTTAATCACGGAGCACAACCTTCGACGGTGAGCTAATCTTACATTGATCTTCCTCGTCATATCACTTCTCCTTGAACAGCAAACTTGATTTCGAGTTTGTGTCCTACCCGTGGTTCCAATAACCTTTCGCTTTCATCATTCCTTTGACTTGATGTCATCGTCGATCAGTTACATCTTCTTGAAAACCTCTCGACAAATTTGTCGTGATCATTGTCAACAATTTGACGTCTTCCAAGTTGTGTGTCGAAATTCAGGATGAGAAATACCATCCTTGCCCCTCGATGAATTATGTTATCATCGACAACATTCTTGCCTCCCCCCAACACAAACTTGTTCATATTTTGTGTTGTATCTTGATTTCCCTGCTATCCAACTTATGTTAAGTTCTACCACGGAGTATTACCATCTTTGATGTCAAGAATGTTCTGAGGATTGCTCCACCTCTTAAGAATTCTTGCTATAATGATACTTCTCACCATCACCATTCTTTCTTGGTCCTCGTGTTGATTCCAACCGGGGTACCCACAAGTGGTTTGTGATGTGTAAATTCTAAACTTCTAGCAACCCTATTGCTTTGAAGTTATTGGTCTATAGTTTCATTCTACGTCTATGGCTTATTGAATTATCATTCGAACATTGATTGTGCTGCCTAGCCCATATTTCGGGTGCACCGTCAACCAATGTTCAATCGTGTATGTTTCCTCGAGCATACCTCATTATATCATTTGAACTGACAAAAGCTATCTCCTTGTACACATAATTGTGGAAATCCATCTTTTGGAAATCTCAATGGAATGTCGCTGAGTCAATCAGTCACCTCCTCACCTCTCCTTGATTTAATGATGAACCCTTGTTCGGAACTCGCTTTCATAGTTCATCTCCCGAGAATCTTCGATGTTGTTTCGACAATTTGTGTTGCACCTTTCTTCTCAGGCATCCTGAGTCTGAGTTATCCTCACACCAATCAGATCTGAATCTCGGTCAAATATGATGGTTGGAACATATTTCCAAGAGTTATAACATTGGTCTATTTATAACCCAGTAGGGTGATATCATGCCTAGAGGCCCTATTGTTATAAGTTTTCCTTTTTAGCAAGGTTAGCTATTCTTCCATGAGGAAATTGTAAGACTTACTCTATAAGTTGTTCCTGATGGATCCTTTGTGTATCCATAGCCTGATCTTACCTAATGACCATGTCAATGCTATCTCGAAGCATGTCTGTGGTACTCCGATCTTCCATAAAAACATTTGAAGCACAATGCTAAATTTTCGTTATCAATTATTCAAACACCGTTGTTTGGGTAATGTCATGAACTTCCTCTTCCCTAACCGAAATGGTTCTCTTCTAACCATTGTCCTTGGGAAGGATATACCCCTGAAATATGTGTTTAAACACATTTTCCTTTCCATTGTTCTGTTTAATCTGTTAATCATATTTTCCTTTCCATTGGTTGATTTAACGTTTCTGGTGATCATTATGATCTAAGCAGTATTAATTCCCTGCTTGTGCAAACACCTCGGTGTACAACTTTGTCAGTAAGACCCTGTTACTATTGTTGGTGACATTCCGGTAACCACCGATGGACGAGAACTTGCCTATTGGTCCGCCTCGTTTCAACGAGCAGGAAAATGGTTCTCTTCGTCCCTCGCCCTTGGTACCGATGTTGTTGCCGACATAAAAGACAGGCTATCCTCTTACATGCCTTGCTTACATGATCGTGCAAGACATTACTGCCCTTTCTACTTTTAACCCACATGGTGGGCCCATAAGCCACAGTTCCACAGGATCGAAACCTGACTCTCCTTTGCACCCCCTGTTCCCAAATTTATTCATCGCGCGTGGCCTCGTATGTAATTCACGGACCACCGTCCTACTGATCTATTCTGGTATCAGACGCAATACTTACTCTCGCTGCTTGAACCCCTTTCACACTTTGTTTCAGGCAATGAACGATTCACCCGCTCGAAACTTCTCATGGTACCTACTTACCTTCCTCTCGATATTGTCTTAAGTTTCCATTCAAGAGTTACTTTCCGCCACCTTCCCCGATGTTATCAACCAGATAGTCAACCGTTCAGAGGTCTGTTATTCCGAAGTTACCCCTTGTCCTTCGTAAGTACGATGGAGTTCCCGAAGAAAGGATGCCAGCTTCATCATGATGACCTTGAGCAGGAAAAATGAAGACATCAACGTAACGGATCAACTTCTTCGAGAAGAGCAACCAGGACCGAGAAGATTCGTTAGAATTCCGTAACCAGAACTTTTCCCCGTACTCCCCTCTTAAATCTCGGGACGAGATTTCTTGTAGTGGAGGAGAATTGTGACGCCCGGGTAATCAAGCTACAGTAACCCTCTGGTAATGATGCCATGTCACTTCGATTACTCTTGTTAATCTCGCGTTAATTCAAAACTGATCCAACTTCAAATTGAATTAAAGGCAAACAACAAAAGTTTTCAAAAACTAAAACTAAAATGTCCGGGTTGTGTCAAATAAATCGCAAGTAGTAATGGTGGAGAAACCACATGTTTATAAAATATTTAAATGCTCTAAATTAACTAAAACAGCAACTAGAACAATTAATTAAATACCTTTTAAGATATAAGGTTACAAACTATTTTAATTAAATGCCTAACTAGTATTGGCAGTGGTATAACTAGTAATACTACATTAGGTGCTGTTTTTATAATGAACAAAACTAAAATGTGTAGTAAATAAAATAGGAAAACTAATTAACAGGAAAAGTAAACAAAAGAAAAAAAAGGGAAAACAAAGGGGCAAACCCCCCGGCCCAACTGGGCCACGGCCCAGCAGGCCACCAGGCCGCCCGGCCGCCCCACCTGGCCCAACCGGCCACCCACTCCCCCCTCACTCCCTTATCCACCCATACCCCAAAAACCCTAGCCCACAACCGCACACCCCCACTCCTCCCCCACGTCTCTCTCCCCCTCCCCAATCCAGATCGGGATCGGGGGAAGGAACCCCCCCCCCACGGCGCCCGACCCCGCGGTCGCCGCCGCGCCAGCCTCCGACGTCGCCGCCTTGTCTCACCACCACCTCGCGGACGCCACCTTCCCTCCGGACCGCCTCGTCACCTCCCCGACCCTGCAGGCCGCCGCTCGCCGCCCGAACACCGACGCCGCCCGACGCCGCCTCGCCCTCGCCGCACGACGACGTCGCCGGAGCAACCTCGCCGGTCTGCCTCCTCCACGCCGTCGTCCCCGCCTTCCACCCCGAGCCCCGCTGCCGCAGACCCCCCCCCCCCCGTGAGGACCCCCCTCCTTCTCCTCTTCCCCACGCCCCGCCAGTGCGTGCCCGCACGCGCCCGCCGAGGCTGCGTCCGGCCGCCCTCGCTCCGCCCCGCCTCTGCAGTCCCGTCGCCTGCCGCGCACCCCCTGTCCAGCGCGCGCACGCCGCGGTCGCCGCGCCCCGCGCACGCGCTCGGCCACGCTCACCGCCGCGCCGCACCCGCCCCTCCATCCCATGCTCGCCCACGACCACCGTCGCCTCTGCCACTTTGCCACGCGGCCACTTCCTCTGCCCCGCACGGCGCTCGCCCCGCCTCCGGCCGCCGTGGCTCTCGTGCCCCGCTGCGGCAAACCCCCGCCATGGCCACGGCCCCGCCCTGCCCCGGGCAGGCTACGGGCGCCCGTCGCCCACGCACACGCGCGCCGCGCCCGCGCCCGCCTGTGGCCCCTGGGCCACTGCCAGGTGGGGCCCCGCGCCCCTGAACCACTGCCCCTGGGCCCGAACCCCCTATGGGCCACAGACAGGT
Source organism: Triticum aestivum (assembly GCF_018294505.1). Taxonomy (NCBI): domain Eukaryota; kingdom Viridiplantae; phylum Streptophyta; class Magnoliopsida; order Poales; family Poaceae; genus Triticum; species Triticum aestivum. Next base: position 347,687,899 of record NC_057814.1, read on the forward strand.
GGACCCCCGCGCCCAGAACGTAATAAAAAATGATTTAAAAAATAATTAAATTAATAAAAATAAATAAATAAATAATAAACATAATTAATTAAGATAATTAATTAAATTAATTAATCCTGTTAATATTAACTAATTAAGATTAATTAACCTAATTAACTAACGTTAATTAGCTAACAGCCCCTGACAGGTGGGACCCACCTGTCAGGTTGACCAGGTCAACGGTCAACGTTGACTGATGACGTCATGCTGACGTCATGCAAATGCATTAATTATATTAATTTATTAAATTCTAAAAATGATTTAAATCTTTAAAATTTAATATAAAATAAATCGTAGCTCGGATGGAAAAACTTTGTACATGAAAGTTGCTCAGAACGACGAGACGAATCAGAATACGTAGTCCGTTTGTCAGCCAGACGTTCCTACCATAGCGAACATGGAACTTTCCCCCTCCGGTTCGTCTGTCCGAAAACGCGAAACATCGGGAATACTTTCCCGGATGTTCCCCCCATTCGCTGGTACCACCTACTGCCGCGTTAGGGCACACCTAGCTCCGCTCATTGTCATGTCACGCATCGTCATGCTTATGTTTGCATTGTATTTACTGTTTCTTCCCCCCTCTTCTCTCCGGTAGACTAGGAGACCGACGCTGCTGCTGCCCAGTTCGACTACGGAGTGGACGACCCCTCCTACTTGCCAGAGCAACCAGGCAAGCCCCCCCTTGATCACCAGATATCGCCTATTCTTCTCTATACTGCTTGCATTAGAGTAGTGTAGCATGTTACTGCTTTCCGTTAATCCTATCCTGATGCATAGCCTGTCATTGTTGCTACAGTTGTTACCCTTACCTGCTATCCTACTGCTTAGTATAGGATGCTAGTGTTCCATCAGTGGCCCTACACTCTTTTCCGTCTGCCATGCTATACTACTGGGCCGTGATCACTTCCGGAGGTGATCACGGGTATATACTATATACTTTATATACATGACACATGTGGTGACTAAAGTCGGGTCGGCTCGTTGAGTACCCGCAAGTGATTCTGATGAGGGGGCTGAAAGGACAGGTGGCTCCATCCCGGTAGAGGTGGGCCTGGGTTCCTGACGGCCCCCGACTGTTACTTTGTGGCGGAGCGACAGGGCAGGTTGAGACCACCTAGGAGAGAGGTGGGCCTGGCCCTGGTCGGCGTTCGCGGATACTTAACACGCTTAACGAGATCTTGGTATTTGATCTGAGTCTGGCCATTTGGTCTATACGCACTAACCAACTACGCGGGAACAGTTATGGGCACTCGACGTTGTGGTATCAGCCGAAGCTCTTTTTGACGTCAGCGACTGAGTGGCGCGCGCCGCATTGGACCGTAAGCTCGCGCTTGTATTAAGGGGCTAGGTATGCTTCCGACCGCGTACGCAACGTGCAGTTGTGCATTGGGCGATGGGCCCAGACCCCTGCGCGCATAGGTTTTAGACCAGCGTGCTGACCTCTCTGTTGAGCCTAGGTGGGGCTGCGACGTGTTGATCTTCTGAGGCCGGGCATGACCCAGAAAAGTGTGTCCGACCAAATGGGATCGAGCGTGTTGGGTTATGTGGTGCACCCCTGCAGGGAAGTTTATCTATTCAAATAGTCGTGTCCCTCGGTAAAAGGACGACCCGGAGTTGTACCTTGACCTTATGACAACTAGAACTGGATACTTAATAAAACACACCCTTCCAAGTGCCAGATACAACCCGGTGATCGCTCTCTAACAGGGCGACGAGGAGGGGATCGCCGGGTAGGATTATGCTATGCGATGCTACTTGGTGAACTTACCATCTACTCTCTTCTACATGCTGCAAGATGGAGGTGGCCAGAAGCGTAGTCTTCGACAGGACTAGCTATCCCCCTTATTCTGGCATTCTGCAGGTCAGTCCACCGATATGGTCCTTTACACATATACCCATGCATATGTAGTGTAGCTCCTTGCTTGCGAGTACTTTGGATGAGTACTCACGGTTGCTTTTCTCCCTCTTTTCCCCTTTCTATACCTGGTTGTCGCAACCAGATGCTGGAGTCCAGGAGCTAGAGATCCCGAGGATGATTCTACATGGAGTTCGGCTTCGAGGAGTAGTTAGGAGGTCCCAGGCAGGAGGCCTTGCCTTTTCGATCGTTGCTACTTTTGTGCTAGCCTTCTTAAGGCAAACTTGTCTAACTTATGTCTGTACTTAGATATTGTTGCTTCCGCTGACTCGTCTATGATCGAGCAATTGTATTCGAGCCCTCGAGGCCCCTGGCTTGTATTATGATACTTGTATGACTTATTTATCTTGTAGAGTTGTGTTGTGATATCTTCCCGTGAGTCCCTGATCTTGATCGTACACATTTGCGTGCATGATTAGTGTATGGTCAAATCGGGGGCGTCACAAGTTGGTATCAGAGCCGACTGCCTGTAGAATCCCCCTTTCCAACTCCTTGGCCGAAGTCGAGTCTAGTCATTGGAAAAGTTTTTACTAACATGGTTGTGTGTCTTACGGGCCCACGTCGCCATTGGGTGGTACTAGGATCTTTTACTCCTCGACCTTTACTCTGGGACTCTGATCTCTCTCCTATTCGGGTTAAATGAATTTTGCTAAATCTAACATTAGGATCTCGTTATCACTTTCACCCGGAGAGCCCCTTATTACCGATGATCGTCTGCTGCACGTGAAGACCCTGAAGATACTCTTCGCTGATAACCCGAGAACTTGTGTTCATCGCTTTTGCAATTCCCTTTCATCGATAAACTCCTATGGATAACCACGTATACTCACCATTCATACAATGTTTCTCAGTTGATCTTGTTATTACAAGATACCCCAAAATTCTCTCTGTTGTTCCGAGAATCCTTTGAGCTTACTACCTTGCTGTTCTTTGTCACCTGAATACCCCTACGGATAATCCTCGCACTTACCGAGTATCCGTTCATCCCCAGTTGATTCAAGTATTTCACAAAAGTGTTCAAAATATCATTCGATCTTCCAAAAATCTTCAGGAGCCTTTTTGCTCTTGAAATTCTTGCTTACTTGCATTATGATTAATCTTAAGTCTCGTAATCTTATTGGCATCTCTTATCATTATCATTTTGAGTCCGTTGATTCAATATGTTGCGAATTCTCACAGTCCTCAATCAGATCCTAGAATTCTTCCTTCTGGCTCAAACGTCATTTTAAACATGAGCTGGTATCGACCAATCAAATTGCCATCGATTGTACCCCTAAGGCTATTCAACTTATCCATCCTTAATCAGAGCGTTTGCTTCTAATCCCTTGATTTGGAAATATAATGCCTTTGCATTTGAGCTTTGAGTTAGCCAGTTGTTTCTATAATCTGATCCCCTTGCATTCTTTCTTCCTCTAGTTGAGTATCGATGCTCACATCTGATCCCTTGTGGACCACAAAATCCTTTCTTAGATTATTATCCGACAGTGCCCTCATATTTAATCACCTTGTGAGTTCTTTCACTGATACATAATGCCTTTAGTAAATTGTATCCTCTCGTTTTGACACCTATGCTCTACTATCGAGCTTGAGTAATTTACCCCTGAAGCTTGTGGTATATGTTGCCACGATGCCCCGATGGGTTGAACCTATGCCTTTCATAATATGTGTGAACTCGAAAGTTTTCATGAGTCATACTCTTTTGGTATTTTGCCAGATAAAAATTTTCAACACTGCAACTGCATCAAACGCGAGAAGTGAATGAAAGGTTATGCATTGAAGAAGTGGGAGTCGACCTTGAACTTTGCGTTCATGCCCATGGACACGATGTAGATCTTATCATTAAAGCTTTTCTTAAATTAATTATTCCCTTGGTATAAGTTCATCTTATATCTGGGATCTGGCCTTTTGCAATCGTGGTTCCGACCACATTCTCCTTTAAACACCATTTCTCGTGCAAGTTTAAGCACTTGACTTCTGCAGAGCAAAACCCAATCTAACCTCTACTTTGATTTGTCGTCGAGTATTACCCCCTGGTATCTCGAGATTATCACGAGCAACATAACTTCTTATGAGTTCTTCATCAACTAATATTCTTGCCGATTCCATTTTTCCAACGGGTTCTGAGTTGTTAGAACCCCTCAAGGACACCGACAACTGAATCGAGTCTGCACTGCGATTTAACAACTCTTGGTAACCTTCATTACTTACGAGTTTGAACTCGATCACGTCATTCCTAGCCTACTCGGCTACATCATTATCGTGCTGATTTTAACTGTGCTACCTGGTCCTTAATCACGGAGCACAACCTTCGACGGTGAGCTAATCTTACGTCGATCTTCCTCGTCATATCACTTCTCCTTGAACAGCAAACTTGATTTCGAGTTTGTGTCCTACCCGTGGTTCCAATAACCTTTCGCTTTCATCATTCCTTTGACTTGATGTCATCGTCGATCAGTTACATCTTCTTGAAAACCTCTCGACAAATTTGTCGTGATCATTGTCAACATATCATGCTCTGACAAATATAAGTGAAGTAAAAGAGCATTCTTCAAATAACGGTTTTCTATGTGAAGAGAAACATGCAATCCAAACTTCAAAAGATATAAGTGAAGCACATGAAGTATTCTATAAAGCCATACTCAAAAGATATAGGCGAAGTGCAATGAGTATTCTATAAATCGACCATGGACTATCTCATACCAGCATGGTGCATAAAATAAAAAGGAAAAAACTAAATGCAAAAGACGCTCCAAGATTTGCACATGTCACATGAACGAAACGAAAACGAAAACATACCGATACTTGTTGAAAAAAGATGGGATGCCTTCTGGGGCATCCCCAAGCTTAGACGCTTGAGTCTCCTTGAATATTTACTTTGGGTGCCTTGGGCATCCACAAGCTTGAACTTTTTCCTCTCCTCCTTCTCCTTATATCGAGACCTCCTCAATCTTTGATCACTTCATCCACACGAAACTCAACAGAAAGCTCGGTAAGATCCGTTAGTATAATAAAGCAAATCACTAATATAAGTATTGTTGCAAACTAATTCATATTTTGTTTTTGCATTGTATCTAATGTAATATAACTTCCTCATGGCTTATTCCACCAATAGAATCGATAGTTTCATCAAAACAAGCAAAATAATGCATCAAAAACCGAATATGTCTTAAACAGGACAGTCTGTAGTAATCTGAACATTCACCATACTTCTGGTACTCCAAAAATTCTAAAAAAATTAGGACAAAATAAAAACTTTGTATAGTAAGACTGTGCAAAATGTTTCATAAACTTTTGATGTTCCAGTAAAAAACGTAAAATCGCACACTACAACCAAAGTTTCTGTTTTTGCACCGCACATACCAACAAGCAATCTAATCATCCTAAAGACAAATCTTGGAACATTATTTTTATAAGACAATGGATTTGTACAAGGGGATAATTATTTTTGTTGAAAAGTTTCTGCAATTCAAGATTCACAAAGTTTCCATGGGCATGAACAAACTTCAAGGCATGCTCCCGCTTCCACGGTGCTCGTCTATCTCACTTTCACTTTTCTTTTTGTGAAGTTTAAGGTTCCCCTCTATATTTTTTTGTTTTAAAACTTTATGAAAGCACTCAACAAAAATAAATGACTCTCTAAAACTTCCGGGTTGTCTCCCTGGCTGTGCTTTCTTTATAGCCATTAAGCTAGGCATAAAGTGCTCAAGTAATGGATCCACCCGGATTCCAAGGTATATCAAAGCCAATTTTAATTAACAATGATTTGGCATTTAGTAGTGAGAACAAAGCAACATATAACATGCAATGGCGAAGTCTAACTCTCTTCCTATGCATTGGCATGTCATACAAGAACAATTCATGAATATCAAGTAAAGGCCAATACATAGCATAAGAAGTTTCTTGCAATTCTTTCGTGTTGGAAACATAAAGAGATGGAGATGTAGTTCCTCTCTCATAATAATTGCAATTAGGAGCAGCAAGCACATGCATATTATACTCATCAAAATTATCATGTGTAGTGGTAGAACACAACCCATCAATGTAATCCTTAATAAGTGCAAACTTCTCCAATATAGTGTAGTTTGGAGGATTCAAAAAGATAATAGGACTATCATGTGTGGGTGCAATAGCAACAATGTCATTCTTAATATAAGGAACTATAGCAAGTTCATCTCCATAAGCATAATTTAAATTGGCATCAGGGCCACAAGCATAGCAAGCATCATCAAAAATGGATATTTCAAAAGAATCAATGGGATAGCAATTATCATGGCATTCATCCTTCGGTAAGAACGAAGGGAAATTAAAAAATGTATGAGTTGAAGAGTTACTCTCATTAGAAGGTGGGCACGGGTGATCAATCCTCTCTTCCTCCTTTTATCTTTGCTCTCCTCATAATCTTCTTCATCCAATGAGCTCACAGTTTCATCAATTTCTTCTTCCAAAGACTCCTGCAAAATATTAGTCTCTTCTTGGACAGCGGAGACTCTCTCAATAAATGCATCAATATCATAATTGTATTTATAATTATCATAGCAATATTTAAGGATAGCAATATTTTCATGTCTATAAACCGAATCATCAAAATCTTCAAACTTTTCAAACAAAGATTCAATTTCATAAGCACCCTTAAAAGCAACAAATTCTTCTATTCGTTCTACATCATAGTAATCATATATACCATTAGCCTAAGAAGCTAAGGTTTCATTATCATTAATTTCACATGAAAAGGGAAGATGTGGAGCGTTCATCCTAGAGCAACAAGTATAATCATATCTCAAGCATAGCTCCCGAGCATACCCATGCAAATATGAATTTGATCCCATAACAATTTCCCTTTATGAGTCAAGCGATAATTCCTAAAGTATTCACATTGATCCAACATTACTCCCATTATATAGTTGAATGGGGTTTTCTTAGGATTATCAAAGTAGTGCATAATATATTTCACATAACGAGCATCGAGGGTTTTAGGAGGTTCCCGATCTCCATGAGTAGCAAGTACAACTAATTTTTTTGGGTGTTTCTTGTTCCATATCTATAACTAAAGATAGAGAACAACTTAGAACAGGAAATAAAAACTACTTAGTGATAAAGCAAACAAGCACACACGAGAATATTCACCCCACGCTATTGCTCCCCGGCAACGGCGCCAGAAAAAGGTCTTGATAATCCACAAGTATAGGGGATCGTTTTTAGCCTTCTTTGATAAATAAGAGTGTCGAACCCAACGAGGAGCTAAAGGCAGAACAAATATTCCCTCAAGTTCTATCGACCACCGTTACAACTCTACGCACACTTGACGTTTTCTTTACCTAAAACAAGTATGAAACTATTTTGCTGGAATAAAACTATGAGTACTTTGCGAGAATAAAACTACGGATAAATTGCAAGGTAATAAAAGTGGATAGCTTTTGTCAACAAGAAAGTCATTTGTCCCTAGGGAATCAATAACAGGTACCGGTAATCATTCTTGTAATTTTATATGAGGGAGAGGCATGAGCTAACATACTTCCTCTACTTGGATCATATGCGCTTATGATTGGACCCCTAGCAAGCATCCGCAACTACTAAAGATCATTAAGGCCGTGAAACCCAACCATAGCATTAAGTATCAAGTCCTCTTTATCCCATACACAACAACCCACCTACTCGGGTTTAAGCTTTTCTCACTCTCGCAACCCACCATAAGCGAATCATGAACATATTGCAACACCCTACAACGGGGACCCCTCACGTTTGCGTGAGACGGAGGGCACCATAGGACAGCACCATAAATAAAATATACAATCATACCAACCAAGGTCACGGTTAACCCACAGGACAAACGGATCTACTCATACATCATAGAATAACCATAGATCATTGGGAAATAATATATGGAGTTGAGCACCATGTTTAAGTAGAGATTACAGCGGGGTGAAGGGGTGTTACACTACTGCATACAGGGGGGAGAGTTGGTGTTGACGGTAGCAAGATTGTTGATGTAGATCGCCGTCACGATCCTAGCCCCGACGGCACTCCGGCGCCACCGGGAGAGAGGGGAAGAGAGCCCCCCTCCTTCTTCTTCTGTCTTGGCCTCCCCCCTAGATGGGAGGAGAGTTCCCCCTCTAGTCCATTGCCTCCATGGCAGCAGAGGGTGGGAGCCCCTCTGAGATTGGATCTCCCTCTCCGTTCTCTTCTGTTTCGCGTTCCCAAATCTGGCCGAAAACCGTTTCTTATATTCCGGGACATCCGTAACTCCAATTGCGCTGAGATTTTAACACTATTTTGTTTCGGATATAAGCCTCCTTGCACCCGAAGTAGAGCCCCAACCGACGTACGAGGTGAGCACAACCCACCACCACGCGCCTGGCTGCGGGGTCGCGCCCTGGTGTCTTGTGGTGTGTGTGGGCCTCCGTTTGCGGTGATTCCAACTCCCAAAAATCACATATATTCCAAAATAATTCTCCGTAAAATTTTATTGCATTTGGACTTCGTTTGATAGGGATTTTCTGCGATACAAAAAACATGCAACAAACAGGAACTGGCACTGGGTACTAGATCAATAGGTCAGTCCAATAAATCATATAAAAAGTGGCCAAAAATATGTGAAAGCTGTATAATATTGGCATGAAACAATCAAAAATTATAGATACGATGGAGAGTATCAGTCGCCTAGCTCTGGCCAAATTCATGGCGGCATCCCACTATGCCTACAACACATTGAAGATGCTAGGGCCGACAGGCCTCATCTCCATTCCGTTAAATGAAAAGGACGCAATCATTTGCGTGCACAAGATGTACCGGGAAGCAGTCATAGTAGAGGCCGCTGAAGCCACTGTTCTCGCCAAGGAAAGCAAGAGAAAGAAGAAAGGTAGCAAGGATGCCTGCAAGGAATCCGGGAAACGTACCTCTTCGGAGTGCGTTGTGCCCGTCGATGACTTGCCGGAAAGTTCCAATAGTAAGAAATCCAAGGTTGCTGCACCCGCTGTGAAAAAGGTCCCGGCAGGGCTGGATGGCACTGATGGTACTTTCACTATCAGTACCACCCTCGATGACAAATAGGAAAGTGCACTCGTTGCCTTCCTGTGGGCGAATATCGATGTGTTTGCCTGGCAACCATCTGATATCCCTGGTGTTCCCAAGGAGGTAATCGAGCACCACCTTGTTGTCTGCCCACATGCCCGACCCGTTAAGCAGAAAGTCCGAAAGCAAGCCTTGGAGTGGCAGCAGTTCATTGCCGAGGAGATCGAGAAACTAGAGGCAGCTGGTCAGGTCAGAGGGGTACTACATCCAACATGGTTAGCAAATCTTGTGGTGGTACACAAGGCTAATGGGAAATGGAGGTTGTGCATAGATTTCACATATCTGAACAAGGCATGCCCGAAGGACCCATTTCCCTTGCCGAGCAACGACCAGATTGTGGATTCCACCTCCGGATGTGACCTGCTTTGTTTTCTGGATGCATACCCTGGATACCACCAAATCTTCATGTCCAAGGAGGACGAAGAGAAGACCTCGTTCATCACCCCATGTGGCACATACTGCTTTGTGCGAATGCCTTTCGGGTTGAAGAGTGCCGGATCCACTTTTGCTAGGGCAGTCTAGCTTGGTTTTGAGTCACAGTTGCACAGAAACATTGAAGCTTACATGGATGATATTGTGGTCAAAACCAAGGACAGATCGACCATCATCTAGGACTTAGAAGAGATATTTGCTAATCTACGCAAGATAAACTTGAAGCTTAAACCGAAGAAGTGTGTGTTTGGCGTTCCTTCTCGCAAGCTACATGGCTTCTTTGTGTCCCATCGCGGGATAGAGGCCAACCCCGATAAGATCAAGGCCATCGAGCAGATTCAGGCACCTAAGACAGTTAAGGATGTGAGGCATTTGACTGGGTGTGTTGCCGCGCTTAGTAGGTTCATCTCCAAGTCTGCCGAGCGTGCCTTGTCGTTCTTCAAAATCTTGAAGAAGGCAGGACCCATGGAGTGGACTCCAGAGGCAGACGCTGCACTGCAAGATTTGAAGACCTACTTGTCCTCTGTGCCCACTTTGGTTGCCCCCAAACCACAAGAGCCGTTGCTCCTATACCTAGCGGCAACTAATCAAGTGGTTAGTGCAGCACTAGTAGCGCAGCGGGAAGTAGAAGAAGCGGTAACCATAGACAGTGTCCCTTCCGGGGAGGAAAGTGAGCATACCCCGGCAAAGTCAGACGCAGATCAAGACAGAGAGGAGCAAAGCCGTGGAGGTAGCCCCAAGGTTGCGGCAAGGAAGAAGGTGGTGCAGCGCCCAGTGTACTTTGTCAGCTCCCTGTTGCAGGGGGCTAGATCCAGGTACTCTGGCGTGCAAAAGTTGATTTTTGGCCTTGTCATGGCCTCAAGGAAACTGCGCCACTACTTCCAAGCCCACGAGGTCACGGTTGTCACCCGTTTTCCTTTGCAACGGATACTCTGAAACCCTGAGGCTACCGGCAGGATAGTGGAGTGGGCATTTGAGTTATCCAGCTTTGGTTTGAAGTTTGAGAACACATCAACAATCCAGAGCAGAGCATTGGCAGAGTTTACTGTGGAATGGACGCCAACTCCTGATGAAGAAGTATTGGAGACAGTTATCCCCGGCAAGGAAGCACCCCAAGAATGGATCATGTATTTCGATGGTCCTTTCTCCCTGCAAGGTGCAGGGGCAGGCGTGCTTCTCGTTGCTCCCACTGGAGAACACCTGAAGTATGTTGTCTAGATGCATTTTCCTCGGGAGAAGGCTGCCAATAATATTGCAGAGTACGAAGGGCTCCTTGCCGAGCTCAAGATTACAACAGAGTTGGGAATCAAGAAGTTGATCATCCGTGGAGATTCACAGCTTGTGGTGAGACAAGTCAACAAGGATTACCAAAGTCCATTGATGGAGGCATACGTCGAGGAAGTAAGAAAGTTGGAGGAGCGCTTTGACGGATTGCAAACAGAGCACATACCCCGTGCGGAAAATAGTATTGCTGATCATCTATCAAAGTGTGCTGCGAGAAATCTCCCTGTGGAACTAGGGACCTTTGTTCTCCATCTGACTCAGCCCTCTGTATCCCCGGCAACAATGGCCCAGAAGAGGAGGAACCTGGACTTCGGCAAGCCTCTCCCGGTAGAACCTCTAGAGGTTCCCGGCAGAGAACCTGGTGGGAACAACTCCCCTTCGGTCGCTAAGCTATCCCCTCCTGCCAGACCACCGGTCCTCGCGGTCAAAGGGTGCGCTCCCACGAAGGAGGAGGTGCTGTTAGTCCTCGTTACCGAGCCTCATGCTCCAACTTGGGCGCGGCACATAGTCCGTTTCCTCCAAACTGGGGAACTTCCCGAAGAGCAAGAAGAAGCTGAAAGAGTAGCCCGGAGGGCTAGTATGTATTAGTTCGTTGATGACACGCTGTACAGAAGGAGGCCCAATGGTGTGAAATTGAAGTGCATCTGTCGGGAAGAAGGAAAGGAACTGCTGGCGGAGATACACAACGGCATGTGTGGCTCCCACATTGGATCAAGGGCCTTGGTTGGGAAAGCTTTCCGGCAAGGGTTTTATTGGCCCACAACCCTCCAAGATGCGGTCGAGCTAGTCACCAAGTGTGAATCTTGCCAGTTCCATTCCAAGAATATCCACCTGCCTGCCCAAGCTCTTCAGACAGTCCCTTTGTCATGGCCGTTTTCGCTCTGGTGGCTCGATATCCTCGGCCCTTTCCCCCGTGCTACCGGGGGCTTTGAATTCTTGTTCGTTGCAATCCACAAGTTTACAAAGTGGCCGGAAGTAGAGCCTGTGAGAAAGGTGACTGCTCATTCAGCTATCAAGTTCTTGAAAGGATTGGTGTGCCGCTTTGGAGTTCCTGCCAGGATCATCACTGACAATGGCACCCAATTCACGAGCCACGCCTTCATGCAATACGTTCATGCCCTCAGAAGCAAGGTCTCATTCGCCTCTGTTGCTCATCCAAGGAGCAACGAGCAAGCTGAGAAGACAAACGCTGAAGTGCTGCGAGGACTCAAGATGAGAACCTTCGATAAGCTGCAGAAGTGTGCAGGCGGTGGATCAATGAGTTCCCTCAGAACGACACCAAATCGAGCTACCGAGCAGACTCCCTTCTCCCTAGTCTATGGGGCAGAAGAAGTTATCCCCACAGAACTCATTTACGGGTCACCTCGAGTACTTGCCTACGATGAAGTAGCGCAGGAACAACACCGACATGATGATGCTGTGCTACTCGAGGAGAACCGTCCCTGGGCTACTATGCGTGCCGCACGCTACCAGCAAGCCCTACATCACTATCACAGCCGTAGGGTTCATGCCCGGAGTTTTGAGGAAGGCGACCTGTCCTTAGCCGCGTTCCGTCTGCCAAGGGTACAAACAAGTTGACGCTGAAGAGGGAAGACCCTTACCGGGTAGTACGAGTCACCAGACCTGGTGCAGTCCATCTGGACACTGGAGATGGCATTAAGTTACAAAACTCATGGAACATTCAGCATCTCCGCAAGTTCTACCCGTAAGGCACGGCTGTCGGGCCCTGCCCGGCCCGGCAGCCACCACTACTGGAATCAGCTATTTTGTCGTCTGCCACGGCGGACGGCAAAGGCCTTTGCCGTCAGCCGCGGACGGCAACAGGCTCCGGCAAAGTAGGCTACGGTAAACAGCTACTTTGCCGTCTGCTTCCTGGCGGCTGACGGCAAAGGCCCTTTGCCGTCCGCCGCGGACGGCAAAAAGGGCGGACGGCAATAATTGTGCCTTCAGTCCGTTAAGTGGCTAACGGCAGGCCTTTGCCGTCCGCCGCGGACGGCAAACTTCTAGTGCCTTTGCCGTCTGCCATATGATGTCATCTACACGTCACTACATGGCAGGTTCTTTGCCGTCTGCCACTGATGGCAAAGTGCAGGTTCTTTGCCGTCTGCCACTGATGGCAAAGTCTTTGCCGTCTGCCACTGTAGGCAAATTGACCAAATGGGTCAGCTCCCAGGAAGCACAGCTGGATGCCACGTGGCCTCTTTGCCGTCCGCTGCAGACGGCAAAGAGCCCGTTGCCGTCGGTGGTAGACGGCAAAGAGCCTACATATTGGCTCTTTTTCTGTTTTTTATTAAATCCAACAATTTTCATCACAAATATGTATGACATATATAGATATATTTCACAGCAAACATATAAGATATATATGACAACAATTTTCGCAGCAAACATATAAGATATCCATCCAACATGCAGAGTTCCATCATACATAGTTCCATCACATATGTTCCATCCAACTACCAAGTTCCATCATACATAGCATAGTTCATCCAACTACCAAGATACATGCATAGTTCAATGATACAAAAGAAACAGAGAAAGGGACAAGGAGCACTCCATCTATGCAAGCTTTCGTCAAGTGAATGAAATCTGCAAAATGAAAAATAAGAAAGTTAGAAATAGGTGACTAGAACAAGAAGAAGACTAGAACAAGAAGAGTATGTCATTTATGGGCTAACTTACGTGAAATGGATCATATATGAGCTAACTAAGTTGAAATGGGTCGTTTATGAGCTAACTAAGGTCAAATGGATCGTTTTTGAGGTAACTAAGGTCAAATGGATCGTTTTTTAGCTCACTTAGGTCAAATGGATCATTTATGAGCTAACTTAGTTGAAATGGATCGTTTTTGAGCTAACTTTGTTGAAATGGATCATTTATGAGCTAATTTAGTTGAAATGGATCTTTTTGAGCTAACATTGTTGAAATGGATCATTTACGAGCTAATTTAGCTGAAATGGATCTTTTTGAGCTAACTTAGGTGAAATGGATCATTTAAGAGCTAATTTAGGTGAAATGGATCGTTTTTTAGCTCGCTTAGGTCAAATGGATCATTTATGAGCTAAATTAGTTGAAATGGATCGTTTATGAGATAACCTAGGTAAGATGGGTCATTTTGGAGTTAACCTAGGTGAAATGGGCCATTTTAAAGCTAACTTAGGTAAAATGGATCATTTAGGAGCTAATCTAGGTAAAATGGGTCATTTTTGAGCTAACTTGGATGAACTGCATCATTTATAAGCTAACCTAGGTAAAATGGGTCATTTTGGAGGAAAAGAAGCTAACTCTAGGTCATTATGGTAAGCATATTGGAGGAAATGAAGCTAAGTCTAGGTCTTTATGCATTTGTTAAGCAAAACACTAGAGAAACTTACCGTGATCAGGGAGGTGTAGGAGCGGGGTGGCTAGTGCCGCTACCTGGAGAAGGATCGTGCGATCCGTTTCTGGAGTTAAGCTGCACCAAAGATCATTTCCAATGTCTCGTTAGCATTATGACACTCAAATGTTAAGACTAGCAAGTAATGTCCATTCAAATTAAACTCACCGTGCTCCCAGGAGCAATCACTGGCATCGGCGGAGCGGGCTGACCGGACTTCTCGCACACAGACTGCACATTTGGTTTTCACAACAGAGTCATACTAGTTAGTAATGAGACTCAAATGTTAAGACTAGCAAGTAATCTGCAGAAGAAACTTACCACAAGGAGCTCGTACATGGCCCTTGCCTGGATGTCATTCCGTTCCCTCTCCTCCTCCATCATCTTTCTCGTCCTCTCCTCCATCTCCCGCTGCCTCTCCGCCGCCTCCGCCAGAAGTTTCTCCGTTCTATCTCTCTCAGTCTGTATAGCAGCCTGCAACACCACTCACATGACCATTTGTAATCATTGATGGAAGCGCACACAATGTAATGGAGAAAGATAACTGAGTACGTATCACTAACCTTGATGGCGAGTTGCACTGGCCGTTCACGAGGCCTTATCTCAGGAGCGGAGCTCGACTGGCGCGCCTTGATCTCCGGGAGAGTGCTAGGACAACGGATAAGTCCATCTCCAATGGCTATGGAGCCATGGGACCTCCCGCCACCAGATATCATCACCAGCTCTGGATCAATGGGACCCTGGCTCGGGTTAAAGTCCTCCCCTTTCCTCGCCTTCCCCTCATCTCTATATCTCACGAGCTTGTTGTGGGAGGAGATGTTGGTGAAGTTGTTTGCATCATCGAGGTCAGACTAAGAGAAAGCCTTGACTTTCTTGAAAGAGGCAGTGTGGGCCATGGCATACAGGTCGTACACCTCTGGCACCTTGTCCGCCTTATTGTAGCGTGCCTGAAAGAAAGAAACAATGAAAATTAGTAATTAAAGGGCTCAAGCTAGCATGATGAATGAATTGCATGAATCATGAAGCAAACCACATACCCAGTTGCGCCCGAACTGATATAAGTTGGAGCTGCCTTGATGGTGTGGCACACCTTCCATTTGGGCACGTTTGTCCTTGGCCTGGTTGTGGAGGGCTAGCCATTCTTTTGAGCACCACTCATCGACCAACACCTCCCAACAATCCATCCGATCCGCACACCATCTCGGAGGCGCCTAAGTTAGCAAATAGAAACTTGAGCGCTACGGCTAAGAATTACTAAATGAAGGAACTTAAGTAGAAGGCCTTAAGAATTACCTTCATGTACTGCTCCTTACTCAAGAACTTATCGCGGCACGCCGGCTTGGTCTTCTTGATACCACGCAAGGCGTAGTAGTCTCGAACAGCCTGCACCCGAGCCTCGTGCCGTAAGTTCTGGAGTAGGCGCTTGCAGACGTTCTCGATAACATGTGTCGTGTCCTCCTCGTATCCCTCCTCACACCTGTAGAATGTCTGCAATCAAATGAGACAATATTGATTAGTACAATTAATAACTAGCTAGTTGAAGATTTTGAAATGTGTAAAGGAGAAATTACCCAGAACTTTCTGATCACCATGTCTGCCCTCGTGTCGCACACGACACCGTCGATAATCTCATCCGGCGGGGCCGGGGCAGCCACGTAGTGCTCCCAGCTCAATCCAAGCTCTGGAAGCCTACCCTTACCAGGCAACGTGACAAACCCCGGGAAGTTTTGCCGGCAAAGAACTCCAAGGACGGAGTTGGGCCGGCGGACACTATGATGGTGGTCCCAACCCCTGCAGCATGACAAGGCCAACGCATTAGTTATTTGAAGAAACATGAATGCAGAAGGTACAAAAATATTAAATGCACTTACGTACCTCTCCCCATCAGGGAAAATCAACCACCTCTGCTTGCGGGTCACCGGCACGGACGGGAGCCGTGTAGCACCACGCTGGTAGACGGTGCCACCCTCCTCCTCAAGATCAGTCGGCTCCCCGCCATCATCAGCATGGCCACTCGGCTCCTCGGGCTGATCCGGCCAGGTACCCCATCCGGACGTGTGCTCCTCCGGGGTCTCGTGGGCCGAACTCTCGTGGGCCGAAGGCCAGTCGACCCGAGGCTCGTGGGCCCAAGACCCGTGGACCGGAGGCTCGTGGACCGGAGTCCGTGTAGCCTCCTCCTCGGACGAGTCCACCCTAGCAGTCACGTGCTCGGGTGAAACAGCTGGGGGTGGCGGCGAGGAAGGCGCCGTAGCAGTCACCCTACCTCCTCTCCCGCGACCACGTGCCCCACCTCCTCTCGTCCTACCTCGTCCCCTGCTGGGCACCGCGATCGACGAAGAAGGGCCCGGCGGTGTGGACATACTGTCCAGCAACGCTCGGCGGAGAGGTGCGTCTGGAATCGAAGACCTCAGACCACGCGCCGACAAAGAAGGGGCCTTGGCGCGCTCCCGACCAGCGCCCACCATCTTTCAACACCTGCCATGACAAACAGTAAACGAAATTAGTACAACATAAAAAAAAGACCGACATGAATAATAATATGTGTATCACTTAAGTGTATCATCATCAAGTACAACATTAAAAAATTTAATACCTGACACTACTAATAATCTCGATCAGTATCATCAATAAATGCATAATCATCATCATCACTATAATCAATGACGGGCTCATAGGGTTCAGTGGCATCAACATGTGGAAGGCCACCTTGACGTAATCGGTCAAGCAATGACAGGTCATCTGCAGCAGTAACCTCTTCTTGTTCCGGCTCTTCTTGTTCCTCCTCTGGGGTGATGTCGGATTCACTGTCGCTGTCTACTTCAATGTTTTGGGGTGAAGTATAGCGGTTCTTGAAACGCTTTTTGGAAAGACGTGTCTCTTGGAAGAATTCTCCTTCATATGTGTCTGGGTTAATGTGAGGTTCATAATCCTCTTCCTTTGGGGGAGATAGTCTAGCACGTGGCGGCACTTCATAAACGACATCCCAACCTTTCAGATTTGGATTAGTTTGGCAGGCCCACGGTAGATAGAATACTTGGGTCGCCTGTTGAGCCGTAATATAGACATCAGGAACATCTAAATGGGTGCTTTGGTTGATTTCAACTAGCCCTATATGTTCAGGAGTCCTTCTAGTCTCCTTCGGCTGAAACCAATAACATTTGAAGACTACGACATTCGGTGGGTTTTCACCATAGAATGGAAGTTCATAAATTGCTTCAACTCTCCCATAATACTCGGTACCTCCTTCGCTGATAGCAGATACACAACAATTTGTAGACTTTCGGTCGGCCATAGATAGCTCTTTGCCATAGGTACGAAAGCGATACCCGTTGATGTCGTATTTGTCAAATGAACGGACCTTATAGTCAAAACCATTAGCGACTTGTCTCAATTCGGCGTCCATAGACTCTGAATTAGCCTACAAGTTTAATATGAAAGGATTGTTGCATTACGCACAAATTAGCGAATGAAACCGGGATAGCCGCCTACAAATTAGCCTACAAGTCTAATAGAAATTACCGTTTGTTTGAACCAAGAGATGAAACCGGGATATCCGCCTCCTTGCTTTGCGAGAAGCTCATACTCTTCGACAGAATCCTTTTGGATCACCGCTCCATACGAGAATAAGGCGACATATCGACTGTATGAAATATCCAGGAATAAGAGCAGTTCAAAGGAAATAGAAGTTGCGACACTATGTACCGAGAACTTACTCGATGTACGGCCGCACTTCTATCAGGTTGTTGAAGATATACAACGAAATGGTCCGCCATTGTTCGTTATCCAAAGATACTGGATTTGAAACACTGGCTGGTGCGAGATTCCCTTTGAATAGGCTGAGGTTGGATCCACCCTTTTTAGGGTCGTCAGCATTGTACCGAGGCTTCGGATTATGCAAATGACGATTTTTGGCTTCGTAGTGTGCTGTCACGAAGTTTGCCGCCTCCTCAGTGATGAATGCCTCAGCCATCGATGCTTCAATTCTACGTTTATTTTTACATTTTTGTCGAAGCGTCTTCTGCATCCTCTCAGTTGGGTAGCACCAACGATTTTGCACGCCCCCCCCCCAATCTTGCCTCGGTCGGGAGATGCAAAATCAAATGATGCATTGGATTAAAGAAGCCCGGTGGAAAGATCTTCTCTAACTTGCAGATCAACTCTGGCGCCAACTCTTCCATTTCTTCTAGCACGCCAGGCGATAGTTCTTTCGCACAAAGAACACGGAAGAAATAGCTGAGTTCTGCCAGTACTAGCCATTCATCCTCAGGGATGAAGCCACGCAACATCACCGGCATTACCCGCTCAATCCATATGTGCCAATCATGACTCTTGAGACCAAATATCTTCAATTTATCAAGACTGGCTCCCCTCTGTAGATTCGCTGCATACCCATCGGGGAACATCAACTGCATTTTCACCCACAAGATAATTTCCCTCATAGCTGGCCTTCCAAGATTGAACCATGCCTTTGGCTTCGTCCAGTTCTGCTTTCCTTTCGGTTCTTTCATGTTTTGTAACGGCCTATCACATAGCGCCTCCAGATCGACTCTAGCCTTAGTATTATCCTTTGACTTCCCATCTATGCCGAACAATGTACCAAAAAGTGCCTCGGTGATATTCTTCTCAGTGTGCATCACGTCGATGTTGTGTGGGCAAAGGAGGTCTTTGAAGTAAGGCAGATCCCATAAGCATGTTTTGTGAGTCCAGGCGTGCTTAGAATTATACCCCTTGAAGTACCCTAGACGCTCTGGATCTGGCTCGAGAGTGTTTAACTGATCCAGGGTCTGTTGGCCTGTCAATGCAGGTGGTGCAGAGTTTTTGACAACTCTACCTCTGATGAAGTTCTTCTTGTCTTTCCTGAACTTATGGCGAGGATTCAGGAACTGTCTATGCATGTCGAAGCAAGAAAACTTGCGACCGGCCTGAAGCCAACGAAACTCAAGAGCTCCCTTGCATGTGGGGCACGGGAACCTTCCATGCACACACCAGCCAACGAATAGCGCATACGCCGGCAAGTCATGCGTCGAGTACATGTACCAGACACGCATTATGAAGTTCCGTTTGCTATAGGCATCGTATGTCTTGAACCCATTATCCCAGGCTTCTTGCAATTCGTCCTTAAGCGGTTGCATGTACACATTCATATTTTTCCCCGGATAGTTGGGCCCTGGAATTATCAACGTCAGGAAAATGTTCTTTCTTTGCATAATCTGTCCGGGGGGAGATTGAGTGGAAAGACAAATACGGGCCAACAACTGTATTGGGCTGCCGTCATACCAAACACACTGAACCCATCCGTGCTGATGCCAACTCGAGGATGCCTCGGATCTGCCGCTTTGTCACCATGTAATTCATCAAACTTTTTCCACGCAACACCATCCGATGTGTGTACAATCATCAGATTCCCATCTGCATCTAGTTCGGTTCTTTTGCCCGTTTTGTGCCATGTCATCTGTCTGGCCATCTCTTCGACCATGAAAAGACGTTGAAGTCTTGGTACGATTGGCATATACCGAAGAACACTAATGGGGATTTTGGTCTGTGTCTTCTCACCCATACCGTTGTCTACCACAACATACCTGGAAGACTTGCAAATGGGACAATAGTTCAAGTCCGCATAGTCAAGCCTAAACAAGACACATCCTTTCTCACAGGCATGTATCTTATCATAGGGCATCTTCAGTGCACGGAGGATTTTGTCCGACTGGTACAGGTTTGCAGGCATTACATGGCCTTTGGGTAGAAAGCGTCCAAATACTGTCATCATTGCATCATAGCATTCTCTGCCCAAGTTGAACTAAGCCTTCAAAGCCATTACTTGTGAGATGGCATCCAACTGACAAAGCTCAGTGTGCTCATGGAGCGGACGTTTTGAAGACTCCAACATTTCATTGAAGGCCTTTGAAGATTCCTCCATCTCCTCGTCCGAATCCCGAGCATCATCAAAGTCTTGCACCATGTTTTCCATCCCGGTACCATGCTCGTCGGTGCGACGACAATCCACCTCAGCTCGGTCACGTTGGGCAGACTCACCATGAAATGTCCACACCGTATAATCGGGTGTAAAACCACTCTTTTGCAGGTGTTTGCCCATTTCAGCCTCTGTCCTCTTTTCCCAATTGCCGCACCGTAAACAGGGGCACCAGGTTTTCCTCTGGCCATTTGCAAATGCGGCTCGCACAAACCCCTTGGTTTTTGTGAACCATTCAGTGCTCCATTTGTTCTGACCAGTGTGACCAGTGTACATCCACGCACGATCACTCATCTTGACTTTCAGAGCTACTAGACACACAACAAATATATATATATAATTCACCATGTATATATTCATCAGTTGATCTACTTTGTCAATTTGATTACGTCCATGCAACCTACACTCTAATAGGTAATGATAGGTCCTAATCCCACCCGAGTATGTTTAGATTGGGTTCATTTTCCCATGCTATGCTCCGGATCCTACGCAAAATTTCGGCAGCACCTCCCCGTTGTTCTCCTGATACACGTCTCTGCAATAAACAGAGAGGATGTGTACCCGGAGAACAACAGGGGAGGCACTGACGAAATTTATGCGTCGGATCCGGAGCAAAGCATATGGGAAAACGAACCCAATCTAAACATACTCGGGCTGTCCATGGATAGCGTTGGACAATTTGAAAGAATCAAGGTTATAAATATGCAAATGCATGCATATTTATAACTATGACGCTTTCGAACGGGAGACACATATTGGTTACGCATACTGATGATTCAAGACACATGTATAGCTAGCTATCAAGTTTCATCGGAATAGATCAAATAATTAATGGGGGAGGAGGACATGTCATTTGTGCTCACCCACGAACGAAGGGGCAGAGGTCGTCAAACGCACGGCGAGGTCGTCGAACACCAAACCTCGCAGCGATGAAACAACTGCACATTTAAAACTACCCGATCAACACAATTATATATGATGTTTTTCATAACAAAATCGAAAGATATATGACCTAACTAATAATTCACAAATATATGACCCCGTCGGCTTCTGGAAGGCCAAAGAACACCTTTTCGGGAGGTGTCGGGGGTCGGGGTGTCGTGTCGGCCTCGGGGTGCCGTGTCGGGGTCGGGGTCTCGGGGTCGGGGTGTCGGGTCGGGGTGCCGGGTCGGGGTGTCGGGTCGGGGTGTCGGGGTCTCGGGGTCGGGGTGTCGGGTCGGGGTGCCGGGTCGGGGTCGGGGTGCCGGGTCGGGGTGCCGGGTCGGGGTGCCGTGTCGGTGTCGGGGTCGGGGTGTCGGGTCAGGCTCGGGGTCGGGGTGTCGGGGTCGGGGTCGGGGTCGGGGTGCCGGGTCGGGGTCGGGGTGCCGTGTCGTGTCGGGTCGGGGAGTCGGGTCGGGGTGTCGGGGTCGGGATTGGGGTCGGGGTGTCCGGGTCGGGGTCTAGGGGTCGGGGTGTCGTGTCGGGTGCCGGGTCGGGGTCGGGTGCCGGGTCGGGGTCGGGGTGCCGTGTCGGGTCGGGGTTTTTTCCTCTTTTTTCCTTTTCTTCTTCTTCCTATTCTTCCTCTTCTTCTTTTTTCTTATCCTCCTCCTCTTCTTCTTCTTCCTTTCCTTTTTCCTCTTCTTCTTCTCCTCCTCTCCTCTTTTTTCTTCTTCTTCTTCCTCTTCTTCTTTTTTCTTCTCCTCCTCCTCTTCTTCTACTTCCTTTCCTTTTTCCTCTTCTTCTTCTCCTCCTCTCCTCTTTTTCTCTTCTTCTTCTTCTTCTTCCTCTTCTTATTTTTTCTTCTCGTCCTCCTCTTCTTCTTCTTCCTTTCCTTTTTCCTCTTCTTCTTCTCCTCCTCTCCTCTTTTTCTCTTCTTCTTCTTCCTCTTCTTCTTTTTTCTTCTCCTCCTCCTCTTCTTCTTCTTACTTTCCTTTTTCCTCTTCTTCTTCTCCTCCTCTCCTCTTTTTCTCTTCTTCTTCTTCTTTCCTCAAACTAAACTAAACCTAAAACTAAACCTAAAACTAAACTAAAACTAACCCTAAACCTAAAACTACAACTAAAACTAAATCTAAACTAAAACTAAAACTAAAAAAGAAAAAACAGAAAAAAGGGGGGCTCACCTGGGGCAGGGCCGGGGCGGTGGAGGAGGCGGCCTAGGGCGGCGGGGGGGCGGGCCCGGGGCGGCGGGGGGCCGGGGCGCGAGGGGGCCGGGGCGGTGGAGGAGGCGGCCTGGGGCGGCGGTGGGGCGCGGGGCGGCGCGGGGGCCGGGGCGGGGGGGCGACGGGGCGGTGGGGCGGCGGGGAGCCGGGGCAGTGGGGCGACGGGGCGGCGGGGAGCCAGGGCGGTGGGGCGACGGGGCGGCGGGGGCGACGGGGCGGCGGCGCGCGGCGGCGGCGGGGTGGGAGGAGAGAACGCCGATGAGAAAGTGAGTAACGGGCGGGGGGTACGGGCCGTTAGGTAGTGCCCTCTTTGTCGTCCGCCTCTCTTTGCCGTCCGCCTTTTTGCCTCTTTGCCGTCTGCTAGCAGACGGCAAAGAGGTAGGCCGTTAAGTTTTTCCCAAACGGGCGGGGGGTGGGGGCCACCTCACTCTTTGCCGTCTGCCAGCGGACGGCAAAGATTCTTTGCCGTCTGCTGGCAGACGGCAAAGAGCTCGCAGATGGCAAAGAGCTTCTTTGCCGTCTGCCCTTTCTTTGCCGTCTGCTTTTGGGTAGCTGATGGCAAAGAGCTTCTTTACCATCAGCTAGCAGACGGCAAAGAGCTGGCAGATGGCAAATTAGCTGATTCCAGTAGTGCACCCTTTTGTATAGGCCTTGCCTCAGTTGCATGTAACCCCTTGTACGAAGCCAGGTGCAGAGCCTGAGCAATAGAGAAATAAATGAAGCGCCGGGGGGCCCAAGAAATTGCATACATGCATAAGCATATCATGAGCATTGCACGTTCATGTAGATAAGATTGCATGTGGCATCATTTTCATCTGCATAAAACTGTAGGCTCCAACCGTGGACTTTGTCCCGAAGAGGAGAAGAGAAGACGTGCCTACATTGCGATCCCCCGGCAAGCCAAACAAATAAGTTCTCTCTTATCCATACGCGTTCTATAAGTAGAGACTTGTGCATAAGAAAACCTCGCCACCTTCAAAACTTAGGTCCTCCCATCCCTTGACTCGAACGTTGCTTCGGTCGGGATGGTTGTAGTGGCCTTTGACGAGAAGGTTGTGGGGGGGCTGGTCCCTCTTTACGTTTTGTGCCTGGCAGGCCTAGCTCCACTGTAGCAAACTAAGGGTACCGGCAGGATAGCCTGCCGAGGAAAACTTGTTTACTTAAACATATAGAGGCATCCCACCTCTGCATAGATGACGCGGCTTGAAGCTACGTCGGTATTTCCCCAAAGAGGAAGGGATGATGCATTACGATGGCGGTAGGTAATTCCCTCAGTTATGAGACCAAGGTTATCGAACCAGTAGGAGAACCAAGCAACACAATGTAAACAACCCCTGCACACAAATAACAAATACTCGCAACCCGATGTGTAAAAGGGGTTCTCAATCCCTTTCGGGTAGCGGCGCCCCAAGATAGGCAAGCAGACGTGAAATAAATTGTAGTAGATTGATAGTTCGAACGCCAAATAAAATTAATAAGAATAAAATGCAGCAAGATATTTTTGTATCTTTGGTTTAATAGATCTGAAAATAAAAGCAAAGGAAAAGTAGATCGTGAAGGCAAATAATATGAGAAAGAGACCCGTGGGTCGTAGGTTTCACTAGTGGCTTCTCTCGAGAAAAATAGCAAATGGTGGGTAAACAAATTACTGTTGGGCAATTGACAAAACTTCAAATAATCATTACGACATATAAGCAATGATTATTACATAGGCATCATGTCCAAGATTAGTAGACCGACTCCTGTCTGCATCTACTACTATTACTCCACACATCGACCGCTATCCAGCATGCATCTAGTGTTTTAAGTTCATCGGGAAATGGAGTAATGCAATAAGGATGATGACATGATGTAGACAAGATCTATCTATATAGAGATAGACCTCATCGTTTTATCCTTAGTAGAAACGATACATATGTGGCGGTTCCCCTTCTATCACTGGGATCACGCACCGTAAGATCGAACCACTACAAAGCACCTCTTCCCATTGCAAGATAAATAGATCAAGTTGGCCAAACAAAACCCAAATATCGGAGAAAAAATACAAGGCTATAAGCAATCATGCATATAAGAGATCAAAGAAACTCAAATAACTTTCATGGATATAAAAAGATAGATCTGATCATAAACTCAAAGTTCATCCGATCCCAACAAACACACCGCAAAAAGAGTTACATCATATGGATCACCAAGAGACCAATGTATTGAGAATCAAACGAGAGAGAGGAAGCCATCTAGCTGCTAACTACGGACCCGAAGGTCTATAAAGAACTACTCATGCATCATCGGAGAGGCACCAATGGAAGTGGTGAACCCCTCTGTGATGGTGTCTAGATTGGATCTGGTGGTTCTGGACTCTGCGGCAGCTGGAATTGATTTTCGTTGACTCCCCTAGGGTTTCTGGAATATTGGGGTATTTATAGAACAAAGAGGCGGTCCGGGGGGCACCCGAGGTGGGCACAACCCACCAGGGCACGCTTGGGCCTCCTGGCGCGCACTGGTGGGTTGTGCTCCCCTCGGAGCACCCCCCAGGCGCTGCCTTGGCCCATTCGGTGTCTTCTAGTCCATAAAAAATCTCTGTGAAGTTTCATTGCATTTGGACTCCGTTTGGTATTGATTTCCTGTGATGTAGAAAACATGCAGAAAACTGCAACTGGCACTTGGCAATATGTCAATAGGTTAGTACCAAAAAATGACTATAAAATGACTATAAAATGATTATAAAACATTCAAGATTGATAATATAACAGCATGGAACAATCAAAAATTATAGATACGTTGGAGACGTATCAACATCCCCAAGCTTAACTCCTACTCGTGCTCGAGTAAGTAAGTGATAAAAACAGAATTTTTGATGTGGAATGCTGCCTAACATGTCATATCATATTCTTTTCTTTAAAGCATGGACATTTGGACTTTTATAATGTTCAAAGCAATAGTCTAGTTTTGGCATGATAACTTAAATACTCAAGCATACCAACAAGCAACCATGTCTTTCAAAATATCAACGCTAAAATAAGTTATCCCTAGCTCATAATGCTCAAACATTGATCCATTCATGAAACACACTCACATATTAACTACACCCAATACTCAAGTACGATCGTAGTGCCTCCTAGTTGGTGCTTTATAAGAGAAGATGGAGACTCAAATTCAAAATAAAAAATGCATAAAGTAAAAGAAAGGCCCTTCGCAAAGGGAAGTAGGGATTTGTAGAGGTGCTAGAGCTCAAAGCGAAAAACTGAGAGATAAAAACATTTTGGGAGGCGGTGCCTTTCCCACCAACGAAAACGACTTAGAGTTCCCAACACTTTCCATGCTAGATATATCATAGGCGGTTCCCAAACAGAAATTAAAGTTTATTCCTTTTTCCACCATACTTTCACTTTCAATGGTAACCGTATCCACGACTCCCTTCCATACCAACACTTTCCAAGGAATTTATTATTTGAAAACATAATGTAAATTCATTTTTCATTTCGGGACTGGGCATCCCTAATACCTTTGCCTTACTCTCATGCAATGACAAGTGAATAAACACTCATCATGAGAATAACACATCTAGCATGGAAAATATTAGCCACCCCTCACCGCTCCACGAGCGGTACGAACACACAAAAGAGAAGTTTATTTTGAAAATTAGAGATGGCACATACAAATTTGCTTAGAACGGCAAAAGAATACCGCATATAGGTAGGTATAGTGGACTCATGTGGCAAAACTGGTTTAAAGGATTTTGGATGCACAAGTAGTGATCATACTTAGTGCAAAATGAAGGCTACCAAAAGATTGAGAAGCGACCAACCAAGAAACTAATAATCTCATAAGCGAGCATTAAGCATAATCAACACCGAATAAGCACCACCAATAGGATATAATTTCATTGCATAATTATTGACTTTCGTGCTTGCATAGGGAATCACAAACCTTAACACCAATATTCTTACTAAAGCATAATTACTCATCAACATGACCGACATATCGCATCATCATATCTCAAAACTATTACTAATAATCAAGTTTATTTTGTCCAATGATCTTCATGAAAGTTTTTATTATATCCTTCCTGGATATCTATCACTTTGGGACTAATTTTCATGCGTTGCTTTTGATAAGCTCAAACAAATATAAGTGAAGATCATGAGCATAAAATTACTTTCTCTCAAAATTAATTTAAGTGAAGCAAGAGAGAATTTCTTGAAAATTTTACTAACTCTAAAATAAATCTAAGTGAAGCAAGAGTGCATTTCTTCAAAAATACTAAAGCACACCGTGCTAAAAAATATATAAGTGAAGCGCTAGAGCAAGTCCATGGCTCATAAAAATATAAGTGAAGGGTAGAGAGCAATTCTAACAAGTCATGGCATAATTTTGGCTCTCTCAAATAGGTGTGTCCAACTAGGAATCAAGACTTAAAACACAAAATAAAAAAGCAAAGACTCATATCATACAAGACGCTCCAAGCAAAACACATAGTATGTGATGAATAAAAATATAGCTTCGAGTAAAATAACGATGGTCATTAGAAGAAAGAGGGGATGCCACTCGGGGCATCCCCAAGCTTAGTTGCTTGCTCTCTTTTGTATAATAGCTTGGGATGCCGGGGCATCCCCAAGCTTAGGCTCTTCTTACTCATTATTCCTTCATCCATCGGAAGATAACCCAAAACTTAAAAACTTCAATCACACAAAACTCAACAAAACCTTCGTGAGATCCGTTAGTATAAGAAAGCAAATCACTACTATAAGTATTGTAGCAAACCAATTCATATTTTTTTCTTGCATTATATCTACTGTATTCCAACTTTTCTATGCAAAAACTCATCAAAGAAAACCATAGAGCCATCAAAACAAGCACACAACGCAAAGAAAACAGAATCTGTCAAAAACAGAACAGTCTGTAGCAATCTGGATATTTCGAATACTTTTGAAACTCCAAAAATTCTGAAACATTAGGACGACCTGAGCAATTTGTATATTAATCTTCTGCAAAAAGAATTGTTATTTTATCACGCTCTGGTAAAAACTGAGAATTGTTTTCATGAGCACAAAAGTTTTTGTTTTTCAGCAAGATCAAACAACTATCACCCAAGAAGATCCTAAAGGCTTTACTTGGCACAAACACTAAATTAAACATAAAAACACAATCATAACAATAGCATCATTGTGCAAACACTCAAGAACAGAAAGCAAAAATCAAAAATAAAATTTATTCATTGGATTGCCTCCCAACAAGCGCTATAGTTTTACGCCCTTAGCTAGGCATAAAGCAAGGATCTATGTTTTTTCATCTTTGTTCAACTCTTCAATCAAACACTTAGAATTACTTAGAGATTTAGCATAGAGGTTTTCAATGACAATACTCCTAGGAACAAATTTTAAAGAATTCATTTTGGCCAAAGGGATCTCTTATAACTTCAACAAAATTTGGGTGGATACTAATCATCTTAAGATCCTCTTTACTAGAAGTTGCACCCTTCCTCTTAGTAACTTGGGTAGTCTTGACAATTTTTACGGGAGTTTTTCAAAAGTTTTAGTGGAAGCAAAAGCCGTACTCAAATTACTATATATTTCTTCTAGTTTATCAATCCGATACGGGCTTTCTTCAATTCTTTCATGAATTATGGTTCCCTTTTCTTTTAACAACTTTAAAACTTCCCCCGCTTTTGACCCAATTTTAGTAGCAAAATTATGCATCTTTTTATCCAAATTTTCAATATGCTCTTCAGTAAGCATTTTCTTTTCAATAGCGTCTAATCTTTCCATGACATGCTCAAGAGTCAAAGTTGTTTCATTAATCATAAAGGGTGGTGAGCCTACTAAATTTCTCATAGCATTAAAAGCATCAAGAGAGGGACACGTCAAGAAATTTCCACCGGTAATCGTATCAAGGATGAATCTATACCAAGTGGTGAAGCCCACATAAAAACAACAAAGAGGAACAACGGTAGATTTCTTTCGAATAGATCTATTATGAGCATTGCAAATTCTATACCAAGCACCTTTTAAATTTTCTCCTCCCCTTTGTTTAAAGTTGAGAACTTTGTTCTCGGGAGTGCACGCAATAGAGGAAGAACTATCCATGACGATAATAAAAGCAAACAAGATTGCTCTCAAAAACAGATCCGGCGAGAAAACAGCGAACGGAAAAGAGGGGCGAATAAAACGGCAAATTTTTGTGAAGTGGGGAGAGGAAAACGAGAGGCAAATGACAAATAATGTAAATTGCGAGGAGATGAGATTTGTGATTAGGAACCTGGTATATGTTGAAGATCCTCCCCGACAATGGCGCCAGAAGTTGGCACGTGGCCGGGAGACTATCTTGACTTGATCCTCCCCGGCAACTGCGCCAGAAATTCCTTTTGATGCGGCTTGAAGCTACGTCGGTATTTCCCCAAAGAGGAAGGGATGATGCAGAATAGAGGCGGTAGGTATTTCCCTCAGTTATGAGACCAAGGTTATCGAACAAGTAGTAGAACCAAGCAACACAACGTAAACAGCCCCTGCACACAAATAAGAAATAGTCGCAACCCGACGTGTAAAAGGGGTTGTCAATCCCTTCCTGGTAGCGGCGCCCCAAGATAGGCAAACGGACGTGAAATAAATTGTAGTAGATTGATAGATCAAACGCCAAATAAAATAAATAAGAATAAAACGCAGCAAGGTATTTTTGTATTTTTGGTTTAATAGATCTGAAAATAAAAGCAAAGGAAAAGTAGACCGCGAAGGCAAATAATATGATAAAGAGACCCGGGGGGCATAGGTTTAACTAGTGTCTTCTCTCGAGAAAAATAGCAAACGGTGGGTAAACAAATTATTGTTCGGCAATTGATAGAACTTCAAATAATCATGAAGATATCGAGGCAATGATCATTACATAGGCATCACGTCCAAGATTAGTAGACCGACTCCTGCCTGCATCTACTACTATTACTCCACACATCGACCGGTATCCAGCATGCATCTAGTGTATTAAGTTCATGGGGAAACAGAGTAATGCAATAAGAACGATGACATGATGTAGACAAGATCTATCTATGTAGAGATAGACCCCATCGTTTTATCCTTAGTACCAACGATACATACGTGGCGGTTCCCCTTCTGTCACTGGGATCAAGCACCGTAAGATCGAACCCACTACAAAGCACCTCTTCCCATTGCAAGATAAATAGATCAAGTTGGCCAAACAAAGCCCAAATATCGGAGAAGAAATACAAGGCTATAAGCAATCATGCATATAAGAGATTAAAGAAACTCAAATAACTTTCATGCATATAAAAAGATAGATCTGATCATAAACTCAAAGTTCATCCGATCCCAACAAACACATCGCAAAAAGGGTTACATCATATGGATCTCCAAGAGACCATTGTATTGAGAATCAAACGAGAGAGAGGGAGCCATCTAGCTACTAACTACGGACCCGAAGGTCTATAAATAACTACTCATGCATCATCGGAGAGGCACCAATGGAACTGGTGAACCCCTCCGTGATGGTGTCTAGATTGGATATGGTGGTTCTGGACTCTACGGCGGCTGGAATTGATTTTCTCCGACTCCCCTAGGGCTTCTGGAATATTGTGGTATTTATAGAGCAAAGAGGCGGTCCGGGGGGCACCCGAGGTGGGCACAACCCACCAGGTGTTGTCTTGGCCCATTGGGTGTCTTCTGGTCCATAAAAAATCTCCGTGAAGTTTCATTGCATTTGGACTCCGTTTGGTATTGATTTCCTACGAAGTAAAAAACATGCAGAAAACATCAACTGGCACTTGGCACTATGTCAATAGGTTAGTACCAAAAAATGATATAAAATGACTATAAAGTGATTATAAAACATCCAAGATTGATAATATAACAACATGGAACAATAAAAAATTACGAAAAAACTAACGCCCACACGTGTGGCATCTTACACATCGCCCACATGCCCCCATTATCACTCATTTTGCCACGTCAAAATAGATGACATCAGGATGACATGGCAATATGGAAGGCATCTTGCTTATGCTTCATGACGTGTAACATTATTGTTAGTCCTGTTTTGCCATGTACAAAATAGTCTGTCTTGCTCGCTTCACTGTTGTAACTATATTTTTTCCCTAGACATGTGTACTTATAGAAACATTTCAGGATGAAGTGACATCAACACAAAGATCTGAGAGCAGTGCAGCATGGTCATTACCAAATGATTATGGATTGGAATTGGAATGTGCTAATGTTCTCGAGCATCAACTAGAGGTGGCAAGACAACATGTACATGATTCTCAACATGCAATCAACATGTTGAGACTGGACTTGAAGGTATTAGATGCAGGAGTCAAAAAAATGAAACAAGACACTGAGGTAACCACAAAGGAATTGGGGATTTTGCAGACTGAAATTTGTGCTATCTGAATCCGGCCAATCCTATTTTCTAAGAGATTATAGTTCAAATGGTAAGTTCTGCTGATGCGTGTCCATGATGTATGAGCTTTATTTGCCCAGCGTATGTAATTTGCTATTTGTGTACGCTTTATTATCACTGGTGCCGAACGCCGAACTACAATGCCCAGTGGGTATAATCTGCTGTAATTTCTTGATTGTATAGTGTAGGATTATTCTTCGTTTCTATGCCTTAGTCTCTTTATTGTATAGTGCAGGTTTTTTAGAGGCGATAGTATAGAGTAGGATAATTCTGTGTATATGTAATATCGTTGAAACGGGGGCCAAAATGCCCAAACATTACCTGGACGCCACCCGAACGAACAAACATGTAAGTCAAAGCGGGCCTTAGTTGGGCTGGTCAACTTAATATTTAGCGGATCCCAAATGATGTGGCCCACCAGAACAACGACTCTTAGCAGGCCGTTAACAGGCCGAAAGCTCGATAGGGCCGTATAAATGGAAATGGACCGCGGGCCCTAGTAGGCCGAAATAAATGTCAATTTTGTCTTGGCCCTTTTACTTGATGGGCAAGTAAGAGGCCGAAAGTGTTTTGGGCCAGAAGAGGCCCAATTTGCAAACTAGGCTTTTAACAGGCTGAAAGTCGCGTCAGGCTGAAATTGTGCCCTGCGGAACATGGGTCGCTAATGGACCCAAAATCAGGTTGCACCATCAAAGGCCCAACTATTGTGAGGGCCGTTAACATGCCGAAAGACAAAATGGGCTAGGAATTGGCCCATTTACCTAATGGGCCGAGGAAAGGCTGAAAGTCACAACAGACTAGAAGTTGGCCCAACTGCAGAATGGGCCGAGAAAAGGCTGAAAGACGTACCAGGCCGTTAACGGGTTGGAACTGATGATGGGCTGCTAACAGACCAAAAGAAGGTCGGGCCGTAATTGGGCCCAAAGACGTAGCGGGCTGGAACTGATGATGGGCTGGAAATTGTTAAATCTAGAATGGGCCTTTGATGGGTTGATTCTGTGCAACTTGTATGGGCCATGCTTGTGAATGGGCCTGACTCAAGTAGGCCGCTAATGGGCTGGCCCGCTTATTTTGACAGGCCCGGCCTTTTAACCTAAACGGGCCACTGTTGGGCCGAGCCACATGTCGACGTACCATAGGCTCGTCCCGTCCACTCACTTGATGAAACCTATCCCAACCCGGAGATGACATGTGGATACTAAGGTGAATCAGAATTTTACATGTGGAAAATCCCCATTGGTCCGAGCGGTTAATGGGTTATCGGATCCAAACGGGAACCAGATAGCTTAACGGCGACCCGTTATGGTGGATGCCACATGTCGATTACCCTTGACGAAAGCACTTCCATGATGCGCTATTTATCGTCATGGAAGTGGACACTTCCATGATGATAATTTTGGTATTGTTATGGAACACTTCCACGACAACACAGGTATAACTATCTTGATTCTGTCATAAAATCGTCATGGATGTACATGCTTGACAAAAAATGTGACTTACTGTGACAAACACGTATGATCACGGAAGTGTATTTTTTGTAGTAGTGACATCTGTCTTGAGCAAGGATATTGTGGATCATACTACTTGTGTCGCGTGCACCAGACTTATTGGTCATCTTGGACCACTTGATTGCGCACATGCTGGAGATCTTGCTTTGACTTGTCATTTTCACCTTTCCATGCCTCATGACATATATACCTTGTGTGTTGCATCCAATTCTTGGATTACTTGCTCCTATCATATGCTTGGTTACAACAATCTCATTTCTTCAAATATGCCATGTCCAATTGATCGATACATGCTTGACTTGATTGCCTCACACATGATGAACAATTTCTCTTTCTATTGTGTCGAGTGCCATGCCATTTTCACTACACCCTATGCAAGTTATGCTTGGATTGTCTTGCACTTGACCCATGTGTTTAGACACTTCATATTATTTGGTGTTGTGAATGATTCCTATGCCTACCATAGACCATTTGTCGAGCGCTTTAGGCATGCTTGCTACGATCTTGCGATAGATGCTTGTTCAATTGTCACACATATTCGCACCTCTAACTCCCATTTGCATACTTGTTTCCATGATGTCCTTAATTTTGCTCAATTTACATGCTTATAGGCCATGCCACAATCCTTTGTCATACCATATGCTATGCACGATGATGACACTTGTTCAGTGAATCACCACTTGAATGCTTGGTTTTGCACTAAAGCTAACCACATTTGTTTTTCCAAGTGTTTGTTGTCCTTACTCCTTTTGAAGGAATCCCAATACGGTTCGACATTGGAGAGTGCCCTTTTCGGGCATCAAGATGATGAATGCTTGGTGATCAACCACTTCTACACAACGACACCATCTCTTTCCCATGGTGATTTGGTTTTCGATCTGAGGACGGATCTTTCCCGGGGGGGGGGGGGGGGGGTGATTCGGAGCATCCTACGGACATCGCCATGTCAAGAATTTGTTCGGCAAGTGACACGTGGGACATCTACTTCACATACACAAAGGTGAACCATCTCCCTTATGCATGTTCAGTTGACCTCTTCGAGGATGGTATACTACTCGACGTTCCTCTCGTGTGCATCTATAGGTATCACCAGAGCTTCACCATCGACGAGGGGGAGTGCTAGCACATGTGTACGACTACACCATCTGCGAAGGAAGCATGGAAGAGAAAACTGAAGAAAGGAGAAGAAGACGGAGCGGCGGCTGGAGCTAGCCCGGACATCCGGGTCCACATCCTGATCATCCGGGCCCTCTTCCGGATCCTTCGGATAACTGCGTCCGAAGACACCTGAAGGCTTCCATTCGAAGCCGGATAATCCGGGACTCCGCCTGGATTATCCGGACCCCCGACGCCCGGATCATCCGAACCGCCATCAGGATCATCCGTCCTTGCCTGCGTGCAACATCTCGGGCCGAGGCCCATGCACCCATTCCGCCCCCTCACTTACCCCTTCGTGGCTTAGACTATAAATAAACCTCCTCCACCTCATTTCTAAGGTTAGCAAATGGATAGCTCATCTCTAGTTGAGCTTTGCTCCTTGTACCACTCCTCCTCCTGAGAGAGAGAGAGAGACCACTCCATTGGAGTTCAAGACCAACTTTGGAGAAGATCCCGAGGGATATCAAGACCCCCCATCGAGGAAGGATCTATCTAGATCATCAAGACCTCATCTCCTCTTGGATTTGATATGAATTCTACCTTGTATCTTTCCCTTTGATTATTCATGTACCTTGTGGATCTTGTGTGTTTGATTGTCTAGTGGATGTGTGTTTGGACTTTTTCTTGAGTGCTCCTCTTGTGTTTCCTCGTGCTTCCCCTCGTGTTCTTCATGTTCTTCGCGGTAATCCACTCCAACCGTGAAATATCAGTCGATTAGGGTTCCACCCTACATCAGATGTCGATCTTGTAGGTATTGTCATTGTAGCATGCAAGCACCTTCAATGGCTCATCGACGCGTGGTAGAAATTTGGACTTACGCTTGTTGGGAAGCGGTCTTTGCAAAGTGTACCCACACAATATCTCCTAGGTTGAAGACCATGGGGTGCTTAATTATGTTGAGCTTGGTTGCGAGGCGATATACTTGGCACTCGATCATGTGCCTTGTATCTTCATGCATCTTCTCGAGATAACTTGCCCTTGCGCTCGCATCCATGTTCGCTCGTTCATGGAGTGGTAATGGGAGGATGTCCAATGGCGACAATGTGTTGAATCCATTGACAACCTCGAAGGGGGACTTGCCAGTTGTAGAGTGTCGTGCTTGATTGTAGGCGTACTCGGCGATGGGCAAGCATTCCTTCCACTCTTTGATGTTCGTCTTTATCAACACACAAAGAAGTGTAGAGAGCATCCGGTTGGTGTCTTCCATTTGACCATCGGTTTGTGGATGATATGCCAAAGAGAATAGTAGCTTGATTTCGAGCTTGGATCATAGTGTCTTCCAAAAGTAGCTTAGAAACATGACGTCGCAGTCCGACACTATCGTCTTGGGCACTCCATGCAACCTCAAGATTTCCCTACAAAAATGATTTGCAACATGTGAAGCATCATCTATCTTATTGCACGGGATAAAATGTGCCATCTTAGAGAAACAGTCCACAACAACAAATAACGAATATTTTTATTTTGAGTTGTAGGCAATCGAAGCACAAAACCCATACTAATATCTTCCCATGGTTGGTACGGAATAGGAAGTGTCATAATCCATGAGATTGAGCTTGCCACTTAGCTTTGCGGCATGAGCACCGGTTGGTGTAGCACACATCGTCACTAAACATCTTAGGACAATAGTAATTGGTGGAGAGCATCACAAAGGTCCTGTCGCGGCCGAAATGTCCCATAAGTCCTCCACCGTGGGCCTCTTGCAAAAGCAACAAACGAAGAGAAGACTTGGGAACACAAAGTTTGTTAGCCCGCATAAGATACCGATCCTTGAGATAATATCGCTCCCAATAAGTGTTATTTTTACATTTGGCATAAGGAATCACAGACGAAGGATCATGCGCATACAATTCTTTAATGTGCTCAAAACCAATAACATTCAATTCAAGTTGAGTAACTAACATGCACTTGCGGGAAAGAGCATCCGCCACAACATTTTCTTTACCCTTAATGTACTTGATGATGTAAGGAAAAGACTCAATGAATTCACTCCATTTAGCATGCCTTTTATTCAACTTTGTTCGACCATTAGGGTATTTAAGCGTCTCGTGGTCGGTATGAACAACAAATTCACGTGGTCGAAGGTAATGCCCCCAATCATGCAAGACTCTAAACAAAGCATATAATTCTCTGGAAAGTTTTAAGTTGTGCTCTGGAAAGTTTCTCCCTAAAATATGCAATGGGTCGCTTCTCTTTCATCAACACGACACCTATGCCATTACCACTAGCATTGCAATGCACTTCAAAGGTTTTATAAAAAATGGTAATGAAAGAATTGGGGCATGTGTAAGCAAAGATTTTAGCTCATTAAATGCGGCATCTTAGGAAGGTCCACAAACAAAAGGTGCATTCTTCTTGCTCAAATCATGTAATGGTGAAGCAATAGTGCTAAAGTCCTTAACAAAGCGACGATAAAATCCGACCAGGCCAAGGAAACTACGCACTTGTGCTAAGTTGGTTGGTTGTGGCAAAGTTTTAATAGCATCAACCTTAGACTCATCAACTTCAACACCCTTAGAGGAGACTACAAACCCCAAGAAAAGAAGCTTATCAACACCAAAAGTGCATTTTTCCATGTTCGCATAAAGTCACTCATTTCTAAGAACTTGCAAGACGTCTCTAAGATGTGTGAGATGTTCATCAAGAGAGTCACTAAAAACAAGGATATCATCCAAGTATACCACAACACAAATGCCAATGTATTTTCGTAGTACATAATGCATGACTCTCATAAATGTGCTAGGCGCTTGAGACAATCCCATAGGCATGACTAACCATTCATAGAGACCAAATTTTGTTTTAAAAGTCGTTTTCCATTTGTCACCTTCTTGCATGAGAATTTTATAGTAGCCATTTTTAAGGTCAATTTTTGAGAAAATTGTGGCTCCACTAAGTTAATCTAGCATGTCATCAAGGCGTGGAATGGGATGTCTATACCAAATGGTGATAGCATTGATGGGACGACAATCAGAACACATGCAAAAACCACCATCTTTCGTAGGCACAAGAATAACCAGAACGACACATGGAATTGAGCTCTCGCGTACATACCCATTCTCGAGGAGATTTTGCACTTTCCTTTGGATCTCTTTTATCTTGTCGGGGTTGATGCAGTATGGTGCCTTATTTGGTAGAGGTGCGTGGGGGATGAGGTCAATGTGGTGCTCAATTTCATGCAAAGGAGGTAGTCCTGGAGGTAACTCATTGGGGAACACGTCCTTGAATTCCTGCAAGAGATGAGACAAAACCAAAGGAAGATGTTGTGAAGTATTAGTCCGCACCACTTCCATCTCTACACACATGTACAAAGTGAAGAACACTCGATGGTCTCGCACACACATCACTCATGTCTCTTTTAGTGGCTATGAGAACTATGTTCTTGTCACTCATCTTGGAATCACTTAATTTTGGCTTGTGGCGCTCACTTTCTTTTTGGTGCTTCACTTACTCACTAGTATTTCCACGATGTTTTGAAGCTTGCTTGTCGGCAATGACTTGAGCTGGTGACATGGGTCGAAGCACATACTCCCTGCCCTTCATATCGAAGCTATAATGATTGGTCTGTCTGTTGTGGGTGACGCCGCGGCCGAATTGCCAAGGTCTTCCTAGTAGGAGATGGAACACGGACATAGGAACAACATCACACTCCAAGGTGTCTTCGTATGCTCTGATCTTGAAGAACACTTGAATGGTGCAGGAGTCGCTTGGCCATTGGACCTTGTAGGGGCGAGGGTGCTTCTTCTTGACCAATTCTAGCTTGGAGCATAATTCCTCACTTGCCAAATTATGGCAACTTCCACCGTCAATGATGACCTTGACGAAACATCCTTGGATGCCCGCTTTTTTGTGGAAGATGTGGCAATGTTGGTCTTCGTCTTGTTGTTGAAGTGTCAAGACCTTGGAGACAAGGAGAGCGGGGCTCGGATCGTTGTCGCAAAAGACTTGAGCGTATTCATCTTCATTCACTTCATGGTGCATGGCCACGTGCTCAAGTGCTTCCATTTCTTCTTCGCTCATGGAGCCGTAGGTGATGTCGTCATTGGTGATCATTGTGCATCATGTGAGGGCATTGGTATGTCTTGTGGCCTCGTCCTTGGCAGGTGAAACATTAAATCAAACTTGTTTTGGCGGTACCATCCATTGGAGTAGTTCACAAGGAAGGTTTTGACTTGTAGTTGCTTGCCAGAGGACGACTCGATGATGTTGTAGCTTGCTTGGAGCTTGATTTGTCACCGGTGTTTGCTGAAGCTCGAGTAGTAGTAGAAGGCGCCATGGTTGTGGAAGCTTGGGAGTATGAGTCGTAGGTCTTCGAAGTGTACTTGGTGTATTTTAAGTCATCTTGCACTTTGTAACACCCACGATGCGGCTATATCTCCCACGTGTCGAGGCACGACTTAGAGGCATAACCGCATTGTGGTTTTGTCGCAAGAAGGGTCATCTTCACACAATCCCATGTAATGAACAAGAATGGGATAAAGAGTTGGCTTACAATCGCCACTTCACACAATACATAAATAAATTCATACATCAATCAGAGTACACACATAGACCGACTACGGTCAAAGCCAAAAGGAAAGAAGATAACCCAACTGCTAGATCCCTGATCGTCCCAACTGGGCTCCACTACTGATCATGGGGAAAAAGAAACATATTAACGACCAAGGTCCTCGTTGAACTCCCACTTGAGCTCGGTTGCATCACCTGCACTGGTATCATCGGGACCTGCAACTGTTTGGAAGAATCTGTGAGTCACGAGGACTCAGCAATCTCACACCCGCGAGATCAAGACTATTTAAGCTTATGGGTAGGAGAAGGTAGTGAGGTGGAGCTGCAGCAATGACTAAGCATATATGGTGGCTATCATACGTAAATAAGAGCGAGAAGAGAAGCAACGGAATGGTCGTGAAGCTAGCAATGATCAAGAAGTGATCCTGAACTCCTTCTTACGTCAAACATAACACAAGAACCGTGTTCACTTCCCGGACTCCGCCGAGAAGAGACCATCACGGCTACACATGCGGTTGATGTAATTTAATTAAGTCAAGTGTCAAGTTCTCTACAACCGGACATTAACAAAATTCCCATCTGCCACATAACCGCGGGCACGGCTTTCGAAAGATAATACCCTGCAGGGGTGTCCCAACTTAGCCCATTATAAGCTCTCACGGTCAACGAAGGATAAACCTTCTCCCGGGAAGACCCGATCAGTCTCGGAATCCCGGTTTACAAGACATTTCGACAATGGTAAAACAAGACCAGCAAAGCCGCCCGATGTGCCGACAAATCCTGATAGGAGCTGCACATATCTCGTTCTCAGGGCAACACCGGATGAGACTAGCTACGAGTAAAACCAGCCCTCAAGTTTCCCCAAGGTGGCCCCGCAGGCAGCTCGGTTCGGACCAACACTCGAAGGAGCACTGGCCCGGGGGGGTCTAAAATAAAGATGACCCTTGAGTCTGCAGAACCCAAGGGAAAAGGGGATAGGTGGTAGCAAATGGTAAAACCAAGGTTGGGCCTTGCTGGAGGAGTTTTATTCAAAGCGAACTGTCAAGGGGGTCCCATAAATCACCCAACCACGTAAGGAACACAAAATCAAGGAACATAACACCGGTATGACGGAAACTAGGGCGGCAAGAGTGGAACAAAACACCAGGCATAAGGCCGAGCCTTCCACCCTTCACCAAGTATATAGATGCATTAATTAGGATAAGAGATATTGTGATATCCCAACATAAACATGTTCCAACATGGAGCAATCTTCAACTTCACCTGCAACTAGCAACGCTATAAGAGGGGCTGAGCAAAAGCGGTAACATAGCCAAACAACGGTTTGCTAGGAAGGGTGACAAAGGTTAGAGGTGGTTTCATGGCAATTTGAGAGGCATGATATAGCAAGTGGTAGGTAGCGTGGCATAGCAATAGAGCGAACAACTAGCAAGCAAAGATAGAAGTGATTTCGAGGGTATGGTCATCTTGCCTGAGATCCCGCAAGGAAGAAGAACGAGTCCATGAAGAAGACAAGCGGACGTAGTCGAACGAATCCTCACAACTCCGGAAAGAAACCGAAGCTAACGAGAGAAGCAACCCGGAAAGAAACAAACAACATCGTAAACACACAATCATAAACATGGCATGATGCACAGTCAAGTATGATGCATGTCCGGTTTAATGATTCATGGCATGGCAAATGCAACAAACAACACTACAAATTAAGTGGAGCTCAATATGCAACGAGTTGCATATTGACGAAACACCACATCAATTATTTAGTTCTCTCCCGCTTATGTACCCAACAATGTTAAATGTTGATTAACGTGGCAAGAGGTGAAGCATCAGTAAACTACCTATTTAAGCAAGTTAAATGAGGCCGGAAATAATAAACAACAATTCCGGAAAATCCTCATCTCCATATTTTAGATTTGGTACTGTTCTGCCTAAACCCTTATTTTATTGTTGTTAAACAGTAAAACAAGGTGCACATGTTAATCTATGCATTTTTCCACCCCATTTGCATATGAAGTTTATTTAAATCCGAGCTACGGTTATTTAGTTATGAAATAAATCATTTTAGCATGGCATTTAGCAAATTAATACAAACAGCAATTTAAACATTTTAAACATGGATGAAAGTGGCATATTATGAAAGTACATGAAAAACTGAGTATCTTACATGTATAGTTTATTTAATTCTGATGCATGGTTTGTGAATTATTGATGCATGAACATTAAGGGGTTTTCTGAAAAACTGTTGTCTCTAGATAAATAGACAAATTCGCAGCAGCGGAAAAAAACACTACGGGCCGAATCTGGCTGGCCCAATGGTGCACAGGAGGGGTTTAGGCGGCTGCTCACATTGGGCCACTGGGCTGGAAGCGAAGAAGCGGCTGGGCTTCGGGAGGCTGGGCCGGTTCACTAGATATGGAACACGTGCGAGACGCTCGTGCGTTGACTCTTCCTCTGGAGGCGAGCGCGGGTCGTGGAAGCAGGCAGGTTCGAGCGCCGGCGGCTGGGCACGATGCAGGGGACTTGGCGCGGCAGATTCGGCACAGAGGAAGGAGGTCCGGCGATGAGGGCTTAGGGAGGTCTGAACGCAGAGACGCACCGGTGATGTGGACGAGGCGAAGGACTCCGGCGGCGCTGGCCTCTGCAAAACGGCGGCGGCGCGACACAAGTCAGAGAGAGAAGAAAAGGAGAAGGAAAGGAGAGGCAGGGCATGGCGACGGCCTACGGATCACTGGAGCATGTCAGTGACACGACGACGGGGACGAAGCAGGGGTCCGACGAATCCGGGCGACTCGCAACAAGGGCGGCAGAGGAGGAGCAGCGGGGACCCGAGCCGATCCGGCCGGAGCCTGCCGGCGTCGACGCGGACGAGCGCAAGACAGCGGAGGCGGGGATGGCGCTGCGGAGCTCGGCCCTGGGATGCTAGCGAGGTCTCGGGCGCGAGGGAGAGGAGCGCTCGGGCGCTGCTGCTGCTGGCGCTAGGGTGCGGAGGAGGAGCGGCGACGGAGTGTGATGCAGGGAAGGCAGACGAGCAGGGGAAAACAGAGGCCGGCGGGAGAGGTTCAAGGCGGCAGTGTCGTGGAGGAAGACCAGCGGGGACTGCGGGCTTGCAGGCGAACGGCGCTGGCGAGGCGGCGGTGGCTCCGGGAACTTGACGGGGCGCGGGGGTCCAGGAACAAAGTGAGGAGGCGAGGGGCGGCCATGACGTTCGACGGCTGCGTCCGGTTCCTGCTAGAGAGAGAACGAGAGGTGAGGCACGGGAAGAAGAAGAAAGGAAGAGAAAGGGCAGGGGCGCGAGGTCCGGCCTGGTCCGTCGGCAGCGGGGATGAGCTACTCGTGATCCCCTTGGGATCGAGCAGGGAAGTCTCTGGTTGGTGGAATGAGTGGATCGGGAGGGATCCCGAGGAGGACGAGGAGTGGCGGCAGGGAGGGATTGATGGGACAGCTCCCCTAAAAATTAGGGTTGGGTCATTATTTATAGCAGATGGATTTTTTGGTATGTGCTAATTCGGTCCCTCTGATTAAAATTGAGGGGTCGAGAAAAATAGGCTAGGAAGTCCAAATAAGAAAACAGAGATGTTTAATAGATGTTAGGGGATGCTCCGGACCCAACGTTAGTGATAGTCCAGTTCGGGTTCGGGGAAAATTTCAGACACGGGCGAGGGGGCGATGCACTGTGCAAAGAGGGACTCAAACGGTCGGACAACAAAAGAACGGTTGGTCTCGAAACCGTCAACGATAGCAAGGGGGGATGCGGCAACTATGAGCGGATGCAAGTTTTAAAAACAATGACGGCAACGAGGTGCCGATGCAATGCGGATGATGCCATGATGAAATGCAACAAACAAATAAAACACACAACGAACTTGAGAAACATGGAAGGCGTCTGGAGCGTCGGTCTCGGGGCGTTACACACTTGTCACTCTGCCTTGGTCGCTTGGTGCACTACCTCATGGAGGTTGGAGTAGGGTTGGAAATCCACATTTTTCTTGATTGGATGATTTACTCCATTCACTAAGCGTTTCATAGTTTGTTCGTCATCTTCCTTGACATTGGCTCGTATCATGGCAATCTCCATCTCTTGGTAGTATTCTTCCATCGTTTTCGTGTGTTCCTTTAGAAGTTGCAACTTGTTGAAGAGATCACGACTATAGTGTGTAGGCACTAAGCGAGCTCTCATGACATCCTTATTTTGAGTGCAAGTTGTGATGGGTGGGTCAACTTTCTCCCTTCGTTGCCCAATCACTTGTTCCCACCAATTGAGGACATAGTCTTTAAACTCAAAGGAGGCCATGATGATTTTCTTCTCCTCGTCATAATTGTGAAGATGGAATATCTTTTCGACCTTCAACGCCCAGGAGAGATATTCTTCGGGATCGATGCTTCTGGAGAACTTGGGCATGGTGAATTCAAGCTTGCCGTAGCACTGTTCTTCATCATAGTTATGATGGTGGTGTCAATCTTGTCTTGGAGGGGGTCTTCATTCTCGCGCTCCTCATGATTGGCTTGACGTTGAGGACGAGGGATTCTTGCCCGGTTCCTCTTTTCTTGGCACTCATCAAGACGAGCAGCTTCATCTTGTTGCTCTTTTCAGAGCGCTTCTTCTTGTTCGCGCACTCGCCAGGTGCACTCATTGACAGCGTGAGTTGCTTCTTGGAGAGCGTGTTCTGCTTCTAGCGCTTGTTCCTCACGGCGTTGTTGGTTTTGCCGTAGTGCGTCACCGTCTTGGTTTTCTTGGAGTTGGCGTTGTGGAGCTTGCTCTTGCTCCATGGCGTCTTGTTCTTGGTGATGATCTTGTTCGTGTTCCCGAAGACGATCTTGCAAACCATTGCTATTAAATGGATTCGCAGAGCTTGATGGTCTTGGCGATGATGTGAACGAGCTCGTGGAAGACTTGGATCGGAAGAGGAGTCCGAGGAGTGGCGACTCGAGTGGCGCCATCTTGATGAAGATGACGTGGATAACACACGGTTGACCATCATTTCATGAAATGCTTCCATTTGTGTGGAAAGCTTGGCGTCAATATAGTCGCGGTTCCTTGCTTCTGATTGGCGCAGGGCTGTGGCAAGTTGTTCGATGTGGTTGCCCAATGCTTCTCTTTCTTGATGTAGAGCTCGTTGGACGCTGAAGAGATGACCTTTGGTGATGTAGTCGTTTGCTTCATGTTACTCCTCATAGAGCGGGTTGGAAGAAGAACTTGGCCTATCCATCACGACTCAATTAGAGATTAGTAGGAAATGAGAGAATAAAACAAAAGTTACCTTTTCAAAGATTGAGGATGTATCGAGTATCACTCGATGTAATGCCATAATATTAGAATTGGTACCGGCCACCAGGTTTGTTTCTCACACCTACAAAAGTAAAGATTATGCAGTATCTTGGTTAGGATAGTGGCACAAAATGGATGTAAATATTAGTCAAGATATTGACAATGCTGAAGAGAAATCGCAAATTGCAAGTAAGACAAATAGATCAAAACCCGATGATATCACATGGAAATACACACATGAAAGATAAGTGGGATCCGCGCAACCAAGGAATGATCTCAAATGTGCGAACACGAAAAATGCTCTTGTTGCATGGAAACGAGAGAGACAATTGCTCGATTGCTCAAATGGGCTAGCTATGCTTGTACACCAACCTATGCGAGTAGCGTGCTGCCTTCAATTCTAAGTGATGCAAAATGGCTCAAGTTATCAATGCAATGGCAAGGAAATGTACAAGATGTCGTTAAGGTTTCCGTCCTTGCTTATGGTTGGTATGAAGATGAAGTGATCGTTGTCAATGTCAAGTCCGAGGTGATGATGAATAGCGGTGATGTTGATGTCGAGCCGTCCCTAATTAGCCGAAACACCTTAGGAAATGGAAAACGCAACTCAAAATCTCAAACAAATTGGGTGGTAGCGGAAGTGTATGACTGTGGGTGAAGCGGGGTAATGCGTAAGACACATGGTGGTGCATGGAGTGGAAAACTGAAACAAAATGGCGATGCAAAACCACTCTGTTGAGGCCGTGCGCACGGGGCAAGTGAGTCCCTTGTGCACGGGGTTCAGTGGGCAAGGGGTATCAGGGGCCGTGCGCACGTTGTGTTTCGCCTGCACAAGAACACACCCAAATCCATGCTAAATTGGAAAAATTCGGGAAATTCGACGGTGGGAAAGGTTGGGGATGGCGGTGAGGGCTAGATCCAGTTGCCGAACAACAAATTCGTGGACCAAATCAACAAGATCTCACAAGATAAAAAAAATGTAAATTTTTCGGTAGGGCTATTTTTGTGGGGATTTTCGAATTGGGACAAAAAGCAACAAAATTATGCTAGAATATTGGGGGTAGGACTTGATACGTCTCCAACGTTTCTATAATTTTTTATTGTTCCATGCTATTATATTATCTGTTT
Organism: Triticum aestivum; assembly: GCF_018294505.1. Classification (NCBI taxonomy): domain Eukaryota; kingdom Viridiplantae; phylum Streptophyta; class Magnoliopsida; order Poales; family Poaceae; genus Triticum; species Triticum aestivum. Next base: position 347,732,091 of record NC_057814.1, read on the forward strand.
TGGATGTTTAATGGGCATTATTATACACTTTTATATTATTTTTGGGACTAACCTATTAACTGAAGGCCTAGTGCAAATTGCAGTTTTTTTGCCTATTTCAATGTTTCGCAGAAAAGGAATATCAAACGGAGTCCAAACGGAATGAAACCTTCGGGAGAGTTATTTTTGTAATAAACGTGATCCAGGGGACTTGGAGTGGACCTCAAGAAAGAAACGAGGAGGCCAGGAGGCAGGGAGGCGCGCCTGCCCCCCTGGGCGCGCCCCCCCATCCTCGTGGGCCCCTCGCAGCTCCACCTACCTACTTCTTCCTCCTATATATACCCATGTACCCCGAAAACATCCAGGAGCACCATGAAACCCTATTTCCACCGCCGCAACCTTCTGTACCCGTGAGATCCCATCTTGGGGCCTTTTCCGACGCTCCGTCAGAGGGGGAATCAGGGCTTCTACATCAACACCATAGCCTCTCCAATGATGTGTGAGTAGTTTACCACAGACCTTCGGGTCCATAGTTATTAGCTATATGGCTTCTTCTCTCTCTTTGGATCTCAATACAAAGTTCTCCTCGATCTTCATGGAGATCTATTCGATGTAATTCTTTTTGCGTGTGTTTGTCGAGATCCGATGAATTGTGGGTTTATGATCAAGATTATCTATGAACAATATTTGAATCTCCTCTGAATTCTTTTATGTATGATTTGTTATCTTTGCAAGTCTCTTCGAATTATCAGTTTGGTTTGGCCTACTAGATTGATCTTTCTTGCAATGGGAGAAGTGCTTAGCTTTGGGTTCAACCTTATGTTGCTCGATCCCAGTGACAGCAGGGGAAACGACACGTATTGTATTGTTGGCATCGAGGATAAAAAGATGGGGTTTATATCATATTGCTTGAGTTTATCCCTCTACATCATGTCATCTTGCCTAATGGTGTTACTTTGCTCTTATGAACTTAATACTCTAGATGCATGCTGGATAGCGGTCGATGTGTGGAGTAATAGTAGTAGATGCAGAATCATTTCGGTCTACTTATCGCGGACGTGATGCCTATATACATGATCATGCCTAAATATTCTCATAATTATGCACTTTTCTATCAATTGCTCGACAGTAATTTGTTCACCCACCGTAATACTTATGCTATCTTGAGAGAAGCCACTAGTGAAACCTATGGCCCCCAGGTCTATTCTATATCATATAAGTTTCCGATCTATTTTTACTTTGCAATCTTTACTTTCAATCTTTATCATAAAAATACCAAAAATATTTATCTTATTATCGCTATCAGATCTCACTTTTGCAACTGGTCGTGAAGGGATTGACAACCCCTTTATCGTGTTGGTTGCAAGGTTCTTATTTGTTTGTGTAGGTACGAGGCAACTTGCGTGTAGTCTCCTACTGGATTGATACCTTGGTTCTCAAAAACTGAGGGAAATACTTACACTACTTTGCTGCATCACCCTTTCCTCTTCAAGGGAAAAACAACGTAAGCTCAAGAGGTAGCAAGAAGGATTTCTAGCGCCGTTGCCGGGGAGTCTACGCACAAGTCAAGACATACCAAGTACCCATCACAAACTCTTATCCCACGCATTACATTACTTGCCATTTGCCTCTCGTTTTCCCCTCCCCAACTTCACCTTTGCCGTTTTATTCACCTTCTTTTTCGTTTGCCTTTTTCTCACCAGATCTATTGTTTGCTTGTGTTACCATGTGCCTTCTATTTGCTTGCATCTTTGCTTGCTAAAACTCTATTGATATGGATCCACTTAAAGTGTTCTACTTGGATCATCTTCGATCCTTATGCGCTCGTGCTGAAACCCCAACTAGTCTAGTTGATGGGAAATCTTTAGATGAGCATGCTCATTTTGTGCGTCATCGTTTGTCTGAAAAGGGTAAGCTCTTATGGTATCAAATAAATAGTTTTCTATGCTATGCTTGGAATCTTTGTGAAATTTATGATTTTACTTGTTGCTCTAAGAACCCTAAAAAACACCTTCACTACCTATGTGAGTTTACTGATAATGAATCTTATCTTCTTATGGAAAGGGTGTTTATAGTTACTATGATATCGAACAGATTGAAGAATTTGTCGTTTTTAAGGGTGCTCATGAAGTTGCTTCTTTGATTTAAAAGTATGATATTACTCTCTACAAATATGAAAATTCTGACATACTTAAATATTGCTATAAAAACTATGCTCATAATGCCTATGTTAAGGAATTTATTGAGAGAATGACCGTTGCTTTGGAAGAAAATAATGATATGCATGAATCTATAGATAATTATGATTCCTATGATTTGAGATATCCCTTTATGACATGATGCTTGCTATTCTTGTGGCCATGATGCCAATATTTATGAAGACGAATTTGCTATAGTTCCTTATGTTAAACATGAGATCGTTGCTATTGCACCCATACTTGATAGTTCCTTCGATGAAAAGCATGATTGCAATAATCTTATTATAAATTCTCTTGATGTGAATTGTGCTAATAATATGCAAAACCCTAAGCTTGGGGATGCTAGTTTTGCTATGACTACTATTTGTTGCAATGATCATGACTGGGGTGATTCTTCTTTTGATCTTGGAAATTTATTTAAGCCCCATGATGAATATGAGATTGATAATAGTGTTTGCAATAATATTGAAAGTGGGTTTGGAAGAGTATCAACTTTAGATCCCACATATTTGGAGAATGTTCAATCTTATGGTATTTTTGATAAAAGTGGGTTTGGAGAGGTCATGACTTTAGTTAATGATAATCCCACTATTTTGGAAGAGTGTCAACTTCGCATGCATGTGGATCGTGTTGAGAATATGTTATGTGATAGCTATTTTGTTGAATTTGCCTATGATCCCACATGTAATTATTATAAGAGAGGAAAATATGGTTGTAGAAATTTTCATGTTACTAAATTACCTCTCGTTATGTTGAGATTGCTATTGTTTCTTTCCGCTTCCTTGCATATGCTAGTTTTTGCTTGCCTTGGTAATTTGTTTGCCTATAATATGCCTATGCATAGGAAGTATGTTAGACTTGTATGTGTTTGTCATGTGTTTTACGATGCTCTTTTTGTGCTTCAATTCTTGTCTTTCATGTGAGCATCATCGAAATTATCAATGCCTAGCTAGGGGCGTTAAACGATAGCGCTTGTTGGGAGGCAACCCAATTTTATTTTTGTTTCTTGCTTTTTGGTTCTGTTTAGTAATAAATCTTTGATCTAGCCTCTGGTTAGATGTGGTTTTATGTTTTAATTAGTGTTTGTGCCAAGTAAAACCTATAGGATCTTCTTGGATGATAGTTATTTGATCTTGCTGAAAAAATCAGAAACTTTCTGCTCACGAAAGCAATTGTTAAAAATCACCAGAACGTGATAAAATGCTGATTCCAATTGCAGTAGATTAATAAACAAATTATCTAGGTTGTCCGATTTTGGTAGAATTTTGAGTTACAGAAAGTTTGCGTTTGATACAGATTACTACAGACTGTTCTGTTTTTGACAGATTCTGTTTTTCGTGTGTTGTTTGCTTATTTTGATGAACCTATGGCTAGTATCGGAGGTTATGAACCATAGAGAAGTTGGAATACAGTAGGTTTAACACCAATATAAATAAAGGATGAGTTCATTACAGTACCTTTAAGTGGTGGTTTGTTTTCTTTCGCTAACGGAGCTCGTGAGATTTTCTATTGAGTTTTGTGCTGTGAAGTTTTCAAGTTTTGGGTAAAGATTTGATGGATTATGGAATGAGGAGTGTCAAGAGCCTAAGCTTGGGGATGCCCAAGGCACCCCCAAGGTAAAATTCAAGGACAACCAAAAGCCTAAGCTTGGGGATGCCCCAGAAGGCATCCCCTCTTTCGTCTTCGTCTATCGGTAACTTTACTTGAGGCTATATTTTTATTCACCACATGATATGTGTTTTGCTTGGAGCGTCTTGTATGATTTGAGTCTTTGCTTTTTAGTTTACCACAATCATCGTTGCTGTACACACCTTTTGAGAGAGCCACACATGATTTGGAATTTGTTAGAATACTCTATGTGCTTCGCTTATATCTTTTGAGTTATATAGTTTTGCTCTAGTACTTCACTTATATCTTTTAGAGCACGGTGGTGGATTTCTTTTATAGAAACTATTGATCTCTGATGCTTCACTTAGAATATTTTGTGTCTTAAATAGCATGGTAATTTGCTTAAATAGTCCTAATATGCTTGGTATTCAAGATTAGTAAAAACTTTCATATGAGTGTGTTGAATACTAAGAAAAGTTTGATGCTTGATAATTGTTTTGAGATATGAAGATGGTGATATTAGAGTCATGCTAGTTGAGTAGTTGCGGATTTGAGAAATACTTGTGTTGAAGTTTGTGATTCCCGTAGCATGCACATATGGTGAACCGTTATGTGATGAAGTCGGAGCATGATTTATTTATTGATTTTCTTCCTTACGAGTGGCGGTCGGGGACGAGCGATGGTCTTTTCCTACCAATCTATCCCCCTAGGAGCATGCGCGTAGTACTTCGTTTCCATAACTAATAGATTTTTGCAATAAGTATGTGAGTTCTTTATGACTAATGTTGAGTCCATGGATTATACACACTCTCACCCTTACCATTGCTAGCCTCTCTAATACCGCACACCTTTTGCCAGTATCATACACCCACCATATACCTTCCTCAAAACAGCCACCATACCTACCTATTATGGCATTTCCATAGCCATTCCGAGATATATTGCCATGCAACTTACCACTTCCGTTTATTATGACACGTTTCATCATTGTCATATTGCTTTGCATGATCATGTAGTTGACATCGTATTTGTGGCAAAGCCACCTTCATAATTCTTTCATACATGTCACTCTTGATTCATTGCATATCCCTGTACACCGCCGGAGGCATTCATATAGAGTCATATTTTGTTCTAAGTATCGAGTTGTAATTCTTAAGTTGTAAGTAAATAAAAGTGTGATGATCATCATTATTAGAGCATTGTCCCAAGTGAGGAAAGGATGATGGAGACTATGATTCCCCCACAAGTCAGGATGAGACTTCGGACGAAAAATAATAAAAAAATATATAAAAAAGGAAAAAGAGGCCATAAAAAAGAGAAAAAGGCCCAAATAAAAAAATGAGAGAAAAAGAGAGAAGGGACAATGTTACTATCCTTTTACCACACTTGTGCTTCAAAGTAGCACCATGATCTTCATGATAGAGAGTCTCCTATGTTGTCACTTTCATAGTGGGAATTTTACATTATAGAACTTGGCTTGTACATTCCAATGATGGGCTTCCTCAAAATGCCCTAGGTCTTCGTGAGCAAGCGAGTTGGATGCAGACCCACTTAGTTTCTTTTGTTGAGCTTTCATACACTTATAGCTCTAGTGCAAACGTTGCATGGCAATCCCTACTCACTCACATTGATATCTATTGATGGGCATCTCCATAGCCCGTTGATATGCCTAGTTGATGTGAGACTATCTTCTCCTTTTTGTCTTCTCCACAACCACCATTCTATTCCACATATAGTGCTATATCCATGGCTCACGCTCATGTATTACGTGAAGATTGAAAAAGTTTGAGAAAATTAAAAGTATGAAACAATTGCTTGGCTTGTCATCTGGGTTGTGCATGACTAAATACTTCTTGTGATGAAGATAGAGCATAGCCAGACTATGTGATTTTGTAGGGATAACTTTCTTTGGCCATGTTATTTTGAGAAGACATGATTACTTTGTTAGTATGCTTGAAGTATTATTATTTTTATGTCAATATTAAACATTTTTCTTGAATCTTTCGGATCTGAACATTCATGCCACAATAAAGAAAATTACATTGAAAATTATGCTAGGTAGCATTCCACATCAAAAATTCTATTTTTATCATTCACCTACTCGAGGACGAGCAGGAATTAAGCTTGGGGATGCTTGATACGTCTCCAACGTATCTATAATTTTTGATTGTTCCATGCTATTATATTATCTGTTTTGGATGTTTAATGGTCTTTATTATACACTCTTATATTATTTTTGGGACTAACCTATTAACCGAAGGCCCAATGCAAATTGTTGTTTTTTGCCTATTTCAATGTTTCGCACAAAAGGAATATCAAACGGAGTCCAAACGGAATGAAACCTTCGGGAGAGTTATTTTTGGAACAAACGTGATCCAGGGGACTTGGAGTGGACGTCAAGAAAGAAGTGATGAGGGCACGAGGCAGGGAGGCGCGCCCCCACCCTCATGCGCCCCTCGCAGCTCCACCGACCTACTTCTTCCTCCTATATACACCCATGTATCCCGAAAACATCCAGGAGCACCACGAAACCCTATTTCCACCGCCACAACCTTCTGTACCCGTGAGATCCCATCTTGGCGCCTTTTCCAGCGCTCCGCCGGAGGGGGAATCGATCATCGAGGGCTTCTACATAACACCATAGCCTCTCCGATGATGTGTGAGTAGTTTACCACAGACCTTCAGGTCCATAGTTATTAGCTAGATGGCTTCTTCTCTCTCTTTGGATCTCAATACAAAATTCTCCTCGATCTTCTTGGAGATCTATTCGATGTAATTCTTTTTGCGGTGTGTTTGTCAAGATCCGAAGAATTGTGGGTTTATGATCAAGATTATCTATGAACAATATTTAAATCTCCTCTGAATTCTTTTATGTATGATTTGTTATCTTTGCATGTCTCTTCGAATTATCAGTTTAGTTTGGCCTACTAGATTGATCTTTCTTGCAATGGGAGAAGTGCTTAGCTTTGGGTTCAATCTTACGTTGCTCGATCCCAGTGACAGCAGGGGAAATGACACGTATTGTATTGTTGCCATCGAGGATAAAAAGATGGGGTTTATATCATATTGCTTGAGTTTATCCCTCTACATCATCTCATCTTGCATAATGCGTTACTTTGCTCTTATGAACTTAATACTCTAGCATGCTGGATAGCGGTCGATGTGTGGAGTAATAGTAGTAGATGCAGAATCATTTCGGTCCACTTATCGCGGACGTGATGCCTATATACATGATCATGCCTAGATATTCTCATAATTATGCACTTTTCTATCAATTGCTCGACAGTAATTTGTTCACCCACCGTAATACTTATGCTATCTTGAGAGAAGCCACTAGTGAAACCTATGGCCCCCGGGTCTATTCTATATCATATAAGTTTCCGATCTATTTTTACTTTGCAATCTTTACTTTCAATCTTTATCATAAAAATACCAAAAATATTTATCTTATTATCGCTATCAGATCTCACTTTTGCAAGTGGCCGTGAAGGGATTGACAACCCCTTTATCGCGTTGGTTGCAACGTTCTTATTTGTTTGTGTAGGTACGAGGCGACTTGCGTGTAGTCTCCTACTGGATTGATACCTTGGTTCTCAAAAACTGAGGGAAATACTTACGCTACTTTGCTGCATCATCCTTTCCTCTTCAAGGGAAAAACCAACGCAAGCTCAAGGGGTAGCAGGAATCCAAGATGATGAATCAACCTTGCTCATGATACCAATATCTTGTAGTGTGGAAGACTAAAGGATGATCTTTCCACACATATGTAACATCCCAAATTTTAAGATTTGGAATGTTAATAGGATCATTCTTTTGCATCCTGATTTCTATGCATATTTGAATTTTTCAGAGTCTATGTGGTATTCTATTGAGATGGAATAATAGGACTTCCCGAGTATCCACCCCACTCTTATTTTGATTTTACAAATATTCAAAGAGTTTTCCAACTCAAGGCAAAATATTTGGAATGGAGATAATATGGCTTCTCCACTGTAAATTATATTTGGAAAATGTCAATTATATTATCTGGAGTTTACAGAAATTATTTTGGGAATTTTAGAAACTCAAACTTATTTTATAGTTGTTATTATAATGCTCTTTGTAGACTCCTATTGCATAAAATAATTTCTTTCAAAAGTGCATTTGTGTTGTAAAAATGTTCACTGTTTTATACAGTAGTAATACTGTTTTACTATGTGTTCTGGTATTTTTTTAGGATTTTTTAGCTAGTTTATAATTCTGTGGCAGAGGTTTAAAAAAAGAGAGAGACTGCATGCACTGTGCAGTCGGGCAGCACAGCTGCAACCCAAGTCCTTTTCCTCGTCCGCGCGCGCAGCACAGCAAGCAGGCCGACCCATTTCGGCGCGGACCGCAGCCCATCCTGCAGATCCCTCTCTTTCTTGTTTTTTTCTCTTCCACCTGCTCTCTATCGCCGACCATGCTGGCCCACCCGTCATCTTCTCCACCACATCGTGTTCGTCCCGAACACTGTAGCTGGCCAAACCGCAGCGAGATGGAATCGATCGGTTCGATTGATTCTTGACCTACAGGATATGGGATCCACCCTATATAAGATCTCTAACCCCCCCTCTTCCGAGTTTTCTCCCGTTTGCCAACTTTCACGCCCTAGCTCCCCCGTACGAGTCGATGGGATCTCGCCGGTGAGCGCCGCCGCTGAAGCTCCTTCATCGGTTGATTCAGTCACTGTAAGAGGACCTCCATCGCCCTGTTAGCTCCTTTAGCTCTCCCTCTCTCCTTCTTACTTATCTGACCTATTTACCTGGCCCATGTTGCAGTGGCCGGAGCTTGCGGGCAAAGGCCGAGCCACTGGAGTTCGTGCAGAGCACCACCCAACACAGCTGCGACAGGAGCCTCCCTCACTCTACACCGACCGCACCATCATCATCGCCTACGCACGCCTCGCCCTCCCATAACCTATCCTTGGTCGGGGGACCACCGTAGCCATTGCCACTGTCGTCCGGAGCCTCGCTGCGTGCCGTCTTCCTGAAGTCCGGTCACCCCAGCCTGTGTCCTCCGGTGAGCACATCTCCCGTCCGTCCGATTGATCCCTCTTCGATGGTCAAGATTATATCTTTTTTTAATTGCCGAACCATTTTCCTTTAAGTTGTGGCCGTCCGCCATTTAGACCTTCCAGCGGACACATCACAACCAGTAGTAACTCGCCATGTGACACCCGCACAGCAGACGCAGCAATAGGTCCAGAAATTGATAGAGTTTTAGCCCTTTTTCGTTCAGCTATATCTTGAGATCCGTAACTCCAAATTCACTGAATCTTCTTCTTGTGTACTCGTAGTGACCAGGAGAATACTGTAGAACGAAAATTTCACATTTTTGAACTGTTTAAATTTGAATTTGATCAAATTTGAATTTAACCTTCTGGAGGCCATATCTTTCAAACCGTTGATCCAAATTAGTTGATTCTTTTTGCATTGTGATCCTACTAGCATGCAGATAATATATACCTACTGATATGTTATGTTATTTAAGTTTTATTTGAATGATTTGTTGTTGGATTTATTGTGATGTTATGTGAGTACGGTTTATTTATCATTGCCTTCGTTAATCGTATAGATTGCCCGGAGTGTGAAGCGGATCAAAATTAATCATTAGAGTACTTCAACACTGTTCAAGGCAACTTTGCACTTTTGATTTTTCTCATCCTATATTCTGCTATGCATATGCAGTTTTTATGCTATGACATGTGCTTGGTTTGATTCATATGTTCTGTGTTGTCATATTTTGGTATTGATCATATTATGTGATGGTGTGATTAGCTTGCTATGATAGACGTGGGCTTGGTGTCGAGTGATTTCATGGAAGTGATGAGTGTTTATAGCTATAGGCTCGGGACTTTTTCTCACGTGAATGCGTCACTGGCTGAGCGCTCTATTGTCCCTAGATAATGTGCCATGACTGAGCGCACTTGAGTTATCGGGACTTAAATCAGGTGAATGCGTTGATGGTTGAGCGCTCTGGAGTCCCCATTGAATGCGCCATCGACTGAGCGCACTCGAGACATCATGAAGATCTTTGTCATCTCATCGTAGGCTTGTGAGTTCTCTCCTTTGCGGGTTAACTGGATGCGGTACAGGCTAGCTTTGTGTGTTAACTGTAGATGTGTGAACCTTCACAAGTTAGTGGAGGTAGGTGAAGGTAGTTTTATGCGAAACCAAACTTGAGTGTTTTGTTTGTCATGCTTGTGGATGTAGGTTTGCTATATCATTATGTGTGATTTCCAATTCAATGTATTGACCCTTGTGGCTGCAACTTATCATGTTATAGGATTTTCAGATGATCAGTGAGATACAGTAGGGTCACGAGTATTCACTCAGCATTTTCGCCAGTGGGCATTGATGGGACTCATCGTTTACTTATGCCACATTTCCGCTATTATTATTGAATAAAGTTATCTATGTCCTACTCAGTTTGTAATACATTAAAATTTCTGGATCATATGTTATAGTAAATGATACACTTGTTACTTTGATATTCCTATGTACCATGTGTGCTAGCGAATCGATCCAGGGACTAGCACAGTAAGCACAGAGACATCAAAGGTATCAAAGCACTGTGTTGACTGTAGGTCATGTAACATCACAATTTTCCTAATTTGGATGTTAATAGATCATTCATATGCATCTCATATTTTTATTTGCAATATTTGCTTTTTCAGAATATTCTTTTCATTATGCAACTAAAGGCAATTTATTGGAGTCGAGATAACATGACTTCTCCCATGTTTTAAAAATGTTCATAATGTCCATAATATTATTTCCAGTTCACCTGTTATGTTTTAGTATTTTTGTAAACTCCAAATCATTTTATTTTAGTGTTTTATTGATGTTTGTGTGGCCTATTGCATAAAATTTATTTTCAAAAATTGCATTAGAGTAGGAACTACTGATCCTGTAGTTTATATTAGTAGTACTAGCACATATGCCCGTGCGTTGCAACGGGTGCAACATAATGTTTAGAAAACAAAAAAGTAATTTATTACCACTCAAATGTTACAACAGGTGTTCACTTGGCGATGGAATTGGGTGTTGAAAAAGTTTGTCTCAAGACAAACAATCAAGGTGTGGCACCTGCTTTCCAATCAAGAGATCAAGACCGTTCGAGGTTTAGCCCTCTTATAGAAGAGATCAAGGAGTTGCTTGCTGGTGTGAATGAGCGCCGGGTGATCTGGTCGAGGCGACCGGCAAACAAAGCGACTGGTATCTTGTGAGCGAAGGTTGTGTTAATAAGTAGTGAAAAACTTGGTTTAATGTATCCCCATTTTCTATCCATGACGTATATTGGACGAAATGGTCGTGAACTAAAGAAAAAATAAAGTAGCGATTACCCTAAAAATAGTAAAACAAAATTAAAGTACGAACAAGAATTCATGCATCAAATGTTACGAACTAAGAAGGTTTGAATTACTTGAATTGAGGGTCTTCGTCAAAGTACTATGCAACACGATCTTCCTCTCTCTTTTTCATCTGCAAAGTACTCAATATAGTGCGCCTCTGGTTCAACTCCAATAGTAGCAGCACTAACACCGAAGATCATCATAAAATTAAAAAAATCACCACAACTCTCTCTTCTCACTCTGATCTCTCTCAACACCATTGATCCATCTTATAAGCAGCATCAAACAACCTGCTCCATCTCATCTCATCGAACAATAGCATAGTACAAAAGAATATCATCTCATCTCTCTCTGTGTCTCCATCTGACTACATCGGAGCTGCACGAACAGCTAGTTGTCACAAAAATCTGTATCTCTCTCATCTCTCTCCCCGTCCCGAGCCCGTCTCCAGCATCGCACCGTGCCGCGCCGCTCCTGCCATGCTCCAACGCCGTGCTGCAATAGGAAAGCAATTATATTTTACACTACAAATCTTTGATTTCTTTCCACCACACACGTGCCTATCCTATCCTCTGATTCCTATGCTCCTGTAATCACCGATACTCTCTCTCTCTCTCTTCTCATTAGTTTTGCTTAAGCATCCGAGAAAATTAGAGCACAAGAGCAGCAGTAGCAGCTCCGTGTGATGGCTGATGCGGTGGCGCTGAACTCCACGGGCCACGGTGCAGCTGGAGCTAGGACTGACGGGTCAAGCTCAACGAGTCATGGTGCAAATCGCAGCCCACGGGAGGACCAGCGCACACATGGCTGGGTGCAGGCAGGCACAAGCAGAGCATGCATGGCCACCGGCGCGCAGCACACACGGCCGCCGGCTTCCCCGCCACGAACAACCTTGTCCAGGAGGTCCGCAACCTTGAGATCTCCTTCCCCGCGCAAGGACTCGGCCGAATTCACCCTGAAGCCCTCGCCATCATCCTCCAACTCCAAGTCCGAGTATCGTCGTTCGTCGTCGATTACCTTGCCGTTGCTGCTTCCCCGGCCTCACCGACCTCGCCGTCGGGTTCACCGTGAGTCCCCGTTGCTTTTCCCTTTGTTTCCCCCTCTGATTAGGACCCGCAGCTGACGCCATGGTTACTGCCACCTCGCCATGGCTGGTCCTCTTCGTCCGGATCGAGCTCTGACGGTGGCACGCAGGAGCAAGAGGCAACCGGCGCGCGAGTAGCCGGGGCGGCAGCGCAGTCAAGAGAGGAGGATGCATGAGGTACGCGGCGGCGGCCTGTGGTGTGCCGAGACGGTTGGGAAGAAGGGTGCCGTCACGCACGGCACGCTCGGCTCAGAGCTCCGCTAGGCAGGAGGGGCACCGACGTTTGATAAAATTTACACTGGGATCGATCTCGGTGTACGCATCCTCGTCCGCTTCTCCTCTACTCCCCTCTTTCTGGGAACCAATATTTATTGGAGGGTAGCAAAGGCGGCGAGGAAGGTGAAGTTTGACTCTAACTCATGTTCTACACGGATAATTTCTGACGAAAGTGCATCTAATCAGGACTATTTATTGATTTTTGGAAGATTATAAACTTTTACGGTATCGGTCACATACCAAAGAGGCTGGGTGATGCCACGGGCGATGGCCAACCCTGTGCGTGCGGCGCCTAGGTCCAGACGGACAAAATTTAGTACCACCTCATGTATATGTTTTAAATTCGAATTAAAAGCGTAAATTCACGAGAAGAAGCGTATTGTGACGGTGAACCCGACAAAGTCAATCCGTGCTTTATTATTAAGGAAAGATTATTTTACTATGTGTTTATATATTTTTTAGATTTTATTCTCATGTTTTTATTTTAGTTATTTAGCTGCTGTAGTTTTGTTTTAAAAAAGGAAACCAACCAGCCAGCCAGCCGACCGGCCGGCCCAATAGAGTGCACCACCACCCGCGGCCCAACAACCCCCGTCACCGCAGCCCACCTCCCGAAGCGGTACGCGTCGCTAGCAACCCAACCCGCTCGCTCGCTCACAGCCGCTGATAGCGGGACCCGCCCCACACCCTGTTCTTCTTCCCTGAGTCGGACGAACCCGCGCAGCACCACTCGCTCAACCGAAGCCGAGCCCGGGTCAATCTCACCCCCTAGTCAACCTAGTGCACCCCTAGGACTCCCTGGGGTTTGCCCTGCACCCCCGAAGCCTCTTTCCGATCCTTTTCGTCGACCGCACGCGAGCCAAAGCCCCAGAGGAACCCTACCAGTCGCCTTTCCCCACCTTTCCTCGACCGCACGCCTCTGTAGGGCGGTTTGGATCTCGGGAGAAGCTCCGTCGACCGCCACTATTCGCCAGACGTTTGCGCTGCTGTAAGAGCATCTCCAGCCACACCGCCTGCTCCACTCGATTTCCCTCGTGAAGCCGCACTTGTTGACACCTTGGGGTGACCTGCAGGCCACTAGTACGACCCCGATGTCGGCCTGACTTCACCGAAGTTCACATCACCGCCGCCGACCACAGAGGAAGCCCCGTCGCTGTTGAACACCACCACTACCTCCGCCGCTCAACGCTGCACCCATCCGCCACTTCGCCCCTGCCGGAGAACCACCGCCGCCGAAGCCCGAACCCGCCGCCATTTTCCTCTACTGCTGGTGAACACGTGCGCACAGGGAACACCTTCTGCCAATCACGTGTTGGTACGTCTCCAACGTATATATAATTTATGCTTGTTCCATGTTGTTATATGATCAGTCTTGGATGTTTTACAATCATTTTATAGCAACTTTATATCATTTTTTGGGACTAACCTATTGACATAGTGCCCAGGGCCAGTTTTTTTACTTGTTTTTTACTTCACAGAAAATCAATGCCAAATGGAGTCCAAACACGGCGAAACTTTTTGGAGATTTTTTCTGGACCAGAAGGAACAACTGTTGGGAAATGTCGCATGGAAAACAAAAAAATTTCTATGCACACGCAATGATCTATCCATGGAGATGCATAGCAACGAGGGGAAGAGTGTGTCTATGTACCCTCGTAGACCGAAGCGGAAGCGTTTGACAACGCGGTTGGTGTAGTCGAACTTCTTCTAGCTCCGACCGTTTGCAACAATACTTAGAGTAGTAATTAGCTTCGTTATACTAACGGATATCACGAAGGTTTTGTTGAGTTTTGTGTGATTGAAGTTTTCAAGTTTTGGGTGTTATCACGATGGATGAAGGAATAAGGAGTAAGAAAAGCCTAAGCTTGGGGATGCCCCATGGCACCCCAAGTTATTATCCAAAGAGAAGCAAGCAACTAAGCTTGGGGATGCCCTCGAGTGGCATCCCCTCTTTCTTCTAACGACCATCGGTATTTTACTTGGAGTTATACTTTTATTCGTCACATATCATGAGTTTTGCTTGGAGCGTATTGTATTATATGAGTCTTTGCTTGTTTTGATTTTTAGTTTGTGTCATCTATCCTTCCTGGACACACCTATTTGAGAGAGCGAAAATTATGCTATGATTTGTTAGAATTGCTCTTTATGCTTCACTTAAATTTTTTGAGCTACGAAATTGCTGTAGTGCTTCACTTATATATTTTTGAGCACGATGTGCTTTAGTATTTTTGAAGAAATGCTCTCATGCTTCACTTAGATTTATTTTAGAGTTAGTAAAATTTTGAAGAAATTCTCTAATGCTTCACTTATATTACTTTGAGAGAAGAATTTTTTTATGCTCATGTTCTTCACTTAGATATGTGTGAGTTATCAAAAGCAACATATGAAACTAGTCCCAAAGTGATAGATATTCAAGAGGGATATAATAAAAACTTTCATGAAGATCATTGGACGAAATAAACTTGATTCTTTGTAATAGTTTTGCGATATGATGATAGTAATATGTGAGTCATGTTGGTGAGTGATTATGCTATAGTAAGAATATTGGTGTTAAGGTTTGTGATTCCCTATGCAAGCACGAAAGTCAATAGTTATGCAATGAAATTACATCCTACTTGTGGTGCATTATTCGGTGCTAGTTATGCTTAATGCTCGCTTATGTGATTTTTCGTTTCTTGGTTGTATGCATCTCAATCTATTTGCTAGACTTCCCTTGCACTAAGTGGGAATACTACTGATAACCCACAAGTATAGGGGATCGCAACAGTTTTCGAGGGTAGAGTATTCAACCCAAATTTATAGATTCGACATAAGGGGAAGCAAAGAATATTTGAAGGTATTAGCAGCTGAGTTGTCAATTCAACCACACCTGGAGATTAATTATCTGCAGCAAAGTGATCAGTACCAAAGTAGTATGATAGTTTTGATAATAGTAGCAGCAACAATGGTAACGGTAACAGTGATAGCAGTAGTTTTGTAGCAAGTGTAATAGTAACAATAGCAATAGTAACTTAGCAAGAACAATATAAGATAAATTCGTAGGCATTGGATCGGTAATTTGTTGGATGATATTCATCATGTGACAGTCATAACCTAGGGCGATACGACACTAGCTCCTGTTCATAAATATAATGTAGGCATGTATTCCGTAAATAGTCATACATGCTTATGGAAAGAACTTGGATGACATCTTTTGTCCTACCCTCCCGTGGTAGCTGGGTCCATATTGGAAACTAAGAGATATTAAGGCCTCCTTTTAATAGAGAACCGGAACAAAGCATTAACACACAGTGAATACATGAACTACTCAAACTATGATCATCACCGGGAGTGGTCCCGACTATTGTCACTCCGGGGTTGCCGGATCATAACATGTAGTAGGTGACTATAACTTGCAAGATCAGATCTAGAACATGGATATAATGGTGACAACATAAACGGTTCAGATATGAAATCATGGCACCCGGGCCCAAAGTGACAAGCAGTAAGCATGGCAAAATAATAACAACATCAATCTCAGAACATAGTGGATACTAGGGATCAAGCCCTAACGAAACTAACTAGATTACATGACGAATCTCATCCAACTCCTCACCGACCAGCGAGCCTACGAAGGAATTACTCACTCCCGGTGGGGAGCATCATGGAATTGGCGATGGAGAAGGGTTGGTGATGACGAAGAACGAAGATCCCCCTCTCCGGAGCTCCAAACGGACTCCAGATCTGGCCTCTCGATGAAGAACCGGAGGTGACGGTGGCTCCGTCTCGTGGATCGCGATAATTCTTTCTCCCTGATTTTTTCTGGAAAAATAGGATTTTATAGCGCCGGTTTCAAGGTCTGCGGGGCCACCAGGTGGGGACAACCCACCTGGGTGCGCCCTGGTGGGTTGTGCCCACCCAGGTGCCCCCCTCCGGTCGCTCTTGTGTAACAACCCCAAAATTGGGTTATCAATTTTTGTGCTGTTATTCCTTCCTGGCAATCATTTTTCAAATTATTCTCTTGAGTTTGCTAGATGACTCTGACAATTCTTGTCATTTTCAACCTTTCAAAACCTTGCTCATGTCTTTGTTACTGGGTAGAACCCCATTTGCATCATCTCAAATCCATCAAAACCCTAATTCCAATTTTTGGAATTTAAATACTTCCTTTGTGCTTGCAAAGGATCCATCATTTCTCTTGATCTATTGATCTTCCAAATCCTCTCAGAGACCCTCCTACCCTTTCAAATCTTGGATATGCAAAAATATTGCTAAGTCCTGAGCTATGCCAGATGATTGTATTCATCAATGATGTAATCTTCTATACATGTATTTGATGAGTATTCTTGTACCTGGAATGCTGTATCATGGACCTGTCGTGCGTCAGGTGTTATCCTGGGCTGACGTGCGAAGGCCCCCTGCTCCATCCGGATCGGGGTGCCACAGGAGATGGTATCAGAGCAGCAAGGCTGGCATAGGTTATCCTAGCATTAGATCACCGCTACGATTAAACCGTAATGACCCTAAAGGATTTGACCCATCCCTGGCCTCCGGCATGACCACTGTTGAGCAACAGGTGGTGCAGCCGGGAATGACACATCCCTACCCCGCTGTCCCTGCCTAGTTTTCCGTGAATCAGATAGCAACCCTATCCTTTCTGGTCGGCCGCACAACGTACCCTCGCCATTAAGGGAAAGGGGCCACGCCATGCGGGTGCGTCCCGCATAGCTGTCTATAAAGCCCCCATTTTTTGCTAGCCGTATCCCTCATCACTCAGTCAGCCATGTCCCTGCAGAGAAGCCTAGCTAGTAGCTCCAGATCGGGAGCCACATCCGGCTTTCTCCGAGAGCCCATCCTTTACTACCGTACCTTTGTGGTTGGTCACATTGGCTTTCCGCCTCTCCTCACCGATGTGCTCAACCAAGCCCTTGGTTGTTCCTCCAGTCCCGAGTATCTGGTGTTCCAAGCAATACCCGTCCCTCATCTTTTCCGATTCCAGACTAAGGTGCAAATCTGCCCAGGTCCAGCTGAGGATGGTCAGTCCTTGATCATCCAAGGAAAACCCATGCCCACACCAGAGTTGTCTATTCAGACCGCTGCTGTGGACGCTGTCGTCCATCTTCGATCCCAGTTTCCTCAAGTAGCGAGATGACGGGAGTTCTGTTTCTTCCCCGTTGAGACCAGTCTAAGGACCGAGCATCCCATCACTATCCAGGGAGGTGATCCCGCCATTGCTCGCCTGGTGCAGTTTATTACTGCCCAAGGATTGGTGATTGGTAACCTGATTAGGGAGTTCAAGACTTTGGACTGCGAAGCTTCTCAGGCCATCACAAAAGCACGTTGTGAGGGCCGCCAGGTTGCATCTCAAGTCACTGATCCCATACCATCCAACCCAGTGCTACGCTCCCATCCGGTGCCTTGGCTGAGGCCAGGCATCATCAACCTTAACTCCTTCAACAAGGCTATGTACCGGCTTCACCACCAACATTTGTTTGGATCAGTTCCAGCCGCACCCCCAACAGTTGAGCCCCAACCCGTAGGAGTGTCCGACGATGAAGGTGAAGATTGGCACAGTCTTCGTCTTCCAGGAAAACCCCAGCAAGACCAGCCCTCTGGGTGACCTGAGTCACGCAGTCAGGTGAATCTACAATCAGACTGTTCATCCTCGATATGAGGATAGAACTATGTATCCCGGAGTGAGTTGTTTCTTTTAGTGCGTAGAGTTTTCATGCTTTGTTGTATGCTTGCACTGTTTGTAATCTGTATGCTGTGTTTTTTGTGTGGTTTCTTGCTTTTTGGTTTTGTTTGTGATTGTCTCTCTGTCAAGCAGAAATGTTTGATAGGATTGGCAATGTGTTTCTAACAAGATTTTAATCAGTAGAGCACATACACTAAATAAGATGGACTCGTCCCGAGTCTATAATAAAATGCGCGCTGGTGTAGGTATATGTATACCAGGAGTACATATACCCACTAGCATTAAAACACTTTAGTATGATTTGTCTGGTGTGTTTTTCCTTTGCGTATTCGTTGCATATGTCTGTTTGTTAGTTTAGATTGTACTGCATACTGCATGCATACCTGGTTCACCCACGAGTACATTCGGGCAGTACTCGGGGGAATGCAAAGTCATCTATCTATCGCTATCTGTGCATACCCTATGTGCCAGATTTCTAGACCCAGAGCCTCGCAGAGGCATTTCCGGCTGGCAATTCCTCTTCTCTAATTCTTTTTCCCGATTTCATTTCTGGAGGAAGACTGCCAACTTTATTTCACTCGATACAGTACATCTACCCCAATACAGATTTCAACTCTGATTCTACCATGACACCTACTTTTCGTGGAGCAATCCGTGAAATTTTCCCGTGCCCCAGTAAGCTTCGTGAGCTGGTGCAGCCACCTCACCTGCATCTGGACCCCGTCACCACCCTTGTTTCTACCTTGCGTGGTGCAGGCAAGTTGTCACCCCGCTCCATCGTAGCACGCGATTACTCAGTCAGCGCAAACCGACGGAGAATCAAGCGTGGCGGAGGAACACCCACCGCACCATCTTCTTCTGCATCTTGAGCCCCCATTGAGGGAGTCCTGAACTAAGGGGTCCTCGGCGTCCGGCCTGTTAGCTATGGGCCGGACCGATGGGCTGTGAAGATACGAAGACCGAAGACTGCACCCGTGTCCGGATGGGACTCTCCTTGGTGTGGAAGGCAAGCTTGGCGATCAAATATGTAGATTCCTTTGTAACCGACCCTGTGTAACCCTAGATCCTCCCGGTGTCTATATAAACCGGAGGACTTAGTCCGAAGGGGAGATATTCATTACCATAGTCATACATGCTAGACTTCTAGGGTTTAGCCATTACGATCTCGAGGTAGATCAACTCCTGTAATACTCATATTCATCATAAATCAATCAAGCAGGAAGTAGGGTATTACCTCCATAGAGAGGCCCCGAACCTGGGCAAACATTGTGTCCCCTGTCTCCTGTTACCATCGACCTTAGACGCACAGTTCGGAACCCCCTACCCAAGATCCGCCGGTTTTGACACCGACATTGGTGCTTTCATTGAGAGTTCCACTGTGATGTCGACGACAGGATCGATGGCTCGCCTTGTTCTCAAGGACAATATCACCGCCGGAGGAGCACTGGCCCTAGGCCAAACCCTACGGCTGGGCGGCTTTACCATGACCGCCCGTTCGGTCGTTGAGCCGACGATGACCTCTCGAGTCATCGAAAATCCCCTTCATTTCGACTCCGAACACTCCAAGCAGATGGATCTAGCGGAGCTTTCGTCTTTAAACGAGCTCCTAGATCGCATCGCCGCCCAGGGGGTCGCTACAGACTATGATCGAATTGGGCTTAAACCCGATCAGAGAGAAATCAAATCTCCACCGATCACCCACCAGATAGCGGTTGTCGAGGAGCCAAACGACAACTCTTCCTCCATAGTAAGGACGGACTATGTCTGGATCTCCGACTTCGAAGAGCCGGACACCCACCTGCGAGGAGATGCATCATGCCCTCCGAACATAGAATCGGGGCCTAAGAAATCAGTGGATATCCCGGAGCCCGATCTGTTAAGTCGGAAGACCTTTAGACTCCGGATCCAAAATTGGGTCAGGGTTCAGATTTAAAACCACCCACCCACCCAAATATAAGCGCTCTCATGAGCATACAACAGCAGTCTCAGGAAACGGTCCACCACTTCTGGGCCAGATTCCTTCTTGTCAAAGACAAGATTAAAGATTGCCGCGACGAGGAAGCGATCTCAGCGTTCCGCAACAACTACATGGATGAAGGAATCCTCAACGCCATCAACCGCCGTTGCATACTACACTTCGCTGACTTAGCAACTATCGTACAGAAGCACAACACGATGGAAATCACCTGGAAAACTCAGGCAGCCCGTTGGGAACCATCGGTCCCCACTCAACCCCTCATTCAGGCGAAAAGGGCACACCCTTGTAACACGCCCGGTCCAATAGTAAAGAAATATAAGTCCAGTACGAGGCGCGGAACCGTTCTGGAAGGATGGCTCGATGGGCCATGCAAAATACACGCAACACCGGTTAACATACCAACACATAGCCTTAGAGCATGTTGGATACTCCGGCAAGTGGCCAAGAGCGGCAAGGATATCCTCACCAAGAATACCCCAGAACAACACCCCCCAGAAGACAACGAGCCCAAAGTACTGACGGTCTTCGAGACATTCGCCTCAAACAATAGGCGCAAAAGGGCACTCCGCGGACTCGCCGAAGTCTGTCAAATAGCAGCAATAAACCCTTGGAACGACACGGCTATAACTTTTAATGCCGGCGACAAACCAAGATACAAGACAGTCCAAGCACCAGCCGCCTTGGTCCTCAGTCCAATCATGGACGACTTTCGGCTCACCAAGGTTCTCATGGACGGCGGCAGCGGACTAAACCTCATCTATGAAGATACACTCCACAAAATGGAAATAGACAGGAGCCGCATCGAGCAAAGCAGCACGACCTTCCGAGGAATCATTCCCAGTCGGGAGGCGCTGTGTGTGGAAAAAATAACACTTGACGTGGTATTCGGCACGCCGGAGAATTATCGGTCAAAATAAATAACCTTCCAAGTGGCCCCTTTCAACAGCGGATATCACGCCCTCTTGGGGCGAGAGGCATTTACACGCTTCCAAGACGTACCTCATTACGGATACATGAAGCTTAAGATGCCCGGGCCCAACGGCATAATCACTCTCGCCAGTGATCCGGACATAGCACTCTGCGCCGAAAATAAAACCGCATCCCTGGCCCTTGAGGCATTATCTGAATCCCTCGCGGCTGAAGAATTAACTGCAGTGCGCTCCACGGTGGACAGGGACGATGTGATCTTAGACAAATGCCCCAAATCCACCTCCTTCAAGCCGGCGGAAGAATAGTCAAATTCCAGGTCCATCGAACGGACCCCAAGAAGACAACATCTATTGGGGCACAACTAGACCCAACGGTCGATGCCGCACTATGGGATTTTCTTCGCGAAAACTGGGATATATTCGCCTGGCACCCTTCTGACATGCCAGGAATCCTGCGCAAGCTGGCTGAACACAGCCTCAACATATTAAAGGGATATAAACCGGTCAAACAAACACTACGGCGCTTTTCCGAACCCAAACGCCAAGCCATGGGAGAGGAGCTAGCCAAGCTGATTGAGGCCGGATTCATTAGAGAAATAAAACATCCGGACTGGCTGGCAAACCTGGTGATGGTACCAAAGAAGGATAAATCCTGGCGCCTGTGCGTCGATTTTAAAGACCTCAATAAGGCTTGCCCTAAGGATCCCTTCCCCCGCCCCCGCATTGATCAAATCATTGATGCTACCGCAGGACATGACTCACTGTGTTTCCTCGACGCGTATTCCGGATACCATCAAATCAAAATGAAGGAGTCCGATCAAGCTGCAACAGCATTCATCACCCCATATGGGCCATTCTGCTTCAACACCATGCCCTTCGGGCTCAAGAACGCCGGCGCCACCTATCAACGCATGATCCAAACATGCCTGGAGAAACAGATCGGAAAGACAGTTGAAGCCTATGTGGACGATGTCGTAATCAAGACAAGGCACGTCGAAACACTAATAGACGACCTACGTCTCACATTCGACAACCTCCGCGCATATGACATTAAGCTCAATCCGGAAAAGTGTGTTTTTGGTGTCCCCGTAGGAAAGCTGGTGGGCTTCATCGTTTCCAATAGAGGAATTGAAGCAAATCCAGCCAAAATCCGAGCTCTGACACAATTGGCTACGCCAACGGACCTTAAACAAGTTAAAAAACTCGCGGGTTGCGTGGCAGCTCTAAGCCACTTTATCTCCAGATTGGGAGAAAAGGCACTGCCACTCTATCGCCTTCTACGGCAAACCGATCACTTCGAGTGGACGGAGGCGGCAACAGCCGGACTGGAAGAAATAAAAACTCTTCTAGCGAGCAACCCAATCCTGGCCGCGCCGAACGTCGGCGAACCCATGTTATTATACATATCGGCAACACATCAAGTGGTGAGCGCTGTGCTCGTCGTTGAATGAGAACATGACGGACACAAATTCCTGCTTCAGAAGCCAGTATACTACGTATCCACTGTCCTTACACCATGCAAATCCCGGTACCCCCATTATCAAAAGATAGCATACGCGGTCTTCATGGCATCTCGAAAGCTACGACACTACTTCCAGGAGTGTTCTATCACGGTGGCTTCCGAAGTACCACTCAACGACATAATAAAAAACAACGATGCTACGGGCCAGATTGCCAAATGGGCCATTGAGCTCCTTCCATTTGATATTACATACAAGCCACGTCGAGCTATTAAATCCCAAGTACTGGCTGACTTCGTCGCCGAATGGACAGAGGCCGAACTCCCTAAAGAGTACGGCACATATTCTAATTGGGTTATGTATTTTGATGGCTCCAAAATGCTGGCAGGGCTAGGAGCGGGCGTCGTTCTAACGTCCCCTACCGGAGACGTCGTTCAGTACGTACTCCAAATATTATACATAGACTCCAATAACGCAGCCGAATACGAGGCCTCATTGCATGGTCTCCGGATGGTTGTCTCCATGGGCATACAACGCCTGGAAGTGCGCGGGGACTCAAACCTTGCAATATCTCAAATAAATGGAGACTTTGATGCCAAAGATCCGAAGATGGCAGCTTATCGTAATGCCGTCCGAAAAATGTCGGCTCGGTTCGAGGGGCTCGAGTTCCATCACGTGGCCCGAGAAATTAATCAAGCGGCGGACGTTCTTGCTCGTATCGGCGCCAAGCGCGACCCCGTCCCACCTAACATCTTTCTGTAAAGGCTTTTTAAGCCATCCGTGGCGTGGCAGGGGGAAAGCGGCAACACTAGTCCGGATCCGAACACAACCCCAGATTCCGAACACACCGATATCATCGGAGGCTCAGCCACCGAAATAACACCGTCGGCCCATCTCATTATGGCAGTCATTGCCCCATGGACCGAACCATTCTTGGCCTACCTTAATAGGAAGGAACTTCCTGAGGATCAGAATGAGGCCCCCTGCATTGTCCGGTGTTCGAAGGCCTACAAGGTTCACAACGGAGAGCTCTATAAGAAAAGCGCTACCGGAGTCCTTCAAAGATGTATCTCCGAGGAGGAGGGGTGGCAGCTCCTGGCTAAGGTTCCTGCCGGTCTCGGCGGGCACCACGCCTCAGCTCGGGCCCTTGTTAGCAAGGTCTTCCGTACAGGGTTTTATTGGCCGACGACCCGAGTAGATGCACAGGGCCTTGTCCAACGTTGCGTCGGATGCCAACTCTTCGCCAACCAAAGTCATATGCCCCCCATTGCCATACAAACAACCCCCATCACTTGGCCTTTTGCGGTCTGGGGACTGGATATGGTTGGACCCCTTAAAGGAGGAAGCCATAAGAAAAAATACCTGCTGGTCATGGTGGATAATTTCACTAAGTGGATAGAGGTCAAACCAGTTAAAACGGCCGAGTCCGGGCCAGTGATAGAATTCATATCCGACGTCGTACACCGTTATGGTGTTCCACACAGCATCATCACTGATAACGGCTCCAACTTCACAGCCGACGAAGTGAAAACCTGGTGCGCTAATCTGGGCATCAAGCTCGATTATGCCTCTGTCTATCATCCGCAGACAAACGGTCAAGTCGAACGAGCCAATGGTCTTATTATGAGCGGCATCAAGCCTAGACTAGTGCGGTCTTTGAAAGAATCAGACAAACACTGGGTTGAGGAGCTCGACTCTGTACTCTGGGGGCTGCGGACCATGCCCAACCGCAGTACCGGATACACACCTTTCTTCATGGTGTACGGCGCAGAGGCAGTGTTACCATGCGACGTTATTCATGACTCACCTCGAGTGCGCATGTATGAAGAGATAGAGAGGCCGAGCTTGATCGGCAGGACAACTTAGATGCCTTGGAGGAGGAGCGCGATGTTGCAAAAGCCCGTTCCGCATTTTATCAACAGCAGGCTCGCAGGTATCAAAGCAGAGAAGTGCGGGCCAAGACTTATAACGTTGGCGAACTCGTTCTACGCCTACCGGAGAAGAAAAAGGACAAACTCAAGCCCAAGTGGGAGGGTCCGTTCATCATTGACGAAGTTCTCACTGGAGGAGCGTATCGCCTGCGCGATGCGTCAGACAATCGACTAGAGCCGAACCCCTGGAACGCGGCCAGACTCCAAAGATTCTATGCCTAGTGCCGAACTCTTGTTCGTCTCCTTCCCCCTGTCGTTTCCATCATTTTTCTTTCTTTTTCGTTTTCTCTTTCGCATTAAAGCTTTCGTGTGGTTAGACCGTGCACCCGTGACGCATACATCTTCAAATATGTACGTCCATTTCACCTGGGGGCTTCTTGTACAGAAGCTTGCTATTATTATTTTCCGAGCATCAAGCTCATCACATATGCGTTTTTTCCCATATGTACCTTTTCTTCGCCATTATATGCATGGATATGACTTAAGTTTTGGCCAAGCTGGGTTGCCTGGCTGCTGTGCTTATGCCCTACGTTCCCGTTAGTTCGGCTAGGGCATAAAGGGAGCAACACTGCGATTGTTACTGCCGGGTAATCCAGATGTGTACCTCAGACTGGGTGAAGCCGAAAGCTAGCGTTCTTAAGGGAATATTCGGTCGGTAAATTAGAGATGTTTTTTGCATTCGCTCCATTGCGAACCCCCAGAAGATATATATACTGCGATTTTTTCCAGTCACAGTTCGGACATGCACTTTAACGCATGCGCACCCAGGGAAAGGAACCCTTGACGGAACTATTCTCTCTAGAAGATGTTTCTTACAACCTTAATGTAATATAACATAACTAGCCGGATACAACTTGTCTGTTCAAGCAACTATGACCCCTACGCCTGATTTCCAAGCATGCCCCGGTCTATTTTACCGCTCGGGTATTCGGAAACAATCCGCACCTTCGGGTCCAGAGGTCAAAGCGAAAAGGTCTGCCATGACAATCGTTTTACAATTCAGCTAGACGGAAATACACAGTCATTTCGACTCAAAAATTTCCTCCCCTATACCATCCAGCAGGCTATCTAACTTACAATCCTACTGGGAATACTTAGCGGCTACTTTTACCTGGTCATATACCAAATTAACAGGAATTTCCTTCCCCTCTGACCCTAGCGGTCCGACCCGTGCCATATGATTCGGATCAAGCTTGGTGTACCGTATCTTCACCATGGCCCCGGCTTCTCGTGCCCCTTCCCGGCAGGCCGATATTTTCCATATTTGGATGCGTCGCGGCACTCCCTTGAATAGCTCTACAAGCTCCTCCATACTTCCTGGAGGCGAGGCGGATGGCCATAAGGCCTTGGCAACACTCCGCATTGCCTGCCGAGCTTGCTCGTGCATTTGCAACAGCCCTTGCTGAGGGAGTCCTGGACTAAGGGGTCCTCGGGCGTCCGGCCTGTTAGCCATGGGCCGGACTGATGGGCTGTGAAGATACGAAGATCGAAGACTGCACTCGTGTCCGGATGGGACTCTCCTTGGCGTGGAAGGCAAGCTTGGCGACCGAATACGTAGATTCCTTTCTTTGTAACCGACCTTTTGTAACCCTAGATAAACCGGAGGACTTAGTCCGGAAACAGGGAGACTCGTTACCATAGTCATCCAGGCTAGACTTCTAGGGTTTAGCCATTACGATCTCGTGGTCGATCAACTCTTGTAATACTCATATCCATCAAGATCAATAGACGAGAGCTAGCTGGAATGGATAGCTTGTTAGCACGGAACACAAATCCATCATTAATGAAGAACTTGTTCCATGTTCTTCCTTATTTACAATTCTGCATTACATCTTTAAATTTAGCAGCATGCACATATTGTTCTTTGATGGTCTTCAAACCAAATATTTTAGAGTCAGGTTGAAAAAGCATAGTATAGTGAAGAGACAATGCATCACCAATAACATTCTCTTTACCCTTCTTGTGTTTAATGACATAACGGAAAGTCTTAATGAATTCAACCCATTTAGCTTGTGTCTATGGTTTAGTTTTGCTTGACTTTTAATATGTTTCAACGATTAATGATCAGAATGTATAACAAATTCTTTGGGCCAAAAATAATGTTGCCATGTTTCCAGTGTCCGAACAAGAACTTATAATTCCTTATCATAGGTAGAATAATTCAGATTAGGCCCATTCAATTTTTCATAAAGTATGCAACATGTTTACCATCTTGTAATAACAAACCTCCTAATGCAATTCCACTAGCACCACATTCAAGCTGAAAAGTCTTATTAAAATCAGGAAGTTCGAGTAAAGGAGCATGTGTTAACTATCTTTCAATACCTGAAGGCTTCTGATGTGGATATATTCATGAAATATGATGATTCTGCTTGCTTAAGTTGGAAAGAAATATTGAGGCTCACTGACAAATATCACAAGGTGAATTCATTCCTAGTTGAACATGTTGCTTTGATTTGGTAGAATTTTATACTGCTTAAGTCTTTGCATGTTTTTATGATCAGATTTAAAGAGAAGACAAGCTTGCACTACAAAAAAAAACACACATTCGTGACATTTTGGGCCGAACGAATTTTTTCCTGTCATGCTTATGACACTTCTATGACGATAATTGTGAAAAAACTGGTATCATCATAGATGTGGTGGGCTCCTACTTCTATGACAAAAAATCATGAAAGAAAATGGGCTTTTCGTCCTGGGCGGGCCGGAGACGCAGCTGCATGACATTCTTTGGGCCGTCCATGATGAAGAAAACCGTGGTAGAAGCGAGGGCGAGGAAAATATTGGGGAGTTCCCGATTAAGGTGGGTGGTCGGGGGCCGAGCGATGCATGTTTGTCTCATACACGTACGCGCGTGGGTGCAAGGCGTTGGGCTCTAACTGAACCCGAGCGAGGCGTTCGCCTACTGAACCCGAGCGATTGCACTGCAGGCTACACGTTACTGAACCCGAGCGATCGATCGATCTGGCTGTTAACTGAACCCGATCGAGCGATTCCTTCGCTACTACTACTAACTGAAGCCGATCGAACCTGCTGCCTCCTTCTCTTGATGAACAGTGAGCGTTGTTGGGGGGTTGGATGAACAGTTCCCGGTGGGGGTTGGATGAACAGGACCCCGTGGTAGTAGAGGCCATTGCCGCTAGATGAACAGGACCCCGATCAAGCTGGTTGGGGATGGATGAACAGGACCCCGTGGAGGGCTGGATAAACAGGACGACCCCTTGGAGGGGCTGGTTGAACAGTAGCCGGTGGAGGGCGGGATGAACAGTAGCCCGTGGAGGGGTGGTTGAACAGGACCCCGTGGAGAGGGTTGGTTGAACAGTAGCTGGTGGAGGAGCGATGGAGGCTGGATGAATAGGAGCCCGTGGGTGAACAGTCGCAGGTGGAGGCTGGAGGAGGTCGACGGTGGATGAACAGTAGCCCATGGAGCCTGGAGGAGGTCGACGGTGGAGATGAACAGTAGCCCGTGGAGTCCCGTTTTGCGGTACGCCACACCCCTCCCGATGAAAAGAACCCCCATTTCGACCATAGCGCTCCAACACAAGTCTGTTTCCTCCGTTTTGCGGTACGCCACACTCCTCTCGATCAACAGGACCCCGTTTGAACTATAGGAGGTCGAAGAGAAGTCCGTTTCCTCTGTTTTGCGGTACTCCACACCCATCCCGGTGAACAGGATCCCGTTTCCACCGTAGGCGGTCGAACACAAGGCTGTTTCCTCCGTTCTGCGGTACGCGAGGCCTTGTTTCGATCGGCTGTCCATCCAAGCCGGTTGGCTCCCGATGAAAACGACGACGCAGTTTCTCCGTTCCGACCCAGCCGGTTAGCTGCCGATGAATAGGACACCGTCACTGCCTCATCCATGTACACGAGCCCTGGCCGTACATATGCGCGAGTAGGCATTCGAGACCCCGCCCGTATGTACGTACGTGGCCATATTTACTTTCTTGTACCCTGGATGTACATACGTGTACATGCTACGTGCGCGCCTCTACTATGACATGTTCCCTTCCTTACTCAGCCACGGTTCATCGCTGCAGCCTGCAGACAGACCAATCGACCAGTATGTACGTACACGTTCGCCACCAGAATGACAACACTACGTACGCTTTGACCAGGTGGGTCCCGACTGTCATGCACTTCCTTGCGTGCGAAGATGTAGCTGGTGGGTCCCAGCTATCAAGGGGGAAACATTTTTTCTTGAAATACGGTGCCCGTCCGGTGGGTCCCTGCTGCCAGGTGGAGGAATCATTATTTTGCGCGTAATAAGGAGGCACTTCCTTGCGTGCGAAGATGTAGCTGGTGGGTCCCAGCTATCAAGGGGGAAACATTTTTTCTTGAAATACGGTGCCCGTCCGGTGGGTCCCTGCTGCCAGGTGGAGGAATCATTATTTTGCGCGTAATAAGGAGGCACTTCCTTGCTGCGGCCGTGGACCCAACTGTCAGCCTCTCCACGTACAGTACTCTTCTGATGGGAGTCGTTCCTTGACCACATTGACCATGCCGCGCCGAGTGCACCAAGGCGGTGGACGACGGCGAGGCCTAGGAAGGGGACGACGCGGGGCCGGGGAAGACGCGGTAGTGGATGCCCACGCGGAGAGGAGTACGAGGGTTCAATGGTTCGGCTGCGGTGTGAGGTTGCCATCGCCGTAGAATAACAGGGGGTGTGGGTGAGTAGAGGGATGGCCTGGCCAGTGGTGGGAGTAGTAGGGGGCGGTGAGGCCTCCGCGGCAGCACAGCCGGGCACGGGAGGCAGGAGCAGGCGGCACGACTGGCGCTGGTTTGGGCGGCTGGAGCAAGAAGACCAGAGGTTGAAGAAGCACTACGGCCGTTGGATGGACATCGTACGGTCACTGGAGCTAGAATCATCGATATTGACTAAGTTGACAAAGCCCTCCGTCCGTGTCAACTTAGTAGGCCCACAAGTCAGCCTGTGACTATGGTGGGTCCCAGCTAATGGGGGAGTATTCATTTTTTTGTGCGTAATAAGGAGGCACTTCCTTGCGTGCGAAGATATAGCCGGTGGGTCCGAGCTGTCAGCGGGGGGAATGTGTTTTTCACGAAATACAGAGGCCCTTCCGGTGGGTCCCAGCTGTCAGGTGGAGGAATCATTATTTTGCGCGTAATAAGGAGGCATTTCCTTGTGTGCGGCCATGGACCCAGCTGTCAGCCTCTCCACATACAGTCCACTTCCGATGGATGTCGTTCATTGACCACATTGACCACGCCACGCCGAGAGCACCAGGGCGGTGGACAACGGCGAGGCCTAGGAAGGGAACGACACGGAGTTGGGGAAGACACGACAGTGGTTGCCCACGCGGTGGGGAGTACGAGGGTTGACTGGTTCGGCTGCTGTCGCCGGAAAATAACAGGAGGTTTGGGTGAGTCGAGGGATAACCAGGCCAGGGATGTGAGTATGGTGGGGCCGTGAGGCCTACCCGGCAGCACAGCCGGCCACGGGAGGCGGGAGCAGGCAGTTCCGCCGGCGCTGGTTTGGGCGGCTGGAGCAGGAAGATCAGAGACTGAAGAAGCACGATTGTCGTTAGATTGACATCTAATGGTGTGACGCTGGTAGAGTCGATTGTTGACTAAGTTTCTTTTTTTGAGAAACCTTGTGTACGCATGAACTTAGCAGGCCCACAAGTCAGCCTCCAAGTCTGAGGCAGACAACATAGAGCCCATTTGCTATTTTCTTAATAATTTGCAGCCCATTTGTTAATTCTTAAGGAATTTATTAGAGCCCATTTTTTGCCCAGGACCACGGTCAAAAAGTTCAACCTTATTTTGCATATTTCGGTGGAGTCCGAACTATTGTAATCCCGAAATGATAAACATTTCTTTTTTAAGAACTTATTGATTTGCCAAAAAAACATCGTTTTGTTTTTGTAAGCAAATAAGATGCGGGACAATTGAGTTGGTTTAAGGGAAAACCAGTGGTAAAAAAATCAGCGCAGGGAGGAAAAAAGTTAAGGATGTAAATATGAAAAGGGAACTTTATGTATTTTCAATATAATGATACATGTATATGAACTAGTAAAACTATAGGTAGATATTACAAAATGGAAGTAGGGCATGGCGTTTTAAGAGGAAAATAGAACTGGGTTGTGTGTTTGATTCAGTAAAAAACTGCGTGCAGATGTTCTAAGAAAAAATATAACTAACACTGGCGGGCCAGAGGCCAGTAGATACCTGCTGGATCTTTGTGCCCCGTTGTCGTCAGGGACTGGGCCTGTTAAAAACAAAACCAAGCCTGGGCAGTCTACAACCAGTTGAAACTTGCTGGACCTGAAAAAACAATATACTTGCTGGATCCCAGTTATCAGTCTGTACTTGCAGAATTCTCTCGTTTATTGAGTACGTTGAAGACTTCATGGGTTTCACCGTCTCAGACATCAGCATTATTTTTCCATCGTGATAATAAGTGCATGCACTTGCTTGCGTACGGCCATGGACCTCCTGGTTCCGTACGGTTAGGCTCTGTATGGACAACTGTCTTGTGGAATTTCATGCAAATCGGATTGTTTTCAGTGAAAGCGGACTAAATTCATTGCATTTTACACATTTATTTTCATTATGGAATATTTTACATATTTCAACTAATAATAACAGACTAGGCTTTTTTTAGTCCATGGGAGGCGCTTCACGACCGAGGTCGCGACACTTAACTGTTCTGGAAGGCCCAAATCCATCGCTCCTCTCTTTTAACAATTTGCAGGTGGGCTTGGCATGCCACAGCCCAGTTCCGACGTGCTGCGTCCAACTATCAGCCTGTGAAACCGGATGGATCCCCTGTGTACTTCGAAGATGTAATTTTTTTTGGAGAAATGGGAATTTGAACAGCAGGTGCTTATGCCACCCATCAAATAAAAATAGGTGCCTGAAAATTCATTTCGAAACAAATGATCCAGCTTTATATCCACGTCGACCCTCGACATGATGGTTGGAAGCAAATGCCAAGTTCATACCGAAAGATCATTAACAACAATACCAACTTTCAAACGACCAAGTAGTACAAGTACCAATACCAAACTAACTTATAATGTTTTTAGTCCTGTCCCTAGTGTTCGTCTAGTAGAAAATCTTGCAGAGGACTAGCTCCCACTCCTCTTCCTCCAGGTCCCCGAGGTGGTACTGGAGCATCACCTAGTTGGTCCTCTGCTGGTCGAAGTTCTTGTTGGTGTGCAGCACCAGAACCTTTTTGCTCCTTGTCTGCCGGTCGTTGACCATCACCGGCAAGGTATTGCCGGTCTTGTGCCACATCGCATGCATGCTGCACTCCAACTGTATCTTATGACACGTCCACATGCCCCTTTTCAATGCCCTGGAGTTGCGCTGGAAGAAATGCTTGCTTAGGCCACTCAGTGTGATACCTGCAGTATTGTCGAATACATGTTTTAGTGTATGTAGTTGGCATTTTCATAACATCTTTGGCATGTTGCAGTCGGTTGTTTCACTTTTTATTAACTGTCAAATTGTAATTGCTTCACTAGGTCTGCGTCTAAAAAGAAAAATAGAGCTATAAACAAAGGAATATGTTTGTGCAAGTAGACCCCCGATCGGTGTCTCACCTGGAAGTTTCTCATCATGGGTGTAGCATATGCCGTGCTCGCAGTCGATGGTTGGTATGAACAAATTGATGAGAGGGTGAGATCTCTCGCTGTCAGCACTCACTTTGGCCTCAAGGTGCTATCAGCTCCTGATCCGTGGGATCGAACTTGACGCCAGCCGGTAGCACCGGCCAATCCTTCTGGGACTTGCATCGGTTAATTCCAGTTATATGATACTGAATGTATGATCAATCGACTGTTTTAAGTGAATGATGAAAGATTTCGATAGATAAGTGGTACTCCAAATCTGAAGTCCACAATACCTGAACACGCTGCTGGGACTCTTGTGTCACCTAGCGCTCAGCGTATTGTCACGTCAATTCAATGTGAGGACATGATGAATAATT
Source organism: Triticum aestivum (assembly GCF_018294505.1). Lineage (NCBI taxonomy): Eukaryota > Viridiplantae > Streptophyta > Magnoliopsida > Poales > Poaceae > Triticum > Triticum aestivum. Next base: position 347,764,534 of record NC_057814.1, read on the forward strand.
TGACCGACGTATACTAGTACTACTACTGTACTACTTACTAGTCGTATTTAGTGTCACATTTTAACCATAGGTTTAACTAACAAAATGTCAATGCATGTCACCGAAAATTATACCTTTGGAAACTATGTTCAAATACGAATCAAACGATATAATTTTTTGTGACATGCATTAACATTTAGTTAGTGAAATTGATGGTCAAAATTTGACACAAATTACGAAGGGGACCAATAAACCAGGAGGGAGGTAGTAGTACGAGTATCGCAATATACGGCATATAGGACTAGTACAAATTAGAAATGGAGTAAGAAGTTACAAGGCTGTGCTGCAAACTTTGTAGGCTACATGAGTAATACAAAATATAGTTCCCATTGGACAACACTTTCACCAACAAGTATGCACTTGAAGCCTAATTGATATATATATATCATCTCCATCATCATTATCAGTACATCCTACGCAGGTGAGTTAGGATGCACTTGATCCCAGAAAGGTATCTATCCTTCAAACCAGAGGAGTGCTTCAAACTAACAATAGTACATAATATCCAACAAAAGAGGGTCATGCTACAGCAGCAGGATACATGGCTCAGTCTAGATATCAAGACGAATCAAGTTGTGCATATTTGCTGTTGGCATGAACCACATCACCGCATGTCGGGTTTGCAAAAGCCATCCATCGCATGGAAGCTTGATGCCTTTCACACACTGAAGATTATCTGGGAACAAGTTGTGTCGACGATTCTCTGGATATGGTGATTCATGAAACCCATGGTATGATGTGTAAACACAGTTCCCCCTGGCAAATGGAAGTTGCATATCAGGGTAATCATCACCGGTGATATGATCGATGATTGGTTGGATTATCAAATAATTGAGCCCGAGGAACATGGAGTGGTTGCCGAGGCTGTAAACCCCCCTCTAGTTTAATAAGTCTGGCCCAACGGAGCTCAGATCTTTCTCGAACACGAAGCAGCCATAGCCATCACAGTCACGAATGCCCCAGGCATTGTACTGCATGTGGTTTGATGTAATGGTTTGGTCAATTTGGTACGTGCGAATGAGCATCAAATGACCACCGTCAGCTGAACAAGCGATAAACCACCACCCATCGACTGGTATGATTCCAGGTCCTGGAATCATGAAAGCCAGCGCAATTGCGTCTGCTGCAACAAATCAAATTGGAGACCAAAAGGACAAAAAATATACAATCATGTTCACAGTATGTGTGGAATTAAGATTATTATAATAGTGACACATATCATAGACAGAGAATTGCAATGCCGTGGTCATAATCATACCCCAAGTTAAAAAAATAAGCCAATGGCTTTCATATTCTAGCAATATGTCATGGTTCAAACATCATGTAACAATGAGAGGAAAACAGCTATGACAGGGCCTACTCATATTCTACCATAGCACTTACTACTGTTCTCATATCAACTCTAAGCAATAACATGCGTTGTTATAAGAATCTTGGAAATGAGAGTAACATATAGCGATCATGAGGTTATACTCATAATATCTATTCTAACAATCATTAGATGCCAATTGTTCTTATATCAACTCTAACAATAACATGTGTGGTCATAAAAATCTAGGAAATGAGAGGAACATATAGCAATGATGTGGTTATAGACATACTATCTATTCTAAATTTGTAAGAATCAACAAGCAGTCGTACTCATAAGGTAAAGATGAGATGAGATAGAACAATTACACGACGATAGATTCCACCAGTATATGCAGCCAATCTGTGCGTCGACCACGTAAACGATGCCATCGTGCACTATAGCATCAGTCATAAATGTTGGCTCAATAGGATTGATGATGAGCCATAACCATGTATGGCGACCGGATTCCAGATAGACTAATCCCATGTTAAACAAGGCAATGAGCTTGTAATCCATGTAGTCTTCTGATGGTGTGGGCACTTCGAAGATTACAACCTTCAGCAAACAGAGGTCGAGCCAAAAGCTCGACGCGTCTCGTGCGTAGTAGGCAGGAGTGTCTGGCGGGCCGCGAGGCTCGATGGCGGCGGTATCCAATGATGGAAGGGTGATCTCTCGCTGGGTGTAGATATCCACGAGACGCCACAGACTACTGGATTGGTGGATGAGGACGATCCAGTTGGCCTTCATGCCCGCTCAGTAGTGGCCGCGCATGAAGGACAGGTGGACAGGTAGTGGTAGCATGTCGAGGGGCACCACGGCTATAGGATCATCAAGTCGGTGTCTGGGCCACCTGCGAGGATCGGGGATCAGCAAGCAGGGTGTCTTGAAAAGGGCCGGCCGGTTGCAGATGAGTAGATGGTACAAAGACACCGAGCATGCGGCCAGACGGAAGGTGCTGAGCAGGTCCATACGATTACAAATCTCCTCCAAGAGAACATCAGGGAGGGAATTCCAATCGTGGCTCTACGTGTCAGTCAGTTCTGCCATAGGCTTTTTTAGGGCGCTGAGTGATTGGGGTTTTAGGTGCCTGCGATCAAGCGGGGAAATGGATTCGGGCGGGCGAGCGAAGAAGATGGCGTGTGTGGCCGAGTAGTGAGCGGGGGATATGGTACGCGCTAGTTACCAAGGAAGATGGCGCGGGCGAGCGAGCAGTGAGCAGGGGGAAATGGTGTGCGGCCGACGATGGGGAAGAGAGGAGGAAGAAGAGTGAAAAACGGGGAAGAAAGTGGATTAAATCTCAATTCTACTAGTACTACTACCAGGATATACCGTCCTTCGGAGTGTAAATAGTTACGCCGATGACATGTGGGTCCCTTCATTAGTAATCAACACAAATGTATCCAATTTAGGCAACATCATATTCTCATGAACATTAGAACTGTTACCAAGAAACAAAAGTATCTGGTAGTTCAATTAGCGTGCATGAGCTCTTGTAATTGGTCCAATTTATATAGGAGTAAGGGTTGTGGGTGCAACAATGGTATTGATGTCCTCATCACCCTCCCCTTCTTGAAATGAAGTCATCCTCGACGGAACCTCATCTTCCTCACCCAAATAAGGCTTCAAATCTGCAATGTTAAAAGTGAGACTAACCCCCAAATCTGCAAGTAGCTCAAGTTTATATGCACTATAATTTATTTTCTCTAACACCTTAAAAGGACCATCAACAAATGGCATTAGCTTTGACCTGCACAAATCAGGAAACCTATCCTTACGCAAATGTAACTAAACAAGATCTCCAGGTGCAAAGAAAACATGTTTTCTACCATTATCTCCAGCAAGTTTATATTTAGCATTCATGCGCTCAATGTTTTCCTTAGTTAACTCATGCATTTTTAAGATCAATTCAACATGTTGTTTAGCATAAAAAATAACCTTCTCCGAAGATGGAAGAGGCAACAAATCGATACGTGCATGAGGTAGGAAACCATACACACTTTCAAAAGGGCACATATTAGTAGTAGAATGCAGCGAACGATTATAAGAAAATCCAATATGAGGCAACCATTCTTCCCACATTTTCCGGTTATACTTCAAAACATCCCTAAGCACAGTAGACAATGTTCTTATTGACTACTTCAGTTTGTCCATCAGTTTGGGGGTGACATGTAGTACTAAATAGTAGTTTAGTCCCCAACTCAGCCCATAAACATCTCCAAAAGTGGCTAAGAAATTTAGTATCACAATCTGAAACAATTGGATTTGGCACACCATGCAAGCGAATAATTTCACAAAAAAAAAACAAATCAGCAACATTAGCAGCATCATCACTTTTATGACATGGTATAAAGTGTGCTAGTTTCAAAAATCTATCGACGACAACAATATACTTCCCCTCCCCTTCTTTGTTCGAGGTAAACCTAAAACAAAGTCCATAGATATATCCTCCCATGGAACACTATGTACAGGTAAAGGCATAAATAAACCGCGTGGATTGAGTCATGACTTAGATTTTTGACATGTAGTGCAGCGAGCAACAAAATGCTCAACATACCGTCTCATCTTTGGCCAAAAGAAATATGTGGCAAGTATGTCCTCCGTCTTCTTCACGCCAAAGTGTCCCATTAATCCTCCTCCATGCGCCTCCTGCAACAACAGAAGTCAAACAGAGCTAGCTGGAATGGATAGCTTGTTAGCATGGAACACAAATAAATCATTGATGAAGAACTAGTACCATGTTCTTGCTTATTTAGAATTCTGCATTACATCTTTAAATTCAGCATCAGGCACATATTGTTCTTTGATGGTCTCCAAACCAAATATTTTAAAGTCAGGTTGAGAAAGCATAGTATAGCGACGAGATAATGCATTAGCAATAAAATTTTCTTTACCCTTCTTGTGTTTAATGACATAACAGAAAGTCTTAATGAATTCAACGGTTCAGTTTTGCTTGATTTCTAATATGTTTCAAAGAATCATGATCAGAATGTATAACAAATTCTTTGGGCCATAAATACTTTGCCATGTTTCTGAAGTGCGAACAAGAGCATATAATTATTTATCATAAGTAGAATAGTTCAGACTAGGCCCACTCAATTTATCAGAAAAGTATGCAATAGGTTAACCATCTTGTAATAACACACCTCCTAATCTAATTCCACTAGCATCACATTCAAGCTAAAACATCTTATTAAAATCAGGAAGTTGGAGTAAAGGAGCACGTGCCAACTTATCTTTCAATACCGTGAAGGCTTCTTCCTGTGCGGTACCCCAAACAAAAGGCACATCCTTCTTTGTAAGATCATTGAGAGGTGCAACAATGGTGCTAAAATCTCTCACAAAATGCCTATAGAAACCAGCGAGGCCAAGAAAACTCGTCACTTGTATGACCGTTTTGGGTCGTGGCCAACTCTCAATAGCTTCAGTCTTGGCTTTATAACCTTCAATTTCTTGTAGTGTAAGAACATAGCCAAAAAAGATATTCGGTTTGTGGAAAAGGTGCACTTCCCAAAGTTACCAAACAAACGTGCATCACGTAGAGCAATAAAAACAACACGTAAATGTTCCAAATGTTCCTCCAAAGAATTGCTATAAATCAGTATATCATCAAAGTAGACTACCACAAATCTTCCAATGAAAGCATATAAAACTTCATTCATTATTCTTATGAAAGTGCTAGGTGCATTAGTTAACCAAAAAGGCATGACTATCCACTCATATAATCCAAACTTAGTTTTAAATGTTGTTTTCCATTCATCTCCCAATTTCATACGAATTTGATGGTATCCAGTACGCAAATCAACTTTGGATAATATTGTAGAGCCACTCAATTAATCAAGCATATCATCTAGCCTAGGAATAGGATGACAATAACGAATAGTAATATTATTAATGCCTCAACAATCAACACACATACGCGATGTACCATCCTTTTCTGGTACTAGTATAATAGGAACAACACAAGGACTAAGAGATTCGAGTATATAACCTTTGTCGAGTAGCTCCCGTACTTGACACATAATCTCCTTCGTCTCCCCTGCATTGGTATGGTATGGCGCACGGTTTGGCAGCGAAGCACCGGGAATTTAATCAATCTGATCCTCAATCCCTCGAATAGGTGGTAATCCCGATGGCACTTCTTGTGGAAAGACGTCAGTGAACTCCAGCAAAATATTACTGATGGTAGGAGGTAAAGAGGAAGGCACGTCCTCGAATGAAAAAATGCCTGTTTGCACACAAAAGCATAGCAAACAGATTTGCTGAAATCTAGGTCATTAATATCAGATTTGGTGGCAAGTAAACATGCACTTTTCAATTTAATTTGAGAAGCAACACTAGATGGTTTATTATTAGGCTTCATTTGCTGCTCAAATTCTCTTGCCACAATCTGATTTTCACTCTTACCGTGCTCCTGTTTTGCTTTACTAGCTCTATCAATAGCATCTTTCAAAATGTTCGGGAGTCATATGAAGCAAAGTAATATGTCTATACTTATGAACAAGTGTATACTAATTGTTTCTACCATGGTGTACATAATTTTTATCGAATTGCCATGGTCTACCAAGTTAAAAGGAACATGCTTGCATGGGTACCACATCACAATCAACATAATTAGCATATGTAGCGATACTAAAATGCACACGAGCAGTACGTGTTACCTTAACCTTGCCGCCATTGTTGAACCATTGAATGTAGTAAGGATGTGGATGTGGTCTTGTGGTGAGAGACGGCTTCTCCACCATTTCCATGTGAGTGAAGTTGTTGCAGCTCCCTCCATCAATGATGACACAGACATAATGTTCCTTCACAACTCCCTTTGTATGGAACAAATTGTGCCTCTGATTTTGCTTAGCTTGTGTTACCTGCACACTCAAAACACGTTGAGCAACTAAACTCTCATACATGTTAGCATCTTTAGCACCCATGTATTGCGTCTCATGTTCAGAATCATCTCCACTGTGTTCTTCACTTGTAATAAGAGCTAAAGTCTCCTCATCATAGTCACTAGCGGACTCTTACCGTCCATCCTCCATAGCAATCATCACACGCTTGGATGGACATTCTCTCGCAAAGTGACCTCCACCCTTGCACCGACGACTTATAATATCATGTGTTTGCCCTCTTGATGCCATGGATGAAGAAGAGCTCTGTTCGGGACCTGAAGGTGTGCTCTTGGCGGATGGTTGGGGTGGTGCTTGTTTTCTTGTATCACGGTTGGAGCTCGCGGCTGAAGTAGGTGCCAATGCAGCAGAACGTGTGGAAGTAGAGGATACACGTGGTGTCCATGATGATGATCGACCTGCAAAAAATTAGTTCACGCCTGTTGATCCTGCTCTTCATGTTCAGCTTTGCAAGCAGGATGGAATAAATGAGTGATATTGTTATACTCCTTATACTCTAAAATGGTATGAATCTCTCTATTTAACCCACCCATAAAACATTCAAGCATCGCTTCGTTATCCTCAACAATACCACATCTAATCATGCCAGTTTGTAATTCCTGATAATATTCCTCTACAAAAAAATTTCCTTGTCTTAAATGCTACAATATTTGAAGTAATTTACATTGATAATATGGTGGAACCCAACGAGTATGAATATCATTTTTCAAAGCAGCCCAAGTAGTTGGGATATTATCATGATACATTCCAGAATGTTTAGACAACCAAACACAAGCAAAACTAGTGAAAGCAAAAACAACAACGACAACACGTTTATCCTTGGGATATTGTAAACATGTAAAATGTTGTTCAGCTTCTAACTGATGAGGACATCAATACTACAGTTACACCCATGATCCCTACAGCTACATATACCGAACCAATTACTAGAGCTCGCGCACGCCAATTAAATTATTAGGTACTTTTGTTTCTTGGTAACGATTCTAATGTTCATGAGAATATGATGCTGCCTAAATTGGATACATTTGTTTTGCTTACAAATGAAGGGGCTAGCTTGGACAAGAAGGATGAACATTGGAGCAAGATCAAGCTTGGCGATGATGGCATGGGCAAGGGGAACAAGAACGGAGTTTCAAGTGATGATTTCAGGACTTTGAAGCCACCATAATGAGTGCATGAAGGCTTGGACAAAATATACAAGATGCTGTTTCATACGTTTCATCCAGAGGCTATTATAGGTGCTACATCACCTCATTATTGGGCCAGACCCATGTAATTTGGAAATACTTTAGTATAGGCTATTTTTAGAGTCCGTATGTGTGGGGAAATAGAGTTAGGGTTGGTTTCAGACCCCTCCTCCAAGGGTCATGAAATTCCCCCTATTCCTCCATATATACAGCCCTTAGGGCGTCGTTTTGACTTTGGGTTTTGTTTAGATTAAAGTTCGCCACAGCTGCAACTCGCGTTCTTCGTTTGTGTTCAACGACCAGACGAAGACGTCACAGAACCCCACTTTCATCAATAAAGCTTTCATGTCACAACCCTAGAAATTATTCGTAAGTAGTTGCATATTAATCCATGCATCATGTTTACTTTTCCAGAAATTTGAATTGAGGGAACTTCAAAGCCTCAAAATTAATAAAGGGCAAAGAACCCAATTTCTTTTCATTCACTGATTCCACAAATTCCTTCTTTAATGTTTGGAAATATTGGCAAGGGTTTCAAGCCCAACCAAAATTTATGAACATTTTAAAGGAATATTTTGGGACTTTGAATTTAAGTCATTATCCTATTTGATTTTGAATTTATATTCATATAACTAGAATATATCTTCAAATGGCTCTAACATATATTATGAGCATTTGGTAATGTAGAGAAAAGCTACATAAAAATATTCAAAGAGTTTGGCATTGGGTTTGAATTCATCTTGAATTTTAAACAGTGGCAAAGGATACAAATAAACAGAAAAAACAGAAAACAAATAGGAAAGTAGAAAAGAGGCAGTAGGTTTACCTGGCTTACCTCGCAGCCCACGACTGTAGCGGCCTAGCCCACCAGCTCATCATGTCGTATTCCTCCCCTCGTCCGAAAGCTGTTATTGTCGCCTTGAGAGAGCGCAGAGCCGCCATCGGAACCGTAGTGAGCTCTGCCCCCTTTCCCCTAACCCCTCGCCATCGCGCTCGTGCTCTAGACCGTAGGTCCGCCATGGTTGAAGCTTCCCCACTGCTGTCCATGACACTGCCACGCCCAACGCTTGAATGGGTCGATTCCGAGTGCACCACTATGCTCCTGGCATCGCCAGAGACCCACCCCGCAGCCAGCTGGCTCCCTTACAAGCCGCAGCCCCGTGCCTGCACAAACCCGAGCTCTAAGACCGCTCAACTTGCCGCCATCGCTGCTATTGGGCACCCCAGCACCTCTCGCGGCTGCCCTTCGACGAGCCTCATTGCGTTGGTCACAACGAGCCCACACACGTCTCCATCCGACACCCGCAACGTAGTCCCGAGGGGACTCCGCTGTGCGGGAAGGTCGCAAGCGGTTAACTCCGGTTGTGTTGATGTGGCACTGTCATTGGTGGCTAATGATGCCCCTAATTAACCCACAAGTGCAATTGATAGGCGGGCCCCACCTCTTTAATTAAGTGCTGAGTTAACCCCTATTTAAAGTTAAGCTAACCCCGCTCGCCTCACTGGTCAGTTTGACCTGGCCACATCACCAGTTGACCGACCCACACATTAGTGATTGTGTTGGCTTGCTGACACAGTGATGAAGATATGTTGATGCAATATCTATTTTCTGGATTTTAATTAAATCATAAAATGATTTGTTTAATTCAGAAAATATTCCAAACTTTGGAAAATCATAGAAAATAATCTGTAACTCAGATGAAAATAATTTAGATATTAAAATTGATTAGAAAAAATAGAAGAATCTATTTATGCCATGTTCATGCATGTTTGAACAACTTAAACTCACTGTTTAGGATGAACCATGATTAGGGCAATATTGATAATTAGTTTTGGAGTTGGAATTTGCTATATATTTGAATTCCACGTCAATTAATGTGACTAACCATTGCATTAGGTCAATTCAGTACCTTAACATGTCATGCCATTCATTTGGTTGTGCATTGCATTGAATTTGTTTCTTTTACTTTGTTTTTCCGTGTTGTTCCTTCTCGGTAGAAGATGGTTCCGACATCGTGATCGTTGGGACTAACGAAGAGCTAATAGCTATACTATCTTCAGAAGTTCCAGGAAAGCAAACCCCCCTTGATCACTCCGATACAAATCCCACTCTCTCGCTCCTACTCTCTTTTATTGCATTAGGACTACAACGATTCAACTGTTACATGTTGCGGTAGTTGAACCCATTCCTCTGCATGATCTGTCTTTGCCATAGTAAATAGTTAAAAACCTTCTAGCATGAGCAGGAACTGCTTGAGCCATGTTGTGACTACTCATCCATGCTTGCTTGTTATGCCTGCTATTGCTTAGAGTTGTGTCGGGGTCTGATTCCCCTAGGAATGAATTGGAATGTTGTGATCATGTTCTGATGTTGAGGGCTAAGTGTGTGAACACGATTTGCACTACAAAAAAAATACACTTCCGTGATGATACATGTTTGTCACAGTAGGTCACGTTTTCTGTCGTGCATGTACATCCATGACGATTTTACGACAAAATCAAGATAGTCATACTGTGCTGTCGTAGAAGTGTTCCATGACATTACCAAAATTATCATCACCGAAGTGTCCACTTCCATGACGATAAATGACGCGTCATGGAAGTGCTTTCGTCAAGGGTGACCGACACGTGGCATCCACCGTAACGGGTCACCGTTAAGCTATCGGGTCCGGTTTTGGATCCGATAACCCGCTAACAGCCACGACCAACGCCGATTTTCCACGTGTAAAATTCTCATTGGCCGACGGAACCACGTGTCAGCTCTGCGTTGGCACATGTATCACTCAACCAATGGGCAAGATGCGCCTATGATATGTTGACACGTGGACCGGCCCAAAAGTGGCCCATAAAGATTAAATGGGCCGGCCCAACTAAAGGCCCACAAGATTTTGCAGACCATAATGGGTCGGCCCAACTAAAGGCCCACGAGATTTTGCAGACCATAACGGGCCGGCCGAGCTAAAGGCCCATAAGATTTTGAGGACACTAGTGGGTCGGCCCGTTAACAGGCTGCCATGTTTTGGGCCAAATGCCGGCCCATATTTGATCCAGTCCATTAACAGCCTGGCACGTTTGAAGCCGAATAAAGGCCCATATGAGATCCGATCCGTTACTAGCCTACCACGTTCTGGGCCATATTATGGCCCAGATCAGATCCGACCCTATAAGAGGCTTTGGGCTAAATTAAGACCCATATCAGATTTGGCCCGTCAACTGGACGCTATGCTTTTGGGCCCACTTGATGCCCGGTCAGGATTTCTGTTTGCTAAAGGCCCATTTAGTAATTTGGCCTGATATTAGTTTCGGCCTACTAAAGGCTTGTTTAACATTTCGGCCCTATATTTATTTCGGCCTGTTAAAAGCCCGTCATAGAGTTGGGCCTAACTACGGCCCGGTTTGCATTCGGCCTGCTCAAAGCCGATAATCTGATTGGGCCAAACAAGGACCGAGACAATTTTGGCCTGCTAACGGCCTGTGATGTGATTGGCACAATCATGGGCTGGGGTCTATTTTGGCCTGTTGTCGACCCGTGAGCTGTTTGGCACGTTTCAGGCCCAACCTACTTTTCAGCCTACTAAAAGCCCATTGAATTTTCTTGCGAGAATAGGGCCGGCGGATTACCCGGCCTATTAAAGGCCCGAAACTAGTAGTGGGCCAGTTTACATTTAGGCCTGTTAACGGACCAAGATGACTGGGCCAATTTACATTTAGGCCTGTTAACTACTAGTGGGCCAGTTTACATAGTGATTTGCATGACGGCCCGATTATGTACCATAATTTTACGGTTTGGCCGGTTTACTATGAAGACAATATATATATATATATATATATATATATATATATATATATATAGTAAAATAACTGCAGCATCGTGAATAAGAAAAAACCTAGACTATACAATAAAGATATTACGGCATATTACATCCACTGGGCATCAAAGTTCTCCACTATGATAATAAAGCACAAGGAGACAGCAGACTACATACATTGGGCATCAAAGACCGCCACCAATGCAAATAAACACGCCGACAAAATAATATACAGTACCAAATCTCGGTGCAACAAACCCTGGGTCCGTTTCCCGGACTGTGCACAGGCACAAGAACAAGATTGAAGCACCAGCTTAAGTCAGAGATTGAAGGACCAAGAGATTTGAAGAACCAACATGCAGTTCAAAAGTACCAAGATCAAGCCTGAGGAGCAATATATCGGCAAGAGAAGGGCCTCCCTTGCCGGGCAGGCGAGCCCGACAAGGGGCGAGGCCACCACCAGAAGCAGGCGACCAAGGCACCCTGGCAAGGTCTGTCGGGGCTCGCGGGGGCAGAACCACCCCGCCAAACAACTCAAGCACGACCCACATCGTCAATCAGTGCGCTGTCAAGCCGCAGGGTGATTAAGTGGCAGCCATTCGCCACATGGCAGCCATTTCCTACAGAAGAAACCCACAGATGCCACCTGTCCTGCGATGTGTCAAGAGAACAGGCGCGGAGCTGGCAAGATAGCCCGGCAAGCCTTGCCGGGCAACCGGTGATGTGACACTAAGCGGTGCATTTAATGCATGCTGTTAGCCCGCAGAGTTAGGTATGATAGCATTGTTTGCTATGGCACCCATAGTAAGGGTTGGAAAGTTGACGAACCCACACCCCATTACGCGCGTAGTCGCTACTGCCCTACGGCCACCCCTGCCGACCAAGTGTACTGCTTCACCGTCCCCATTCCACCATCAATCACTAAAGCAGGAGTAGGGTCTTACGCCTTGCGGCGGCCCAAACCTGGGTAAATTGCTTGTGTGCTCTCTGTCGTGCTGCCCTGCACTGGTTTGCTCTTTGCGCAACGCGACGTCCCCCTGCCGAACCAACAAGGGCCTCCTGGTCCCATAGGTGGCCGTGGATATCCCGCGACATCTTTGGCGTGCCAGGTAGGGGGCTCATTTGCGCGAACCTGAAAGCATGCGCAGCGCGTCATCTTCATCACCATCTTCGTCTTCGACGACGCCATCGACATGGCGCCTAAGAAGAAGAAGGCCGTCCCTTCGGCCCATCCGTCCACCTCCAAGGCTCCGCCGCCCGTGGCCTCTAGTGCCTCGGAGGATGCGGGGGCGAGCGAGGACTTGAACGCTGTTGGGGGCATGATTGGCGCAGGTGGCGCCATCGCCACTCCCCCCGTGGCCGACACGGGGGTTGGAGATGTCGGAGGAGAACATCATCAGCAACGCCTTGGCGGTCACGCTCCACAAGGTGCGAGCGAGGGGGTCACTTCGTCTGCACCCTCTCCTCCCACTGACGGGCACATCCACAGCAACGGCGCTCAGTCCGGGGTGAACCATCGCCCTCCGGCCGCCCCCACCGCGGGAGCGACCGCGGCCCATGTGCCTCCTCCCGGACGAGTCGACCAGACTGTTGCGCCCGACGGAGCCGCTGACCCTCGAGCGCCACCGCCGCGCAATCCCGCTACCCAGGTGGTCGTCCCATAGCTGCGTGGACGCGGCACCACCGCCGTCTCCACCGCTGGTACCATCAGGAGCCAGGCGACGGTGCGGTCGACGTCATCAACATCTATGCCAAGCACAGCCACAGAGGCTATGGCGCGAGCTTAGTTGCTACTGAGGTTCCCGCCAGCGGCCGAGCAGATGGATGAATGGTGTGCCACTATCCAGAGCCTGCTCGGTTTCGCTGAAGCTGGGGGCTCACGATGAGCTGGCCCGCCACGACGTCCCCAAATGACAACAACCGCCCGTACTGCTGGCCGAACGGAGGGGGCCGTCCCCACGGTACAGTCCCCACCATGGCAGCCGACGCGGGCACAGCTGAATCAAGACCCTGGCGATGTCTCGATGGCCTTTTCTGACTCTCGAGCACGTCCAGGCCAACGACGAGCCCCGGAGGATAGGTGGCGGGGAGACGCACGCGTTGTCATAGATTAGCACCATGACGACCTCCGCCAGACCGGCGGGTGCGGCGGCCTCAACGTCGACGAGCCTGCGCTCGGTGTTGGCGGGTGCCTACCTTTTGAGGCCGGCTGCCCTGCCTTTACACGAGAGCTGCAGCAAGTCCGTTGACTGTCCGGTCGCACGTTCAAGCCAGAGATACCTGAGAAGTACGACGAGAGGCTGAACCCGGCAGAGTTCCTGAGCATCTACACCATCGTTGTTCAAGCTGCTGGGGGAAGAAATGAGAAGGTGTTCGCCAACTACTTCCCTTTGGCCCTCAAGTCCAATGTGAGGTCTTCGCTGATGCACCTGCCGGAGAACTCCATTTCGTCATGGGCAGACCTGTGCCACGAGTTCATCGGTGCCTTCATCAGTGGCTACCAAGAGCCCGGCAGGCCCAGTGACCTTCAACTTCTCCAGCAAAAGGAAGGAGAAACTCTCCGTAAGTATTTACAAAGATTTAGTAAAGTTCATAGGAATATTCCAAATATCCGTTCGGCAGCCGTTATAGCAGCCTTCCAGTCCAATGTGTGCAACCATTGCATTCGTTCTAAGATGAATGTGCGGTTGCCCAAGACTATGAAGGAGCTATACACACTGGTGGATAAGTGTGCTCGGATGGAGGAAGGAAGGAAGTTGCCCGGAGAGGAGGATTGCATCAATGTTGATTCAGAGGATGAAGATGAATCATCCTGTCAGAGAAAGGGCAAGAAGCGCAGTAAGAAGCCAAGAGATAAGGCAGTGATGACTGTAGAAGGTTCAGGCACACCTAATACCGGCGAGAAGGCCAAGGCTGAGGCCCCCGGCAAGGAAGTTGCCGCTTGCACAGCCTGTTGGGAAGCCGCTTCCGCCGAGAAAGCTGGGAAAGGCGATGGCCCATACTGCGAGATCCACCGGACCAAGGGCCATGACCTTCAGGAGTGTTACCAGGTTGAGCAGCTTGTCAAGAAACAGAGGTTGGAATATGAGAAGCGTGACAAGGAAAAAGGTGAGAATGCCGCTGGCGGAAAGGGCCGATGCGGTGAAGCAAATCGCCCCGGCAAACCTTTTCAAAACCAAGGAAAACCCGCCAGGGGTCAAGAGAAGGAAGTCTGTGATGATGTGAGTGATGAAGGGAATGAAGAGGAAACCAGTGAGCAGGAATTTCAGAAGGCCACTGATGCCCTATGCATTAATGTGGGTGCATCTTTGCATGCCTCCCACCACCAGCTCAAGCGATGGGCACGAGAGATCAATGCTGTGGAGCCAGCACCAGTGGCCCGGAAACCGCTCAAATGGTCCCGCACGCCAATCAACTTTGATGAGGAGGATCACCCTGGCCGCACCACCGCGCTAGGATGCTTGCCATTGTTGGTCTCCCCGACAATTCACAACCTCAAGGTCACAAAGATGTTAGTGGATGGCGGGGCCGGGTTGAATCTGATCTCCCCAGCAGTTATCAGCAAGCTTCAGATAGGAGAAGAAGAGCTAGAGGTTACCGTCACGTATCAAGGAGTTAACCCCGGCAGGAGCCATCCTAAATGAAAGATTACGTTGCCGGCGACGTTTGGGGGAGAACTGAACTACCAGACAGAGAAGATTGTGTTTGATGTGGTTGATCTCCCCCTGCCGTACAATGGGATTCTTGGACGCCCGGCCCTGGCAAGTTCATGGCAGCATCCCACTATTCTTATAACACTCCGAAGATGCCTGGGCCACTTTGAGTCATCACTATCCCATCTGATGAGAAGGATGCAATTATCTGCGTGGACAAGATGTACCGGGATGCAGTCGCAGCAGAGGCTATGGCAGCAACAGCTCCCGCCAAGGAAAGCAAAGGAAAGAAGAGGGATTGTAGGACCTCCGGCAAGGAGTCCGGGAAGCGTGCCCCCTCCGAGTGCACGGCACCCGTTGACGATGTGCCGGAGTGTTCCAACAGCAAGAGATCCAAGGTTTCTACACCCCAAGTGAAGAAGGTCCCGGCAGGGCTGGCTGGCGTTGACGACACTTTCACCATCAACGCCACCCTTGATGACAAATAGGAAAGCGCGCTCATTGCCTTCCTGCGGGCGAATATCGATGTGTTTTCCTGGCAACCATCTGATATCCCTGGTGTTCCCCGGGAGATAATCGAGCACCACCTTGCTGTCTGCCCACACGCCCGACCTGTCAAGCAGAAAGTCCGAAAGCAGGCCTTGGAAAGGCAGCAGTTCATTGCCGAGGAAATCAAGAAACTGGAGGCAGCTGGTTTGGTCAGAGGAGTACTTCATCCTACATGGTTAGCAAATCCAGTGGTAGTCCGGAAGTGTCGTGGAATCGTCACGGCAGATGTCCTCGAGCTAGGACTTAGTCGTGGAGCCATCGCAGCTAGGAAGCTTGAAGGGGTTGTGCGGGACAAGGAACATGAGGGTTTATACTGGTTCGGCCCCTTACGGTGAAGGTAAAAGCCTACGTCCAGTTTGAGGTGATATTGATTAGGGTTACGATCGCCAGGAGCTAAACAGCTATCCCCGGCTCTCGATGATATTGTTCTCGCCCTTAAACCGCTCCCGGGTCGTCCCTTTATATAGGGAGGCTGACGCCCAGCAGCCCTTAGAGTCCCGGCCGGCTCATAAGAGTGTCCGGCTCGGACTCTAAACAATACTTGCCTTACACTACAAGTTCTATTATAGTAATGATTGTAACTACGGGCCTTAAGCCATATCCGGGTCTCAGCCCATCTCTGGCCCATCATCTTGAAACTTAGCTCCGGGCTTCTGGCAACGACCGTACGAGTAACCCGGCCCCTCCTGGCGGGTGACTCTAAGTTCTATATCCTCAACATTAGGCCCCAGATTGATTTGAGCCGGCTCATGTCAATCTTCAACTCTTCTGACAGAAAATATCTCCGGCTTACCATTCATGTGAAGGCCATAACCCGGAGTGACGTCATCCTCTGGACTCCGGATAATCCGCCATGACGTCATCCTCCATTAAGTCCGTTTTTTACTCCGCCAGATCCGCAACGGATCTTTGCTTTACTGTCATTCCGAAAATCGAGGCGTCGTGGGGGGACATAATCACGCCGTGGTCTCCTTGAATCTCGCGCCCACTTATGACCTTGCCTTATAAATAGGCCGGCCCAATGGGTTCTTCTCACGCTCTCTTCTTCCTCCTCGCGCCGTCGCTCCTCTGCCAGAGCTCTACCACTGCCGCCGCCGTCGCGCCCCTGGTCTTCATCAACCCGCCCGCTGCATCACCCTGACTCGGACCAGATAAACGGCGGAGACCTCCGCTCTTCTCCAACTCCGGTGAGTCTCCTTTGCCCTGTCAGATAGATCTACCGTAGGGTTCGTCTGTGTTCTTCGCGTTCATCGCCATTGCCACAAACCTCAGTAGTTCTCATAGTCACTGTACTTGGTTGATCTTTAACCTTGCATAGAACTAGTGCGGTAGTTGTTTAAGCCTCATTTCAAGTACCAGTAGATCTCCTTCCACTGTATAGATGCTTCGTTCGAGCTCAAGAATATCCGCTCGTCTGTTTCTAGGTCAAGAAAGTTTTCATTTCACCCGACCATTTTGATCCAAAAAAGTTACTGCCATATGTGAAACCTGTTTTACCACACTTAGTAAAAACTGCAATCATTGAATCTTGATGGCTTACGATTCCGGGTTAAAGAACCCACGCGTTGTAGAATCCTCCGGTTTAAAGAGAACCATGCTCTGTAGAATCCTCCGGCTTAACTGTGATAAAGCCGTAAACAATCAATCTTATCTTGAATGCCCCTGCAGCTTAAATAATCCACTGTACCTGAGTATATATCATTAGTCCCCTTCATAAGCCGCCATCTTAGTTTGAACTGTAGATCTCCGGCTTATAATTAACCCGGACATTTTTCCCTTTTATCATAGACCACCAACTTTCACCATGCCTCCCAAGGCTCCCATCACTTGCAACTGGATGAGGTCCAACGTCACCAACGAGACCCTGGCCAATTTCGTTAAGTCCGGATATTTGCCTAAGAAGGAAATCATGTCCTACCGTGCCCCTGACCCGTCGGAAGAGAGACCACAGCCACGGGATGGGGAGGTAGTGATCTTTGCAGACCATATGCGCCGGGGCTTCGCACCGCCCGGCTCAAAGTTTTTCAGGGACGTGCTCAACTTCTTTGACCTACGGCCTCAGGATATAGGACCCAACTCCGTATCCAACATCTGCAACTTCCAAGTCTTTTGCGAAGTATACCTTGGAGAAGAGCCTAGTTTGATGCTTTTCAGAGAGCTGTTTTACTTAAACCGCCAAAATGAGTGTGCCAATGGGCCAAGTTTGGAGTTAGGTGGCATCTCCATCCAGCGGCGTAGGGACTGTCTTTTCCCTTACGCAGAGCCGCCGAGCCACCCCAAGGACTGGAATATGACTTGGTTCTACTGCCAAGATACGTCCCCGGCTGACGAGAACCCGCTGCCCGGCTTTCGCCCAACACGTCTAGAGCCGACTCATCCGCTGTCGGACAAACTGACTGCAGCGGAACGCCAGCCTCTGCTTCCAACTATCAATAAGATCAAGGCCCTGCTAGGCAACGGTCTGAACGGAATTGACCTGGTCCGGGTCTGGATCTCATGGCGGGTGATCCCATTGAGCCGCCGCCCCGGCTTAATGTGTGAGTACACCGGGCGAAAGGATGACCCGCAGAGGCACAATCGCAATGATCTTCCAGAAGTCGTTGCAGAGGAAGAGACCAAGGCTCTTCTAAACGAGAGTCTGGCAGACTGTGGAAGGACCGGGTTAGCCCCCTTCTGCAAGACCAATCCAGCCCCAGCGGTGAGCCGCTGACTTTAACCTTTCAACTTCTTCTGCATGTAACCTTGACCTGAACTGTTTTAAGAATTCATTACTGTATTCTTCAGGCTGATGATAAATTCTGGTGGGTCAAATATGACCATGAGGCGGCCAAGAAGGCCAGGAAGGCAAAGAAAGCTGCCAAGAAAGCCGCCCCTCGCAAAAAGGGAAGCCGACCCACCGCTTCGGAGCTAATGCAATTAAGCGACAGCTCCGAGTCAGAGGTAACCCTTAAACCTTTAAATTCTTGCTATATTTGTTGTTTGTTGCTGTCCGCCTTATCAATACTTGCTCATTGACAGGATGACACCAGCGCCAGTAACCCGGTGGTAGAAGAGGTAATGTCACTTTCCTCCGACTCGGAGCCCTTGCCACAGCTGAAAGTCCGAAGGGTAACCCGGAAAGTAAGCTTTTCACATCCTTTAGCTCATCAAGACCCTCAATTTCTTTTGAAGCGACAGGTTCACGAAAGCCGGCGTCACACCCGGACCAACAAGGATACCGATCTCTCCGCCGGGTTACCCGACGCAACAAGGAAGCGTCGCACTGAGGTTTTTTCTCACTTGTACCCTTTTCATCCGTTGGCGGGTGTTATCCGTCAGCCACTCAACTCTTCTGACTCCAATTATCAGGAGACCTCCCCCTGTTCGGGTGACTCCATGCAGTCAAATCTGCCGGCCTTCAAGACTGCGCCTGGGTAACAACAATCATCTTACATTATCTTTGTCTGTACTTACTCTTTGTGTGCCTAACACTTCTGTCTTTTCAGTGCCCAGGCAAAGCTCATCAAAAGAGCGAAGAAGACCAGGTCAGCCGGAGTGCTGGACATACCTGAACCGGAGGTGACGGCTAAAGAGCCGCCAGCTGCCTCCGCCCTCGAAGCCACACTCCAATGGACACGGCACCTGAGGCCTCAGCCCCGACTACCAAGGCCACGACTGAAATTGCGGTTAACCCGGAGGCCTCCGGCTCAACCCCACCAGCAGACGACCCGGACGTGGTAATCACCCGGACGGAGTTCGTTGAGCCGGGGAGACCGACTGCGCTGGCCAAATGCTCTG
Source organism: Triticum aestivum (assembly GCF_018294505.1). Classification (NCBI taxonomy): domain Eukaryota; kingdom Viridiplantae; phylum Streptophyta; class Magnoliopsida; order Poales; family Poaceae; genus Triticum; species Triticum aestivum. Next base: position 347,783,800 of record NC_057814.1, read on the forward strand.
CGAAGGGGGAGTTGCTGCAGCCCCACCGGGTGAACCTGGACCTCTCCGGCTACACCGACTTGAGCATTGGAGAGCTCGTCTCTGGCTACATCAGCCAAGTACACAAGAGCCGGGACGCCGAGGTCGCCATGGTCAACCAGATCCAACAAAAATCTGAGGTATCCTTCTGCTGTCTTCTTACTTACTGCATAGTTACCTTTGCCATGCTTAGGTTCCGGCTTACTCAATTGAGCCGGCAATATGTAGATAGATACATTCAATATGCATTAGCCCCCAAGTGCCAAGTGTCTTGCTTGGAAAACGCTTGGGACTTATATAATGACTGTTAATAACCCGGAAATATATGCAGGCTGTTGGCAAGAAACTAGAGGCGGACCTTGCGGATCTCAAGAGCCGGCTGAAGATGCAGGAGATGGAGACCCGGAAGGCAAATGCCAAGTTTGTATCCAGCATCGCCACCCAAGAAAAATTGAAGACCGAATTTGATGCTGAGAGAAAGGCCTGGGTCGAAGAGAAAGCCGCACTGGTGACCCGGGCGGAACAGGCGGAAAAGGCTCTCGCTGAGAAGACCGCCGAGCTCTCCGGCCTAAAGCGCCAGGTTTCCCAAATGGTGGCCGCTATCTTTGGTAAGTCGCCTCACCGGCTTTCATCAAGTTTGTATATGTCATGATTCATCCTTGTGGCTTATCTGATTCTGTTAAACAGGTCCCAGGAGTGCCAACCTCAACCAGAGCGTGGTCACCAAGTTAAAGGCCGTGTACACCCTGGTGGAACAGCTCTACAACGGGTCACAGCGTGCCTTAGCTGTGGTGGCCCTATCCAACGAGGTGCCAACTCATCTGGCCGAAGTCCTGCACCGGCTCGCTGTTCTGCCGCAGCGGATCCAGGAGCTACGACGGGCCTCCGCGAGAGCCGGAGCAATCGCCGCGCTGAGCCGGACCAAAGCATTCCTGCCGGAGCTAGACCCGGTAGACATCGCCCTGGGTTACCCAAGCCTGAAGGAAGACGGCTCAGCCTTCGACCAGAAGGACTTCGCGGCGTGTGTGAAGGCTGTACGCCCGGTGGCCACCCTCATCGGGAACGACACCGACTTAACCAAGTACCAGCCGGGTTATGATGCGGAGAATCAGAGGATTCCAACCCCTCGCTATGAAGCTCTCAATCTGATTCCTCCGGCTCGTGGCACACCTTCGCCCCGGAGATTGACCTGGCCGTGTTAATTGACGAAGAAGCCCAGTTCGAAGCTCTCAGAGGCATCGACTGGAAATCATCAACCTTCGAGGTCTTGGGATCAGCCGGAGGAGAAGACATGAATGAGCCGGGGACTTCAACCCAGCATGCATCATAATTTAGCTGGCGGGTTATCAAACATTGTTCCACCTTTTAGACCTGAAGAATTATTGTAATAGAGTAGGTGCAACAGTTTATCTCTGCCGTGCCATCGTGCACGTTTTGAATGCGAAAGCCCTTTGAATTTGTCTCTTGATGTTTCTCCGGGTCATAATCATTCCTTTGTTTTTCTTAACCTCAAAAGATGCCTTTAAGTATCTGCATAGAAAGGCAAATCACAAGTCTCGAGGCGGCTTACCGCCTTAACAGCCTGTAAGCATCTTCCGGCTTAAATAACCCGGGTAGCAAGGTTAACACCTTAACTCCGATTTACTTGCCTTGATGACACCCATGACGTGCAACTAACACTGCAAACCAAAGTTAAGCCGGCAAGTGAGACCCGGCCATGCACCCCTCAGAGTAAACTTTTGAAAAAGCAGAAGAACTTAGGGGCTTCCGGTTCGAATATGACCAGAGACCCGGCTCAAAGGGGTTAAGCCAAGATTCGGATACGATCATATAGCCCCCAGTGGGTGCGGCGATGTCAATCAAGAGGGTACCGACAGCTATGTTCTCTTTGGTTCGAATACGACCCATGTTTGAACAGGAAGCCCCCAAGTGATTCTTAAAATTGTTTAACGACGCTGATTCGAATACGATCCACGTCGGTTCTCAGAGGGGTTAAACTATGATTCAAATATGACCAAAGGCAACCTCCCAATGAGCTCGGCACTTGGCCAATCAAATGGGTATCGACAGCTATGTTCTCTTTGGTTCGAATACGACCCATGTTTGAACAGGAAGCCCCCAAGTGACTTTACTGCTTACGGCTAGATTCGAATACGATCATAAGCCGGATCCTCCTTTAAGTCAGCATGTAATCTTGTAATAAAAACAACACACACATATTTGGAGGAGAGAAAAGAACAGAGGTCCTGCTTTATTGCTTATCATAATAGATACATGGCTGAGATAAATATGTACACCACGAGAGCCAGTAGCTCAAGTGTAGTAAGGCCGAAGCTGAGCTATGTTCCACGGCCGACGGGTCTCTTCCTCAGATTTACGTGAATCTTTGTGCTCCCGAATATCAATGAGGTAATATGACCCGTTGTGCAAGTTCTTGCTGACCACAAAGGGCCCTTCCCAAGGCGGGGATAACTTGTGTACATCTGTTTGATCCTGGATGAGCCGGAGCACAAGGTCGCCTTCCTGGAAGACCCGGGATTTGACCCGGCGGCTATGATAACGGCGCAGGTCTTGTTGGTAAATCGCTGAACGGGCTGCTGCCACATCACGCTGTTCGTCCAACAAGTCCAGAGCATCTTGGTGCGCCTGTTCATTATCCGTCTCAACATAAGCCGCCACGCGAGGTGAATCGTGACGGATGTCGCTGGGGAGGACTGCTTTTGCTCCATAAACCATGAAGAAAGGCGTGAAGCCTGTAGACCTGTTAGGAGTAGTGTTGATGCTCCATAAGACGGAGGGCAACTCCTCCACCCAACAACCCGGCGTCCGTTGCAAAGGGACCAAAAGCCGAAGCTTGATGCCCTTCAGAATCTTCTGATTAGCTCTCTCAGCTTGACCATTGGATTGAGGATGAGCCACTGAAGAAACATCAAGTCGGATATGCTCTCGTTGACAAAACTCTTCCATGGCGCCTTTGGAGAGATTGGTGCCATTGTCAGTTATAATGCTGTGCGGAAAACCAAAGCGGAAAATCACCTTTTTCATAAATTGAACCGCCGTGGCTGCATCACACTTGCTAACTGGCTCAGCTTCCACCCACTTTGTGAATTTGTCAACTGCCACCAAGAGGTGGGTCTTCTTATCTTTGGATCTTTTAAAAGGCCCAACCATGTCAAGCCCCCAGACCGCAAAGGGCCAAGTGATTGGGATCATCCTCAACTCCTAAGCCGGCACGTGAGCCCGTCGTGAGAACCTTTGGCAACCATCACATTTACTGACCAAGTCCTCTGCATCGGCATGAGCCGTTAGCCAATAAAAACCACGACGAAAAGCCTTGGCCACAAGGGATTTTGAGCCGGCATGATGGCCACAATCTCCTTCATGGATCTCACGCAAGATCTCTTGACCTTCCTCAGGGGAGATACAACGTTTAAATGCCCCGGAAACACTGCGATGATGCAACTCGCCATCGATAACGATCATTGACTTAGCCCGCCGGGTTACTTGCCTGGCCAAAGTTTCATCCTCAGGCAACTCTCCCCGGGTTATATAAGCCAGATATGGCATTGTCCAATCTGGTATGACATGAAGAGCCGCCACCAGTCGTGCCTCCGGGTCAGGGATAGCCAAGTCTTCCTCTGTAGGCAACTTAACTGAAGGGTTATACAGGACATCCAGGAAAGTGTTAGGGGGCACCGGATTTCGCTGAGAGCCTAGCCGTCTCAGAGCATCAGCCGCCTCGTTCTTCCTGCGATCAATGTGCTCCACTTGGTACCCCTGAAAGTGCCCAGCAATGGCATCAACCTCGCGGCGATAAGCCACCATGAGAGGATCCTTAGAATCCCACGTGCCTGATACTTGTTGAGCCACCAGGTCTGAGTCACCAAAGCACCTTACCCGGCTTAAGCTCATCTCCTTAGCCACCCGAAGACCGTGGAGCAAAGCCTCGTATTCAGCCGCATTGTTAGTGCAAGGAAACATCAACTGTAGCACATAATGGAACTTGTCACCTTTAGGGGAAGCCAAGACAACGCCAGCCCCCGAGCCCTCCAGCTGCCTGGACCCATCAAAGTGAATAGTCCAATAAGTGTTATCCGGCTTTTGCTCGGGCACTTGTGACTCTGTCCAATCATTGATGAAATCCACCAAAGCCTGAGATTTAACAGCAGTGCGTGGCACATATTTGAGGCCATGAGGTCCAAGTTCTATAGCCCACTTAGCAATTCTCCCTGTGGCCTCTCTGTTTTGAATAATATCACCAAGAGGGGCAGAACTGACCACAGTGATGGGATGACCCTGAAAATAATGCTTAAGCTTCCGGCTCGCCATGAACACACCATACACAAGCTTCTGCCAATGCGGGTACCGCTGCTTGGACTCAATGAGCACTTCGCTGACATAATAAACCGGCCGCTGAACCGGATGCTCCTTACCCGCCTCCTTGCGCTCCACCACAATAGCCACGCTGACGGCTCGTGTGTTTGCCGCCACATACAGTAGCAAGGGCTCCTTATCAACCGGAGCAGCAAGGACTGGGGGCTCTGCCAGCTGCTTTTTCAAATCCTCAAAAGCGGTATTAGCTGCATCATTCCAGACAAAGTTATCAGTCTTCTTCATCAACTGATATAAGGGCATGGCCTTCTCACCCAAACGGCTTATAAACCGGCTTAAAGCAGCAATGTGACCCGCCAAGCACTGGACGTCATTTATACACGCCGGCTTAGCTAGGGAGGTGATGGCCTTGATCTTCTCCGGGTTAGCCTCAATACCTCTGTCAGAAACCAAGAAGCCCAATAGTTTGCCTGCAGGAACACCAAAAACACACTTGGCCGGGTTAAGCATCATCTTATAGACCCGGAGATTATCAAAGGTTTCCCTTAAATCATCTATCAGGGTTTCCTCTTTGATGGATTTAACCACAATATCATCCACGTAAGCGTGAACATTGCGCCCGATCTGTTTATGAAGACAGTTCTGTACATAGCACTAGTAAGTCGCCTGTGCACACTTGAGTCCAAAGGGCATAGACACATAGCAGAAGGCTCCAAAGGGAGTGATAAACGCCGTCTTCTCCTGGTCCTTAACTGCCATCTTAATCTGATGATACCCGGAATAAGCATCCAAGAAACTTAAGCGTGCGCAACCTGCCGTAGCATCAATGATTTGATCAATACGGGGGAGGGCAAAAGGATCAGCCGGACACGCCTTATTCAAGTCCGTGTAGTCCACACACATCCGCCAGGTGCCGTTCTTCTTGAGCACGAGCACCGGGTTAGCCAACCACTCTGGGTGAAAGACTTCAACGATGAACCCGGCTGCCAAGAGCCGGGCCACTTCTTCACCAATAGCTTTCCGCCTCTCTTCATTAAACCGCCGGAGAAACTGTCTGACCGGCTTAAATTTCGGATCAACATTGAGAGTATGCTCAGTGAGTTCTCTAGGTACACATGGCATGTCAGAAGGTTTCCATGCGAAGATGTCCCTATTCTCACGGATGAACTCGATGAGCACGCTTTCCTATTTTGGATCCAGATTGGCACTGATGCTAAACTGCTGAGATGAATCTCCTGGAACAAAATCAACAAGCTTAGTTTCATCAGCCGACTTAAATTTCATCACCGGCTCAGTCTCCGTAGTCGGCTTTTTCAGAGAGGTCATATCTGTTGGGTCGACATTGTCTTTGTAAAACTTCAACTCCTCTGTAGCACAAACAGACTCTGCATAAGCCGCGTCGCCTTCCTCACACTCTAGAGCCACTTTTCGGCTGCCGTGAACCGTAATAGTCCTGTTGTGACCCGGCATTTTGAGCTGTAAGTACACATAACACGGCCGTGCCATGAACTTGGCGTAAGCCGGCCGTCCAAATATAGCATGGTATGGACTTCGTATCTTGACCACCTCAAAGGTCAACTTTTCCACCCTGTAGTTGTTCTCATCACCAAAAGCCACTTCCAATTCGATCTTGCCAACTGGATAAGCCGACTTACCAGGTACCACACCATGAAAGATAGTGTTGGACTGGCTGAGATTCTTATCAACCAACCCCATACGACGGAAAGTCTCATAATAGAGGATGTTGATGCTGCTGCCTCCATCCATGAGCACCTTTGTGAACTTGTATCCTCCCACTTGAGGAGCCACCACTAAGGCCAAGTGGCCCGGGTTATCCACCCGAGGAGGGTGATCCTCCCTACTCCACACTATGGGCTGCTCAGACCATCGTAAGTAGCGTGGGACTGCCGGCTCAACAGCATTCACCGCCCTCTTGTGAAGTTTCTGATCTCGCTTGCACAGACTAGTGGTAAACACATGATACTGTCCACCGCTTAGCTGCTTTGGATTGGTCTGATAACCCCCCTGCTGCTGTTGATGACCCTGGCCAGCCTGTTGATGAAAGCCCCCTTGACCATTCTGAGGACCGGAATTTGAGCCGCCGCCCGGGCCATGAAAGCCGCCAGCACTTGAGCCGCCGCCCGGGCCATTGTAACTCTTAAAGGCCTTCATGATCGCGCAATCCTTCCACAGATGAGTCGCTGGCTTCTCTCTAGAGCCATGCTTTGGACAAGGTTCATTCAACAACTGCTCCAGCGTTGGACCTGACCCGCCGCCTCGGGGAGGGGGCCTCCCCTTGCGTCGCTGGTTATTACCTTGGGAGTTGGCGTTGGCTACAAATTCTAGGCTACCATCGGCCTTACGCTTGCCTCCTCCTTGGTTCCCCGGGTTAAACTGAGGACCCTTGCCATTGTCGTTCTTCTTTCCCTTCCCTGTCCTTTCATCATCTAAAGGGGGATCCTTGGTACCATCGGAATCGGCGTACTTGACAAGAGCCGCCATTAGTGTACCCATATCGGTGCAGTCGCGTTTAAGCCGCCCGAGTTTCATCTTAAGGGGCACAAAGCGACAGTTCTATTCCAGCATTAAGACTGCAGAGCCGGCATCCATCTTATCTGATGAATGTATGATCTCCTTGACCCGGCGAACCCAATGGGTCGTGGATTCACCCTCCTGCTGCTTACAGTTAGTCAAATCCACAATTGACATAGACTGCCTACAGGTATCTTTGAAGTTTTGGATGAACCGGGCTTTCAGCTCAGCCCAAGACCCAATGGAATTCGGTGGTAGCCCTTTCAACCACGTGCGGGCAGTTCCATCTAACATCATGGTGAAGTACTTGGCCATGGCCGCCTCACTGACCTCCAGTAGCTCCATAGCCATCTCATAACTCTCAATCCAGGCCGCGGGTTGTAAGTCAGCTATATAGTTAGGCACCTTCCTAGGGCCCTTGAAGTCCTTAGGCAGACGTTCATTACGGATAGCTGGCACTAAACAAGGAACACCCTCGGTCCTGGTAGGGATACCCACATCAACGGAAGTCGTCGGGTAAGCCGGGGGGGTCTGGTAAGCCGTCAATTGAGGCGCTTGCTCTGCCTCTTGCCGTGCTTGGTCCGCTGCGTAAAAGGCTCCATTATGAGCCGGGCCATGGCCAGGGGGCGGGTCATGGCGTCGGACGTTACTTGAGCCGGTTGCCGAGACCATGTGCCGGCTGTAACTCGGGCTCTGGCCTGGACGAGGAGTCGAGTGGATCCTGTCCCGGCTGTAGGAGTACGCCTCTTGCTGCGCCAGTGCTGTTTGAAGGAGTTCCCTGACCCGGCGGGTCTCGATAGCCGTCGGAGAGTCACCGTCAACTGGTAGGGCCGCCAGCCGTGCTGCCGCAGCGACCATGTTCTCCAGCGGGTTATTATAATGACCCAGGGGTATTGGCACATACTGAGGCGGGGCAGGGGGCACCTGGGGAGGCCCCATCACTCGCGGCTGAATAAGGGGCCCAGACCCGGGTGCTGTGACCCCTGGCGGGTTACTAGACCCTGCACCTGGCGTGTTGAAGAGGTTGCGTGGATCGTAAACCGGCGGGAGTCGGGACTGGGCCTTTTGATGCCTCCTTCTCATGACCTCATTGGCCGCGTTCTGATCCATCGTGAGTTGGAAGGACTGCGCCTGAATCAGCTGAGTCTGGGCATCGAGAGCCGCCCGCTCCGCAGCCAGCCTGATTCCTTCTGCTGCAAGATCCTATTTAGCTTTTATCAGATCCAATTTCAACTGTGCCACCTCCGCATCATGCTGGGCTTGATCCGCCGGGTCAACCGTGGCGGTTAACAGGGCCATCATCTTGTCCGTGAGATCCATCAGCACCTGAGCCGGAGAGGGCACCGGGTTTCCCGATCCAGCAGCGGGGTTCTGAACAGGCTGTGCACCAGCCATAAAGACTCCAACCTGGCTAGGCGGCTCAAAAAGGTCCGGAATACTGTCGCCATCGGAACAACCCATGAGCCTGCCATCCTGAAGTTGGTACAACGAGTTTGACTCATCAGTGGCCGACTCGCCGTCAGAGCCGGCGGCCGCCTCATCCCCGGACCCAGATGGGTCAGAAGGCCCTCCATGGATGCATCCCACAAAAGCGTGCTTTAAGGCAGGCCGGGCCTGGGCGGGTCGTGCGAGCTGAGCCGTTTCGATGAGATCGGCGCAGAGATCCGGCTCAGGGCCCGGCTCACCAATCTTGCCAATGAAGATATGAATTCCGCCGAAGGGGACCCGGAACCCATACTCAATTGAGCCGGCATCGGGGCCCCAGTCTGCATCGTCGATGTAGAGCTTGCCGCGACGACTCTTGGTCATCCGGCCCACAACGTATCCCTTGAGCCCTTCGAAGCTGCCCTTCAAGAACTCAAATCCACCGTGCGCTAGCCCCACGGTGGGCGCCAACTGTCGTGGAATCGTTACGGCAGATGTCCTCGAGCTAGGACTTAGTCGTGGAGCCATCGCAGCTAGGAAGCTTGAAGGGGTTGTGCGGGACAAGGAACACGAGGGTTATACTGGTTCGGCCCCTTACGGTGAAGGTAAAAGCCTACGTCCAGTTTGAGGTGATATTGATTAGGGTTACGATCGCCAGGAGCTAAACAGCTATCCCCGGCTCTCGATGATATCGTTCTCGCCCTTAAACCGCTCCCGGGTCGTCCCTTTATATAGGGAGGCAGACGCCCAGCAGCCCTTAGAGTCCCGGCCGGCTCATAAGAGTGTCCGGCTCGGACTCTAAACAATACTTGCCTTACACTACAAGTTCTATTATAGTAATGATTGTAACTACGGGCCTTAAGCCATATCCGGGTCTCAGCCCATCTCTGGCCCATCATCTTGAAACTTAGCTCCGGGCTTCTGGCAACGACCGTACGAGTAACCCGGCCCCTCCTGGCGGGTGACTCTAAGGTCTATATCCTCAACAGGAAGGCTAATGGGAAATGGAGGCTTTGCGTTGATTTCACAGATCTCAACAAGGCTTGCCTGAAGGACCCATTTCCCTTGCCGCGTATCGACCAGATTGTGGATTCCACTTCAGGGTGTGATTTGCTCTCCTTTCTGGATGCGCATTCCGGATATCACCAGATCTTCATGTCCAAAGAAGATGAAGAGAAGACATCATTCATTACTCCATGTGGTACGTATTGCTTTGTCCGCATGCCATTTGGACTAAAGAGTGTCGGGTCCACTTTTGCAAGGGCAGTTCAGATTGGTTTTAAGCCACAGTTACACATGAATATAGAGGCCTATATGGACGATATCGTGGTAAAACCAAGGATAAGACCACCCTTATCCAGGATTTGGAGGAGACATTTGCTAATCTACGCAAGATCAATTTAAAGCTTAGTCCGGAGAAGTGTGTTTGGTGTCCCCTCCGGCAAGCTGCTGGGTTTCTTCATGTCCCATCGGGGGATCGAAACTAACCCCAATAAGATCAAAGCCAACGAGCAGATCCAAGCGCCAATGACAGTTAAGGATGTGAGGCGCTTGACGGGATGCGTTGCCGCGCTAAGTAGGTTCATTTCCAAGTCTGCTGAGCAGGGCCTATGAAGTGGACCCGGAAGCAGATGCAACTCTGCAGGAGTTGAAGGCCTACCTATCGTCTGTGCCTACCTTGGTTGCACCCAAACCCCAAGAGCCGTTGTTGCTATACTTGGCGGCAACCAACCAAGTGGTTAGTGCAGCCTTGGTAGCACAGCGAGAAGTGGATGAGGCAGAAAGTGGGCAGATAACGACAAAGTCAGAAAAGGATCAGAGCATCAATGAGCATGGCAACGAGATCAACCCCAAGGACGCAGCAAGGAAGAAAGTGGTGCAGCACCCAGTGTACTTCGTTAGCTCCTTGTCACATGGGGCTAGATCGAGGTACTCTGGCGTGCAAAAGTTGATCTTTTGTCTCATTATGGCCTCAAGGAAACTGCGCCACTACTTCCAAGCCCATGAGAGCATGGTTGTTACTCGTTTTCCGTTGCAAAGGATACTCCGAAACCCTGAGGCTACTGGCAGAATAGTGGAGTGGGCTTTGGAGTTATCCAGCTTTGGTTTGAGGTTTGATAGCACATCAACTATTCAGAGCAAGGCGCTGGCAGACTTTATTGCAGAATTGACGCCAACCCCTGAGGAGGAAGTGACAGAGGCAGCTACCCCGGCAAGGAATTGCCCCAAGAATGGATTATGTATTTTGATGGTGCTTTTTCCCTACAAGGTGCAGGGGCTGGCGTGCTTCTTGTTGCCCCCTCCGGGGAGCACTTGAAGTACGTCATCCAAATGCACTTTGCCTGGGAAGAAGCCACCAACAATGCAGCTGAGTATGAAGGGCTCCTTGCCAGGCTCAGAATTGCAGCAGAATTGGGAATCAAGAAGCTGATCATACGAGGAGATTCACAGCTTGTGGTGAGACAAGTCAACAAGGATTATCAAAGCACTTTGATTGGTTGCAAACAGAGCACGTGCCCCATGCGGAAAACATCATAGCTGATCACTTGTCAAAGTGTTCTGCGCAGAAGCTTCCTGTGGAACCAAGAACTTTTGGTCTCTGTCTCTCTCAGCTCTCCGTATCACCAGCCACAATGGCCCGGAAAAGGAGAAAGTTGGACTACAGTAAGCCTCTCCCAGTCGAGCCGTCCGCTCCCGGCAGAGACCCTGCCAGAAAAAACTCCTCATAGCCTGCCGGACCACCCTCTCCAGCCAGGCCTGTGGACCCCGCGGACGAGGCTGGTGCTCCCGCAACATAGGAGGTGCCGCTAGTCCTCGTTGCCGAGCCTGAGGCTCCAACTTGGGCAAGGCACATCGTCCGCTTCCTCCAAACCGGAGAACTTCCCGGCGACCAAGATGAAGCTGAGAAAGTAGCCCAGAGGGCTAGTATGTATCAGTTTGTCGATGACACTCTGTACAGAAGGAGGCCCAACGGTGTGAAATTGAAGTGTGTCTGCCGGGAGGATGGAAAGGAACTGCTGGCTGAGATTCACAGAGGAATGTGCGGCTCACACATTGGATCAAGTGCATTAGTTGGGAAAGCATTCTGACAAGGATTCTATTGGCCCACGACCCTCCAAGATGTGGTCGAGCTCGTCACAATATGTGAAGTCTGTCAGTTCCATTCCAATAGAACACACCTGCCTGCCCAAGCCCTTCCCTTTATCATGGCCATTTTTGGTCTGGGGGCTCGATATCCTCAACCCCGTCCACCGAGCAATCGGGGGCTTTGAATTCTTGTTCGTCGCCATCGACAAGTTTACAAAGTGGCCGGAAGTGACTGCCATGAGAAAGGTGACTGCCCAGTCAGCTATCAAGTTCTTGAAAGAATTGGTGTGTCGTTTTGGAGTTCCGGCAAGGATCATCACCGACAACGGCACCCAATTCATGAGCCACGCCTTCATGCAATATGTTCGTACCCTCGGATGGAAGATCTCATTCGCCTCTATGGCACACCCCCGGAGCAATGGACAGGCCGAGAGGGCGAACGCTGAAGTGCTACGTGGACTCAAGACAAGAACTTTCGATACGCTGCGAAAGCACTGCAGGCGATGGATCGAGGAGCTGCTGGTAGTTCTCTGGTCCCTCAGAACGACACCTAACCGAGCTACCGGGCAGACTCCCTTCTCCCTGGTCTACGAGGAAGAAGCAGTTATCCCCACGGAACTCATTTACGGGTCCCCTCGAGTGCTTGCCTATGATGAAGTAGCGCAAGATCAGCACCGGCGTGACGACGCTGTGCTACTCGAGGAGAACCGTCTTCGGGCTGCTACGCGTGTTGCACACTACCAGCAAGCAACGCGTCGCTATCACAACTGCAGGGTTCATGTCTGGTGTTTTGAGGAAGGTGACCTTGTCCTTAGGCACGTTCAGTCCGCCAAGGGTACAAACAAGCTTCACCAAAGTGGGAAGGTGTAACATCCCAAAATTCTAAATTTTGGAATGTTATATTAAATAGATAGATTTGATTGCTTGTTTGATTGATTGTGTGAAATTGAGTGAAATTTGAAACTTCTTGAAAGTTAAATGAGAGGGAATAAAAGGACTTTCCAAAACTATCATTTTTCTTTTATGATCTCCATGAATTCAAATGCTTTTCAACACAAAACCCTGGAGAGAAGATGACATGACTTCTTCCATTTATTTAAATGACAAAGGGTGTTGAAAATATTTGAATTTCATTTGAAATTATTTCCAACTCTGAAACTTTATGCAACTCAATGATTTTCACGAGAGAAGATAAAATGACTTCATAAATTATATGAAATATGAGTTGGGAGTTTCAAAGGATCAAATTCAAAGTCCTTTTGGAATTATTTTTCAATTTGGAGTTATTTGGATTTTATTCAAATTATTTTTCTCCAAAAATAAAATACATGGAAAATAGGGTAACATGATTCCCTACAATAGAAAATTGGACAGAAATAAATTTGAATTCATTTTGGTATTTTTAAAATGATTTTTATGAGGTTTTATTGCAACAGTAGCACTCTTTGCTTTATTTGAATTTTTGTAGATTTTATTTGGTGCTACAAAAATGTTCAGGTTGTAGGATATCTTTTCTGAAAATTTTGATATATTATATGCCTATATAGTATTTTTATTTATTTTGTTTTTCTTTTCTTCATATTTTTGTTTTTCTGGAAAAATGTTTAATAAAAAAACATCTTCTCTGGACCGGGCCAACTGGGCCGTAGCCCAGCCAGCCGGCCCAGCCAGCCAGCCCGCGCCGCCACCGCCTAGCTCCCGCCGTGCCCGACAGGGACTCGCCGGAGTCCGGCTTCCCTACGCCTCCGGACGCCCCTCGCCTAAGGAAGGCCTCGGCCTCGTGCCTTTATAAGGTCGGCCCCGGACCCCGCCTCCTCTCCTGCCCTCGCGCCGCCACCCCACGCCCGATCTGCCGCCGGCGAGATCCGTGCCGCAACCGCCGCCATCGCCGCTGCCGCACCGCCGCCGCCGCTCCACCGCCGCGCCGCCTCTTGCCTTAGCCCGCGCCGCCGTCCCGCACTCCGCCCTTGCCGCGCGCTCGCCTCTGCGCCGCGCCGCTCGACCCGCTGGACGCCGCCGCCCCGCCGGAGTTCGCCGCCACCTCGACCCACCGGACGCCCGACCTGGTCTGCCGCCGAAAACCGTTGGGTTTCATTGAAATCCGAACCGGTAATAAACAGCTTGGGTTTTTTTTCTTTTCTTAGGTTTTCTTTTCAAAAAAAACCCTAGATCGGTTTTTATTAAAAAACCGGTTTTGTTTAGATTTACTTATGTAGCGAACGTTCATTAGTTTAGCCTCTGTAGTGGACGAATTCGTCACTTATGCTTCTGTAGCGAACGCTCGTTCTATAGAATTTTTCTTTTTCTTTTTAATTTCGACAAGGGATCCATTCGTGAATATTTTTATTTACAGATTAGGCCCTGATTTTCAAACCTTCATTACTTTCTACTCGTTTGTCCAAATCCAACGAAACCAACACCCGCTTCTTCGTTATGATCCCCTCTATCCAGTAATCCAACTCAAACATGTTTTTGAAAGTTTTAAAATTTGAATTCAAACAAATTAGTATTTGAACTGTTTGATCATAACTTGAGTTTTAAAACTCCGTTTCAGTTGATTCTTTTTGCAAATCGAAGGTCTTGACCTAAACTTTCTGATAAGGCAAAATTCACATAATTTTGGTACTATTAGAAACTGTTTTATCTTGCAAGAGTTATTTGCCTTGTTTGATGTTCAGAATTGTTTTCTCCAATCTTTCTGATCTTTTGAGTGATTGCTTATGTGTGGTTACTATTGCTTGCTTACGATAGATTGACCGGAGTGTGACGAGTAGAACTATCAGGAGTTAAGAGTGCGAACCATCTTCATCAACAGTACAGGCAAGTAACACTTTGATCATATCCCTTTCATACCCAGTTTTTATGCATTAGTTTCACCTTCAAACATTGCATGGTTAGGATTGATAACATGTGGGTTTTGGGAAGTAGTTGATGAGGTAGGAACCTATTATCCTGCATTCAAACCTTGAGAGTTACTTCTACGTTATGCTCATACTGCTCTGCTATGCTCGTAGACGTGGATTGGTTGAGTGTATTCATGACAGATGTGAGAGTTATCATTAATGGTTAACTTAAGGTGGCAACTTTAATACACATCTGGGTGGATTGGTTGGGGCACCCTGGAGCACCCAGTGGTTTGCCCGGGCACTTGGAGAACCCAGTGCTTGCCCAAGGGGATCCCGGAGGACCCGTGTGATCACCCTATGGAATACCACCCAGACTCAAAGGGATCATAAGATTATTCATGCTAGAAACTTCCGTGTGCAGCCACAAGCCATTATGGGCTCTGGCATAGTTGAGTAAGTTGCGTGAGCTCTTGAAGAGGTGGACTAGCAGATGTAGGGGGATTGTAGGTGTACCGGTCTGCCCGGAGTAGAGAGTAACTGCTTTTGAAAGATTGTGTCTCGGTCATCCGTTTCTCAAACACCATGTAGTGCGAGAAATCCAACGGAGGCGATCGAGTCTTGTGGGGAAAAGTGCGCAAACCTCTACAGAGTGTACAATCTAATCATGGTTAGCCGTGTCCCCGGTTATGGACAATCTTGAGTCTCTGGTACTTGGATTATCATATTGATCTCATCACGTTACTTAAATAATTTTTTGGGTTATTGATGTTAATTTGGGATTGAGTTGGAGGAACCTTCTCAATAATTTGAACCAACTTTGTAGTTAAATAAATATATTCATTTGAAGTAGGGAAAAATTGGCTTTTCGCAAAAACATTATAACCGTAGAGCTTTCCACCAGCCATATATGCATGTAGTGATAGCATTTATTTTACTCATTGCTCTACTGTGTTATCTTGACAGTACATACAATGTACTGACCCATTTCGGGCTGCTACTTCTCATGTTGCAGGATCTTACGACGAGTAAGTGATACGTTAGGGTTACGATTTCTACACTCAACTTTGCCGTTGGTGTTGATGGGAATCCACAACCTTGTTGCTACTTCCGCTATATGGATTGAGGTAATAGTATTTACGTTATTTTATACATGTGTTTTACCTCTGTTATAAATCCTCGAGTACTGTGTGTGTGTCAGCATTCCGATCCAGGGATGACACTTAAGCACAGAGACTTGACCGTCTGAGGTCGGTCGCTACAAGATGGTATCAGAACACATGTTGACTGTAGGACATGACCCTAGAAACTGGCAAGCCCATAGGAAAAGATTTTTCTCTAAAACTTCTTTTTTCAAAAGATCCTTTACCTCTCTTCTCTTCTGAGCTTATTCAAATATTCCCTTTTAGTGAGACCATATCCCTTTTGCCTTTTGACCACACGAAGATTCGACTGATGAGACCACTCCAAGAAGCACAAGATATCGGACAACCACAACCACTACGGAATGAAGGAGATTCTACCGTGCATCTGAATAATGGAAACTACAACAGTTGAAGACTCCGAAGACTAGGAGAATTTGAAGGCTCTGAAGAATTCCCAGATTTTTATGACCTAGGAAGGCTACCTTATGGAACTTGGCAGACTATGGAAGTTGTCAATACCCGAGATCAAGGTGTATCGGAGGAAGACCGGAGCATGGAGAGTTAAAAAAACTCAAAGTTCTATCAAGGAAAATCCTAAGGCAGGAGATATCAACTATGGAGAGATAGCTCATGGAAATGACAAGAGCAGAAACACGGCTATCCATGATGTTATCGCCCGCTTATGCTATTGTCACCGTGCTGAGTTAAGCATGCATATGCATGGAAGGAATTGATGGTAGAAGGCTGATGGAGCACCTATCAGCAAGATGAAGTTTTAACCTTAGCCGGTGTATCACCAGGATCTGGAGTATTACATCAAGAAGTTTAAGATGGACCTGCAGGAAGCTATATTTTGACAAGGAAGCATTTCGTGAAGAACTTAGGATCCAGAAGTTGAAGTAGCCAAACTGGAGGAGCAGAACCTCGAGAAACCGGAGATTTGTCAGGAACTGAAGGACCGTAGGACCATTGCTCATGTCGAGGTTGATAAAACCCAGAAGTTTGGAATGCAACTCCAGAAATATTAAAGGACATCACGATAGACTTTGCGACAACAGAGATGATCTGGCAAAAGAACTTGAGAAGGTCAAGCACGATCAAAAGAAGCCATCGAAGACATGAACAAGACTTGAAGAGTTTGGCGATTTTGAAGATTTATTGACCTTTAGAAGACCAAACCCCTGTTATACCTATGTTAGATGTGACGTTTGTGAGCTGTCATTTGTTTGATGTTTTTCTCGACAGCCACAAATAAAATCTGCATTTTCAAAACTTTTGTTTGTGTGTATCCCTCTCTATCTCTCTTACCCCTCCCCAAACCCCTGGACCCAATAGAGGATGAATGGAGATGAAACCATATATTCTGGACCGATGAGTCAATTGGAGGCAGACTGATGAATTCAGAACATGGAGGATCACATGGAGAATAACACTATAGCCGGAAAGGATATGACCCAGCATGCTTTTCAGTGCTTTGTAAGAATTGCTGCTACTTGGTGGAGGATGTACCAAACCATCAATGGATGGCAAAGAGTAACCACTTGGGAAGAATTTAAGCTGACTCTACAAAGATCTCGTCTTGTGTCCCAGAAGTTGAGGCCTTATGGAAAGGATATGAAGAAACCTTGTGCATACAAGCTTTGTGGAGAAATAGGACACAACCATAAATAAAACAAGGACGAATACCCTCATAAGAGGAGGATTACCAAAGGAGTTAGCCGAGGATCTCAGGGAACTTCGGTTGGAGATTGTTCCGAAAGGTTTTGTGCAGCAATGGAAGTTCAGTCTACATTGTTGGGAAAGATCCGTGAAGCTCAGAAGGATGACAAAGAGATTGCGGAGGTAAAAGAGAGGATGAGCAAAGGAAAGTCCAAAGGTTTTCGTAAGGATGAGCACGACACCTTATGGTTCGAGGACCGTGTATACGTGCCCAATAATGCAAAGATCAGGAAGTTAATACTTCAGGAGGCTCATGACTCACCATACTCGATTCGCCCTGGAAACACCAAGATGTATTTGGATTTGATGGATCATTTCTGGTGGACTGGTATGAAGAAGGATATTGCGGAGTATGTAGTCGTAGGTGATGTATGCCAGAGGGTAAAGGCAGAGCATCAGAAGCCAGCCGGATTACTACAGCCTATGCCGATACCCGAATGGAAGTGGGATAAGCTTGGCATGGATTTCATTACCGGATTTCTCAGAACACGATCGGGATATGATTCTATCTGGGTAGTAGATGATTCGCTTGACCAAAGTGGCTCACTTTATCCCAGTGAAAACCACCTATACAAGTGCGAAGTTGGCCAAGATATATATGACCAGGATCATATGTCTGCATGGAGTTCCGAGGACCATCGTATCAGATAGAGGAACATAGTTTACCTCAAAGTTTTGGAATCAGCTGCACCAGACTTTGGGTACTAGGCTAGAGTTTAGTACAGCCTTTCATCCGCAGACAGATGGATAGACCGAGAGCGTCAGTCAGATTCTGGAGGACATGTTGAGAGCTTGTGCTCTAGATTATGGATTCAGTTGGGATAATAATTTGCCTTACGCGGAGTTCTCATACAACAACAGTTACCAAGCCAGTGAAGATGGCCCCTTTCGAAGCTTTGTATGGGAGAAGGTGCAGGACACCGTTGATGTGGGATGAAGTTGGAGACCGTCAGTTGTTTGGACCAAATGTGATCAAGGAGTCAGAAGAGAAGGTTAAGTTGATTCGAGATAGACTGAAGGTAGCTCAGTCCAGGCAGAAGAGTTATGCAGACTCAAAATGCAAGGAGGTAGTCTATGAAATCGGAGACAGAGCATATCTTCATGTGCCACCTCTGCGAGGAGTTAAACGATTTGGAGTTAAGGAAAAGTTAGCCCCAAGATTTGTAGGACCATACCGAGTTTTGGAGCGTATGAGAGAAGTGGCCTACAAGTTGGAGTTACCCGAAGGACTGTCAGGACTTCATCAAGTGTTTCACGTTTTCCAGTTGAAGAAGTGCCATGCAGAGATGGCCAATATTCCCCCGTAAGGACGCTTGACCCTGGAAAGGATAATGATGTTCCACGAAGTGGAGTATGGACTTCATAAGTATAAGTTTTTATCTCGGTATGTGGGATATCCCACGAGGATGAAGAGATGAATTACTATTGGATATAAAGGAGGTATGATGTTGGAAATACGGTTCAATGGAAATTCCATGATGAGTCTGAGTAATCATGTCCTAGCTTGGTGCCAATAGAAGGAAGGCAGACAGTACAATTGGATGGATTTAAGAATACTAGGAAGTTGGAAGTTGGAATAATGATCAGTTGCCCGATGATAAGTTCAAGGACTACAAGTGATGAGATGGACCATAACCCACAGGCCCCAGGACCTGCCAAGGAGCAAGCACAATCTTGCTGAAGGAAAAACCCTAGAAGAAGATTACGACTTTATCAGTAGACGATCTTATAGGAGTAACGCAAAACCTGAGAGTTGTGAAGGAACAATAGATATTTGTTTGGCTTGCAGAATCAATGGATTTATCCGAACTTGGTTCATTGACAAGGGAAATTCTGCAATGCTTGTGAGGATGACCGAGTGTTAGAATGCAAGATTCGCTAAACCATATACAAGGTAATGATTTGGGTGAGGGATGGATTGATCACCATACCGACTTACTCTTATTGTTCGCCTTGCTATATGGGATGGTAAATCTGAGTGACTTACCTATAATAGAGAGACGACGATATCAAAACCTTGTTTGAACCTTAGAATGGTATAAGTATTTTCCCTTGTACAAGGCAGTTGTGCCAACCGTAGGTTATACGGTGAGGTTCAACCCAGACCCATTTCCTGCAGGAGAAAACCATAAATTGTTGACCACCATGAGATATCGATGGTTGTTTAGTATTGGCGCCAGACCCGTCAGCTAAGCAGACCCAATCTCGGAATAACCTTACCAAGATGAAAGGACAGAAGAATTGCGGTAAAGGTTATGCCACTACTGGAAGAGCTCAGAGAAGGAATTTCCCAGAGATTTGAGAAGACCGACACTGTCAAGAATAAGGATGGAGTATATGATGGAACCGTAACCATGTTTCTAAGGGTGGTAGCACCCCAGACCTCCGGAGACGATCGATGGACTTTGAGAAGACCCCGAACCTAACCTATTTCTTTCTAGCCTCTCCGAATCTCGAGGACGAGATTCATTTTAAGGGTGATAGGTTTGTAACATCCCAAAATTCTAAATTTTGGAATGTTATATTAAATAGATAGATTTGATTGCTTGTTTGATTGATTGTGTGAAATTGAGTGAAATGAGAGGGAATAAAAGGACTTTCCCAAACTTTCATTTTTCTTTTATGATGTCCATGAATTCAAATGCTTTTCAACACAAAATCCTGGAGAGAAGATGACATGACTTCTTCCATTTATTTAAATGACAAAGGGTGTTGAAAATATTTGAATTTCATTTGAAAATATTCCAATTCTGAAACTTTATGCAACTCAATGATTTTCACAAGAGAAGATAAAATGACTTCTTCCAATTATATGAAATAGGAGTTGGGAGTTTCAAAGGATCAAATTCAAAGTCCTTTTGGAATTATTTTCAATTTGGAGTTATATGGATTTTATTCAAATTATTTTTCTCCAAAAATAAAATACATGGAAAATAGGGTAACATGATTCCTTACAATAGAAAATTGGAGAGAAATAAATTTGAATTCATTTTGGTATTTTCAAAATGATTTTTTGAGGTTTTACTGCAACAGTAGCACTCTTTGCTTTATTTGATTTTTGTAGATTTTATTTGGTGCTACAAAAATGTGCAGGTTGTAGGATATCTTTTTCTGAAAATTTTGATATATTATATGCCTATATAGTATTTTTATTTATTTTGTTTTTCTTTTCTTCATATTTTTGTTTTTCTGGAAAAATGTTTAATAAAAAAAAACTTCTCTGGACCGGGCCAACTGGGCCGTAGCCCAGCCAGCCAGCCCGCGCCGCAACCGCCTAGCTCCCGCCCTGCCCGACAGGGACTCGACGGAGTCCGGCTTCCCCACGCCGCCGGACACCCCTTGCCCAAGGAAGGCCTCGGCCTCATGCCTTTATAAGGTCGGCCCCGGACCCCGCCTCCTCTCCTACACTCGCGCCGCCACCCCACGCCCGATCCGCCGCCGGCGAGATCCGCGCCGCAACCGCCGCCATCGCCGCTTCTAGCCGCTGCTGCACCGCCGCGCTGCCTCTTGCCTTAGCCCGTGCCGCCGTCCCGCACTCCGCCCTTGCCGCGCGCTCGCCTCTGCGCCGCGCCGCTCGACCCGCCAGACGCCGCCGTCCCGCCGGAGTTCGCCGCCACCTCGACCCGCCGGACGCCCGACCCGGTCCGCCGCCGAAAACCGTTGGGTTTCGTTGAAATCTGAACCGGTAATAAACCGCTTTGGTTTTTTTTTTCTTTTCTTAGTTTTTCTTTTCAAAAAAACCCTAGATTGGTTTTTATTTAAAAACCGGTTTTGTTTAGATTTACTTATGTAGCGAACGTTCATTAGTTTAGCCTCTGTAGTGGACGAATTCGTCACTTATGCTTCTGTAGTGAACGCTCGTTCTGTAGAATTTTTCTTTTTCTTTCTAATTTCGGCCAGGACCCATCCATGAATATTTTTATTTACAGATTAGTCCCTGATTTTCAAACCTTCATTACTTTCTACTCGTTTGTCCAAATCCAACGAAACCAACGCCCACTTCTTCGTTATGATCCCCTATATCCAGTAATCCAAATCAAACATGTTTTTGAAAGTTTAAAATTTGAATTCAAACAGATTAGTATTTGAACTTTGTTTGATCATAACTTGAGTTTTAAAACTCTGTTTCAGTTGATTCTTTTTGCAAATCGAAGCTGTTGACCTAAACTTTCTGATAAGGCCAAATTCACATATTGGTACTATTAGAAACTGTTTTATGTTGCAAGAGTTATTTGCTTGGTTTTGATGTTTTCCAAATTGTTTTCTCCGATCTTTCTGATCTTTTGAGTGATTGCTTATGTGTGGTTACTATTGCTTGCTTACGATAGATTGACCGGAGTGTGACGAGTAGAACTATAAGGAGTTAAGAGTGTGAACCATCTTCATCAATAGTACAGGCAAGTAACACTTTGATCATATCCCTTTCATACCCAGTTTTTATGCATTAGTTTCACCTTCAAACATTGCATGGTTAGGATTGATAACATGTGGGTTTTGGGAAATAGTTGATGAGGTAGGAACCTATTATCCTGCATTCAAACCTTGGGAGTTACTTCTATGTTATGCTCATACTGCTCTGCTATGCTCGTAGACGTGGATTGGTTGAGTGTATTCATGACAGATGTGAGAGTTATCATTAATGGTTTAACTTAAGGTGGCAACTTTAATACACATCTGGGTGGATTGGTTGGGGCACCCTGGAGCACCCAGTGGTTTACCCGGGCACCTGGAGAACCCAGTGCTTGCCCAAGGGGATCCCGGAGGACCCATGTGATCACCCTATGGAATGCCACCCAGGCTCAAAGGGATCATAAGATTATTCATGCTAGAAACTTCCATGTGCAGCTACAAGCCATTATGGGCTCTGTCATAGTTGAGTAAGTTGCGTGAGCTCTTGAAGAGGTGGACTAGCAGGTGTAGGGGGATTGTAGGTGTACCAGTCTGCCCGGAGTAGAGAGTAAATGCTTCTGAAAGATTGTGTCTCGGTCATCCGTTTCTCAAACACCATGTAGTGCGAGAAATCCAACGGAGGCGATCGAGTCTCGTGGGGAAAAGTGCGCAAACCTCTGCAGAGTGTACAATCTAATCATGGTTAGCCGTGTCCCCTGTTATGGACAATCTTGAGTCTCTGGTACTTGGATTATCATATTGATCTCATCACGTTACTTAAATAACTTGTTGGGTTATTGATGTTAATTTGGGATTGAGTTGGAGGAACCTTCTCAATATTTTCAACCAACTTTGTAGTTAAATAAATATATTCCTTTGAAGTAGGAAAAATTGGCTTTTCGCAAAAGCATTATAACCGTAGAGGTTTCCACCAGCCATATATTCATGTAGTGATAGCATAAATTTTACTCATTGCTCTACTGTTTTATCTTGCCAGTACATTCAATGTATTGACCCATTTCGGGCTGCAACGTCTCATGTTGCAGGATTCTTACGACGAGTAAGTGATACGTTAGGGTTACGATTTGTACACTCAACTTTGCCCTTGGTGTTGATGGGAATCCACAACCTTGTTGCTACTTCCGCTATATGGATTGAGGTAATAGTATTTACGTTATTTTATACATGTGATTTACCTCTGTTATAAATCCTCGAGTACTGTGTGTGTCAGCATACCGATCCAGGGATGACACTTAAGCACAGAGACTTGACCATCTGAGGTCGGGTCGCTACAGAAGGCCCTTACCGGGTGGTATGAGTCACCAGACCCGTCGCAGTCCGTCTGGAGACCGGAGATGGCACTCAGTTGCAAAACTCATGGAATATTAAGCATCTCCGCAAGTACTACCCGAAAGGCGCGAGCCTGTCGGGCACTGCCCGGCAGCCACCCTTTTGTACAGGCCTTGCCTCAGCTGCATGTAACCCCTTGTACAAAGCCGGGGCAATGACCCCGTGCAAGAGAAAATAAAGAAGCCTGAAGGGGGGGGCCCAACTAAGATTGCATGCATGCATGAGCACACCAAGATCACTGCATAAGCATTTCATGAGCATTTGCATATGCATATACTCCCTCCGTTGAAAAATAGATGACCCAACTTTGTATAAAGTTGGGTCATCTATTTTGGAACGGAGGGAGTAGATAGGATCGCATCCTGCATTCATTCTCATCTACATAAAGTTGCAGGTTCCTGTCGTGAACTTGGCTTCGACAAGGGACGAGAAGAATGCACGACACAGCGATCCCCGGCAAGCCAAACAGATAAGTTTTACCTCTTGTCCATTAGTGTTCTGTAAAGCTATAACTTTGCACGAGAAAACCTCGCCTCTCTTTTGAAACTTAGGTGATCCCATCCATGACTCGAACGTTGCTTCAGTCAGGATGGTCGCAGTGGCCTTTAGTAAAAAGGAGCTGGCGGGGGGCTGGCCCCTCTGTCTGTCCCCCGGCAGATGTAGCTCTCCGGCAGACAAAGAGGGTGCCGGCAGGATATCCTGCCGGGGAAAGCTCGTTTATTTTCATTAAAGAGGCACTCCACCTCTGCATGGACATACACATGCACGGGTTCCCGGCAAGGTTCATCTTTTTCATTTATATGCTAATACAAGTACAAGAATTATAGAACACAAAGATGGCCTCGAGGGATTACATTATTTGAATTAAAATTTGGCAAGTGCCGGCTGATTTAAGATTGAAAAAAGATAAGTGCCCCATGATCCTCTCTTTTCATTTTCCCTCCTTCAGGCACTGCGGTGGAAGGAGGAAAAGACAAGAAAAGGAGCACCCAAGCAGGAGCCCACGCCGATCGCGTCAGGGCCCGTCGAGCACGGCCTGACGAGACTGGGAGTGGAGAGACTGCGAAGGAGGAGTGCGGGGGACGGGGCGGCGCCTTCTGGTCGCCACCTCCAGAGCCAGCAAGAAGCCTCGATTTGAGCGCCGGTGGAGTCATCAGCCAAAGCTCAGCCGGGAAGACTGCTGGAGGCGAGGAGAAGGCACCAAGAGAACATCCCTCCCCGGCTATCACCCGAAGAGGCTGGTGATGACGGTGCCGGGGAGGGAGGTGAAGAGCGGAAAGACGAGACGACAGGTCGACGGTCGGAGGCGAAGGCATCCACGCCGTCGTACTCCGACCTGACCCCCTGCCACCTGCCTTCTTCGTCTTCCCTCACTTTCTCGTCACCACCGCTGCTGCCGGGAAGCGCCAAGACTCTGGTCCGACGCCTCCAGCGGAGAAACAGCGAGCAGCCAGAATGGCCGGGGGGCTTGAGGCGCGCCTCTCGTCGACAACAGCCCCAAGACCTCCGGGAGGGGCAATGCTGGGATTACCAACGATCTCTAGCCTCGCCTCCTGGCCGAGCCTCAACAAGATCAAGAGATTCGCCATGCCAAGGACCAGGCTCACTCCCCGAGCATTAGCACCAGCATGGGGCAACAATAACCCCAAGCAGGAGCCTGGGGGCTGGCCCAGGCTCTTCTCTTCGGCATTGCCAGTGGAAGCAGACAACAAGATAAGAAGAGGGGGAATGCAAAGATGGATGACTCCGCCCTCCTCCGCCCCTCCCTTTTATAGGCCGGGTGGGGAAGGGCAGCTGCTCCATCAACGGGTGACCACTGCCCTCCTCCGCCAATTCAAGGCGGGCGGACGCTCTCCAGGATGCTCTCCCGTGCCACGCGCCTCCATTACCTACCTCGCGCCATGCATGCAGCATACGCGACCAAAGATAAGGGCGCGATGTGGGAAGAGTAAATTGGCAGTTTCTACCCCGTGCGTTAAAGTCATTCATGGGCCATCACTGGAGCGGCCCCACCACTATTGTCTTTACACCACGGGCGGGGAAACCGGGAACTGGCCCGAAATCAAGGCTAATGAAGCAGCAATAGAAACCTCAAGGGGCCAATCCCTTCAGCAACCCTGCCTGTGCACTTATTAGGCCCTACCCCGACGATGCTTAGCAGCGCGTTCAGGGCAGGCCCGGGGGATTCTGTCGGTGCAACAAACCCTGGGTCCGTTGCCCGGACTATGCACAGGCACAAGAACAACATTGAAGCACCAGCGTAAGTCAGAGATTGAAGGACCAAGAGATTTGAAGAACCAACATGCAGTTTAGAAGGACCAAGATCAAGCCAGAGGAGAAATATATCGGCAAGAGAAGGGCCTCCCTTGAAGGAAGGCGAGCCCGGCAAGGGGCGAGGCCACCACCAGAAGGAGGCGACCAAGGCACCCCGGCAAGGTCTATCGGGGCTCGCAGGGGCAGAACCACCCCGCCAAACCACTCAAGCATGACCCACGTCGTCAATCAGTGTGGTGTCAAGCCGCAGGGTGATTAAGTGGCAGCCATTCGCCACATGGCAGCCATTTCCTACAGAAGAACCCCACAGGTGACACCCGTCCTACGACATGTCAAGAGAATAGGCGCAGAGCTGGCAAGATAGCCCGGCAAGCCTTGCCGGGCAACCGATGATGTGACACTAAGTGGTGCATTTAATGCACCCTGTCAGCCCGCAGAGTTAGGTATGATAGCACTGTTTGCTATCATATCAGTGGATAATGACTACTTTGCCATTGTGGTGACCCCTTAATCTATAAAAGGAGGCCCATGGCACCCGTAGGAAGGGTTGGAAAGTTGACGAACCCACATCCCCATACGCGCGTAGTCGCTACTGCCCTACGGCCACCCCTGCTGGGCAAGTGTACTGCGCTTCACCATCCCCATTCCACCATCAATCCACTAAAGCAGGAGTAGGGTCTGACACCTCGCGGCGGCCCGAACCTGGGTAAATTGCTTGTGTGCTCTCTGTCATGCTGCCGTGCGCTGGTCTGCTCATTGCGCAACACGACGTCCCCCTGCCGAACCAGCAAGGGGCCTCCTGGTCCCATAGGTGGCCGTGGATATCCCGCGACATATAAGTATCAGTGCTGACAATTCATCACATTTCTTATTGACGAGTAAAGTGACACAGTTTAAAACAACATTAACACAATAGGGTATTATTCAGGTTAAGACATGGCAGGAAATGACATTGTGAAGGAGTTGGCAGCTTCACGACACCACTAGATTAGAGATCAAGAACTCATAAGTATCAATGGTTAGTGTGCTGTCAATTTATCCCATTTCAGATTGGCAAATAAATAGATTGTTTAAATAATAGTAGAATGATATGACATTGTTCATAGTTAAGACATTGCAGAATATGACATTGTGCTATAGTGGGTAGGTTCACCACACCACTGGATTACGGATCAAGAACAGAAGCATACATGCAGTGCAAAAGAGGATCACTTGCTCTGTATAGTTTAATTTACATGGTATGAAGAAGGAACTTGGTTGTACAACTAAAAACTTAAATTGAGAAGGACAAACTTTTGTTTATGAACTACATAATAAACTTTAAACATGCAATTTGATGCAAACACCAAAAATAAACAGTTGTTGCAGTCATGCCTGAAAAAATATACACAACAAAGTTTGAAGGCTTGAGAAGGACAAACTTACATTAGTGGTGAAGACAGGTTCTATAAAGCCCTTGTCCATGCTGATGGGGGGCAATTCAAGAAGTTTACCTCATAATATTCTTCATAAGCATTGCCTTTATTCTACATTTTGTTAAGAGTAAATATAGATGTGATAATATAAGAAAAAATGGAGAATATTTAAGATAAGATGAAGAGTGATTCTACATATCCAAGTAGCTATAAATGTAAGTACAGTGATACAGGCAAAAGGTACAGCCAAGAGCAATGCACAGCTAAACTTCTTCAGTACCATCGGTGTTATCCAACCTTATGGTAAGAGTAAATATAGATCTGATGTGTAGAAAATGGAGGGCAAAGGAAAATAAGCTGCAGAGTGATGGTACATGAATAACTAGCTGTCAATATAAGTACACTGATAAAGGACATCAAGTACTTACAAGAACAATGCAGAGCTAAAAAATTTCATTAGCATTGGATATATTCTACACTAATGTAACCATTCATACAGATCAGATAACTTGGAGTGAATAATTGATAAGCAAGCTATCATGCATACCGCTGTCACATAATGAACCATGTATGAATGCAAGTACAGTGATACAGGACAACAGGTACTAATAAGAGCAAAGCAGCAGGCAGCATATTTGCAATATCCTGTCATCCTTTTCAAACCAGAATTCTTCTTCGAGTAGATTTCCTGGAAAAGAGATCCGTAAGGCACATGCGGAAAAGTAGAAGTTCAAATTGTCATGTGATATCATAGACAGTACCTCATCCTGGGAACAAGACCAGTGCATAAAAAGGTTTTTCCATTCAATGTCTTCTAAATTTAGCACATGAGACTTCACTAGAAATTCGTTTATAGACTTGCCATCAAAGTGTGATTTCCTCAGGTAACACAGATACTGCTGCAATGCTTCCTTGAAAACGCAAGCAAGCATTACTCGTTATGACTATCCAGATTGACCCTCGCGTACTTACAACAATGTAATGTAAATCATTGATGTGTTCAATCAGCAGAAAACAGGAAGATAATCACCATGAATAATAGCACTTACACGTAAGTGGGACAGGAAGATGTGAAAATGGTGTTTGTCTTCACTATAATCTTCCCTCGATGGGAATATATGCACGTAGTCCCTAACAACATTGAAAGCATTGTCTTTTAAACTAGGAATAGCTTGAATGGGGTTCCAATCTGCAGGAATTGGCCGTCTCTGCAGTTGGGATAGGTCTTCGGCCGATGGACTTGCTGTACTTTTTGCTGGAGTGGGATTTTCTGTGGTACGGCTGGTGCTATGGCAACTGAAATCAGCATACCTTTTGCTGGAGTGCAGGTCGTGTGTGGTGGGGCTAGTGGTGTGGCCAGTGAAGTATGGGTACAGTCTGCTGGAGTCGGTCCTACGTTTTGTGTCACTGGTTGTAGAGCCAATATAAGTGGGGTGTTGTCTAATTTCTCCGGCACCACCACGTTTTTCAAGGCCTTTGTTGGTGCTCCTTCAGGTTCGGCAATCACCCTCTTCCTTTTTGATGTCTGATGCACAAGAGCAACATTTGAGTGGAAAAAACATGGTATGATGACAGATGGAATATGTATTGATAATGGATGGGCATGGCATCTTGACATATATGATGAGTAAACTAAGCAGATGGCAATGCAACAAAGTAGAAGAAATGCAAGACAACTTATGCAAGATATGCGCAATCAATAAAACATTGCCAAATTAGAACATGCACCTTGATGGGTGAACAGGACAGGCCATCTGCCTTTGACTCCTCGAGCTCAGAATAGTCGTGAGGATCATATTCTGAACAAGAATCTACGGGTGGGGAGCGTATGAGTTTCATTGCATCCAGAATGGCACTCAATGCCTTGGTGCCAATTTTGCAAGTCATTGCAGTGTTCCACAATATTCTTCTGATGCGCGGATTCTGATATTCACTGTGATTACGTATAATATCTGAGAAGCATGAAAACATAAATAGTAGTGAGATTATCTTTGTAATGCAGAGGATATTCTAATATTCGGGCGCCCTGTAAACCCTTGTGTGCTATCACTGGATTCTGATGAGAGAGCCCATGTGTGCTGTAATATGGTGCGTGCATTAATACAATCTAGCACAAGTACATAAAAAAGGCTCCAGAAGTAAGGATAGTTGTATAGGTTCATAATATACTGTATAGAGAGTTTATTGCCAAACCACGATAACAAGAGCACACAACAACTAGGCAGATCATAGTGTACATAAAAGGGGTACACCATAACCAGGATATATAAATCGGGAAAGTGGAACTAGCTGGAAAATACGGTGTTGTATTGCCGCTACTAATTGAAAGCCTATCGATCACGTACAGGCCAGCTCTATCAGCTATTGACTGCAGATCTCCCTGGTCCCCTTCCTGACAAGGAACATACTGTACGTATTAAATACAGAATACAAAAGAGGAACATGTTAAAGAACAAAAGAGGAAGCATATTCTTGAGGTTCCGCTTCATTGCATACAATGTTGCTTGCCCACTCATAATGAATCACAGCGCCCAAAGAAATGCAATTCCATGTTGTCTCTCTATATGTGGCCACATGCATTTGGAAAATCAAGTGGGAGCATTACCTGACCAATTAAATGTGTGTCTGTTAACTAATATCAGTATCATATCACAATTCATATTTGAAGATGTAAGCTTTGGACTTATGATTGGTGTGTTGTTTAGCTTCAAGAGTGGACTGCTGCTAGTAGGACACAAAGCACCTACACAGTTCGTAGTGTAGATATAATGGGAAAACCCTAAGCATCAGGAGTAAAATCAGGAAAGTGGAACTTGCCGGAATATATGTGCTAGTATTGCCGGTACGACTAGAAAGCTTCGGATACCATCTCTCTTCAACTGAAGGTGTGGTACTGTTAATATCAGTGTAACTCTCAAAGGCGACACAGCTCCCCGCATTTCCTTGCTAATCTAATAGGATTCAAGTGGGCAGGCCAATACAATTCCTATTCCTATGTTTACAAAATCCCATGAATCAAAGAGGCCCGAAGAGTTCAAAGTGTCCATCACAACCGACCGTTTAGAGCTCTACACTGCAAATGTCCCTGCTCATCTTCACTACAAGGAACATATTGTACTACTATCATAATCCCTCCGTTCCAAAATATAAGTCTTTGTAGAGATTTCCACTATGGATCACATACAGATGTATACGGATACATTTTAGAGTGTAGATTCACTCATTTTGCTCCATATGTAGTCCATGGTGGAATCTATACAAAGACTTGTATTTAGGAACGGAGAGAGTACTTATTAAAGTAAAATGGAAGAGGAACATGCTAAAGAAGAGCAAGCAGATTTTGGATAAAAAATGTTCGTTGCGCAGTGCCCACACATGATGAACCAGAGCGCATTAAGAATGCAACTCCCTGCTATCTCTCTATATATGGTGCACGTGCTTTTCGAAATTAAAGTAGGAGTGGTGCACGTGCTTTTCGAAAGTAAAGTAGGAACATTAGCTAACCAATTAAACGTTATCTATTTTAGTAATATCAACATCATATCAGATTCCTATTTAAGCAACAAGTTTGGAATTATGAGTGGCACGTTGTTTAGCTTGATGGATTCAGGAGCAGTGCTAAGCAGCTACGATGATGGTACTGGATATAAAGGCATGTCTGGATGCAAGTCGCGTGACTTTTGTCATTTGGGCCAGTCGACCATTTCAGGCGGTTGGATGAAGATCCTACGTCTCCTAACCCTTCTTCTTCCTCATTTCTAATTCTTCCCATATAGAACACCGCACGGGCCGCGGGCCGAACCACCGGCCTCGACCCCCCTGCCCTCCCCTGAACTGCCCCCACCGCCTGTGTTCCTCCGCCAGCCCCACCCCCGCCCCACCCGCGTCGAGTTTTGTTCGTTTGGCGAGGCCCCACCACCGCCCCCACAACCACCGTCCCCACCCGAGCCCCTTCCTTCGCACCGGCTAACTCCGGCGAGCTCTCAAAAATCGACTGACCCAATTTTGAAATTTAGTCTACTGTCATTTAACTAGTGTGGAATATAAAAGGGGAAAACCATAAGCATTGCGAGTATAGTGTTGAGCATGCCATGGCGGACCTGAAGGTGCAAACCGGACAAAGGCAACTTCGCAACCAATGTTTGCTTTCAACTAACAAGTAAGTGATGGTCAAGAAATCGGAGTAAAGCAGTGGCGATCTATTTTCTTACTGCATAAATAAGTTGAGCAGATATGAAAGAGTACCACCTCTGGTGCGGCGGCGTGTATGCATCTGCAGAGAGTTTGACGGTGCTGCGGTAACGATGGTTGTTGGTAGACTGGAAGCAGATCTAGGAGGGTAGACAGTGGCGGCAGGGGAAATTTCCCACGCGGTAGATGAGACGGTCGTAGGAGCGACGTCGGCAAGGTGGACGATAGCGGGGATGAAGCGAGAGGACGGGATGCAAGGATCCCGGTCCGAAGCCGTGGATGAGATAGGTCGATCTCTTGTAATGGACAACGACATTGGGGTATCAGCTCCGGTGGAGGAGGACGGCGGTGGATGGGCTGGCGGACGGAGAAGGCTGGGGTGGAGAGGGTGTTTTGGCGCCCACGGAGTACTAACGGGGAAATGGAAGGAGAGAGGAAGGGGGGAACCATGTCTTCAGGGCGCGCTTGTCTCAAATGTGAGGAAATTTACAAACTTAGCCCCTGTTTAAAATTTCCTACATCACAACAATATTAGTCGGTTGGGGATAGGACGGTAATCTCTCATACACCGAATATTTGCCGATGAGAGTTTGTTTTGGCGCCCACCGTGTATGAATCGAGGAGGGAGTCGATTTCGGCCGAGGAGACACTATGTTTTGGCGCCCACCATGTATGAATCCAGGTGAGAAGCGGTTATGTCACGTTTCAGAGAAATTACAAACCTACCCCTATCGAAACCTATAGAAATCGAGACGATAGGCTTTGCGTGTTAGGGATAGGCTGTAATTTCCATCTCACAGATTTTGGTTTCGGGCGGTTACTGCGACTTTCCCCGCTTTGTTCAAATGTTTGCAGAGCAAGAGTGCATGTTTACCGTGCCAACTCAATTTGAATCCAGTTTGGATTCTATTTCTGTTAGCAGGATCCATTTTTGATTGGAATAAAATTGTATATACATCATTTTTTATGTATACTTTCAAAAGCACAACAAAGAATTATGCTCCTTTATATATATAATATGATTTACAAATACAATGATCTCAAAATCATAAGGTTGAATTCAAAATTTTTAAACCAAATTATGTTCTACTAAAATGTATGGACCAGTAATACCTACATATTAAATAACATATATGCACGTGAATTCATATGATTACGCATGTTTGATAGATCAATTTTGGTTCGAGTATGAATTACATGTATCATCATCTTGAATTCAAATATTTGAATCCCTTTTATGTTGACATTTTCTATACAAGCAACTAAATATTTGAATCTCCTTTCACGCCCATCTCTCTCGCATGCTCCTCCATGTAGCTATCACTCTTTTCTCCAGCTCACCCGCACGCTCACTTCATGTTTCTCCTATTTTTGCAAACATGGTCTCTCGACGTCTCCCTTGAGAAGAGTCTGATACGTCTCCAACGTATCTATAATTTTTGATTGCTCCATGCTATATTATCTACAGTTTTGGACATTATTGGGCTTTATTATTCACTTTTATATTATTTTTGGGACTAACCTATTAACCGGAGGCCCAGCCCAGAATTGCTATTTTTTGCCTATTTCAGAGTTTCGCTGAAAAGGAATATCAAACGGAGTCCAAACGGAATGAAACCTTCGGGAATTTGATTTTCAGAATGAATATGATCCAGGAGACTTGGACCCTAAGTCAAGAAACAAAAGAGGAGGGCATGAGGTAGGGGGCGCGCCCTCCACCATCGTGGGCCCCCTGTTGCTCTACCGACGTACTCCTTCCTCCTATATATACCTATGTACCCCCAAACGATCAGATACGGAGCCAAAAACCTAATTCCACCGCCGCAACCTTCTGTACCCACGAGATCCCATCTTGGGGCCTGTTCTGGAGCTCCGCCGGAGGGGCATCGATCACGGAGGGCTTCTACATCAACACCATAGCCCCTCCGATGAAGTGTGAGTAGTTTACCTCAGACCTTCGGGTCCATAGTTAGTAGCTAGATGGCTTCTTCTCTCTTTTTGGATCTCAAAATAATGTTCTCCCCCTCTCTCGTGGAGATCTATTCGATGTAATCTTCTTTTGTGGTGTGTTTGTTGAGACCGATGAATTATGGGTTTATGATCAAGTTTATCTATGCACAATATTTGAATCTTCTGAATTCTTTTATGTATGATTGGTTATCTTTGCAAGTCTCTTTGAATTATCAGTTTCGTTTGGCCTACTAGATTGATCTTTCTTGCAATGGGAGAAGTTCTTAGCTTTGGGTTCAATCTTCCGGTGTCGTTTCCCAGTGACAGTAGGGGCAGCAAGGCACGTATTGTATTGTTGCCATCGAGGATAACAAGATGGGGTTTTTATCATATTGCATGAATTTATCCCTCTACATCATGTCATCTTGCTTAAGGCGTTACCCTGTTTTTATGAACTTAATACTCTAGATGCATGCTGGATAGCGGTCGATGAGTGGAGTAATAGTAGTAGATGTAGGCAGGAGTCGGTCTACTTGTCTCGTACGTGATGCCTATATACATGATCATACCTAGATATTCTCATAACTATGCTCAATTCTGTCAATTGCTGAACAGTAATTCGTTCACCCACCGTAAAATACTTATGCTCTTGAGAGAAGCCACTAGTGAAACCTATGGCCCCCGGGTCTATCTTCATCATATTAATCTTCCAACACTTAGTTATTTCATTTGCTTTTTACTTTGCTTTTATTTTACTTTGCATCTTTATCATAAAATACCAAAGATATTACCCTATCATATCTACCAGATCTCACTCTCGTAAGTGACCGTGAAGGGATTGACAACATCTTATCGCGTTGGTTGCGAGGATTTATTTGTTTTGTGTAGGTGCGAGGGACTCGCGTGTAGCCTCCTACTGGATTGATACCTTGGTTCTCAAAAACTGAGGGAAATACTTACGCTACTTTGCTGCATCACCCTTTCCTCTTCAAGGGAAAACCAACGCAGTGCTCAAGAGGTAGCAAGAAGGGTTTCTGGAGCATCTTGTATGATTTGAGTTTTGCTTGGAGCATCTTGTATGATTTGAGTCTTTGCCTTTTAGTTTACCACAATCATCCTTTCTGTACACACCTTTTGAGAGAGCCACACATGATTTGGAATTTGTTAGAATACTCTATGTGCTTCGCTTATATCTTTTGAGTTATATAGTTTTGCTCTAGTACTTCACTTATATCTTTTAGAGCACGGTGGTGGATTTGTTTTATAGAAACTATTGATCTCTGATGCTTCACTTAGAATATTTTGAGTCTTAAATAGCATGGTAATTTGCTTAAATAGTCCTAATATGCTTGGTATTCAAGATTAGTAAAAACTTTCTTATGAGTGTGTTGAATACTAAGAAAAGTTTGATGCTTGATAATTTTTTTGAGATATAAAGATGGTGATATTAGAGTCATGCTAGTTGAGTAGTTGTGAACTTGAGAAATACTTGTGTTAAATTTTGTGATTCCCGTAGCATGCACGTATGGTGAACCGTTATGTGATGAAGTCGGAGCATGATTTATTTATTTATTGTCTTCCTTATGAGTGGCGGTCGGGGACGAGCGATGGTCTTTTCCTACCAATCTATCCCCCTAGGAGCATGCGCGTAATACTTTGCTTTGATAACTTGTAGATTTTTGCAATAAGTATATGATTTCATTATGACTAATGTTGAGTCCATGGATTATACGCACTTTTCTTCCTCCCACCATTGCTAGCCTCTCTAATAGCGCGCACTTTTCGCCGGTATCATACACCCACCATAAACCTTCCTCAAAAACAGCTACCATACCTACCTATCATGGCATTTCCATAGCCATTCCGATATATATTTCCATGCAACTTTCCACCGTTCCGTTTATTATGACACGCTCCATCATTGTCATATTGCTTTGCATGATCATCTAGTTGACATCGTATTTGTGGCAAAGCCACCGTTCATAATTCTTTCATACATGTCGCTATTGATTCATTGCATATCCCTGTACACCGCCGGAGCATTCATATAGAGTCATATTTTGTTCTAAGTATCGAGTTGTAATTGTTGAGTTGTAAGAAAATAAAAGTGTGATGATCTTCATTTTTAGAGCATTGTCCCAAGTGAGGAAAAGGATGATGGAGACTATGATTCCCCCACAAGTCGGGATGAGACTCCGGACGAAAAATAATAATAATAAAAAGAGGCCATAAAAAAAGAGAGAGAAGGCCCAAATAAAAAAATGAGAGAAAAAGAGAGAAGGGACAATGTTACTATCCTTTTACCACACTTGTGCTTCAAAGTAGCACCATGATCTTCATGATAGAGAGTCTCTCACTTTGTCACTTTCATATATTAGTGGGAATTTTTCATTATAGAACTTGGCTTGTATATTCCAATGATGGGCTTCCTCAAAATGCCCTAGGTCTTCGTGAGCAAGCGAGTTGGATGCACACCCACTTAGTTTCTTTTGTTGAGCTTTCATATACTTATAGCTCTAGTGCATCCGTTGCATGGCAATCCCTACTCACTCACATTGATATCTATTGATGGGCATCTCCATAGCCCATTGATACGCCTAGTTGATGTGAGACTATCTTCTCCACAACCACCATTCTGTTCCACATATAGTGCTATGTCCATGGCTCACGCTCATGTATTGCGTGAAGATTGAAAAAGTTTGAGAACGTCAAAAGTATGAAACAATTGCTTGGCTTGTCATCGGGGTTGTGCATGATTTAAATACTTTGTGTGGTGAAGATAGAGCATAGCCAGACTATATGATTTTGTAGGGATAACTTTCTTTGGCCATGTTATTTTGAGAAGACATGATTGCTTAGTTAGTATGCTTGAAGTATTATTATTTTTATGTCAATATTAAACTTTTGTCTTGAATCTTTCGGATCTGAATATTCATGCCACAATTAAGAAGAATTACATTGAAATTATGCCAAGTAGCACTCCGCATCAAAAATTCTATTTTTATCATTTACCTACTCGAGGACGAGCAGGAATTAAGCTTGGGGATGCTTGATACGTCTCCAATGTATCTATAATTTTTGATTGCTCCATGCTATATTATCTACTGTTTTGGACATTATTGGGCTTTATTATTCACTTCTATATTATTTTTGGGACTAACCTATTAACCGGAGGCCCAGCCCAGAATTGCTGTTTTTTGCCTATTTCAGAGTTTCACAAAAAAGGAATATCAAACGGAGTCCAAACGGAATGAAACCTTCGGGAACGTGATTTTCAGAACGAGTATGATCCAGGAGACTTGGACCCTACGTCAAGAAACAAAAGAGGAGGCCACGAGGTAGGGGGGCGCTCCTACCGCCCCAGGCCGCGCCCTCCACCCTCGTGGGCCCCTTGTTGCTCCACCGACGTACTCCTTCTCCTAGATATACCTACGTACCCCCAAACGATCAGATATGGAACCAAAAACCTAATTCCACCACCGCAACCTTCTGTACCCACGAGATCCCATCTTGGGGCCTGTTCCGGAGCTCCGCCGGAGGGGGCATCGATCACGGAGGGCTCCTACATCAACACCATAGCCCCTCCGATGAAGTGTGAGTAGTTTACCTCAGACCTTCGGGTCCATAGTTAGTAGCTAGATGGCTTCTTCTCTCTTTTTGGATCTCAATACAATGTTCTCCCCCTCTCTCGTGGAGATCTATTCAATGTAATCTTCTTTTGCGGTGTGTTTGTTGAGACCGATGAATTGTGGGTTTATGATCAAGTTTATCTTTGAACAATATTTGAATCTTCTGAATTCTTTTATGTACGATTGGTTATCTTTGCAAGCCTCTTCGAATTATCAGTTTGGTTTGGCCTACTAAATTGATCTTTCTTGCAATGGGAGAAGTGCTTAGCTTTGGGTTCAATCTTGCGGTGTCCTTTCCCAGTGACAGTAGGGGCAGTAAGGCACGTATTGTATTGTTGCCATCGAGGATAACAAGATGGGTTTTTTATCATATTGCATGAATTTATCCCTCTACATCATGTCATCTTGCTTAAGGCGTTACTCTGTTTTTATGAACTTAATACTCTAGATGCATGCTGGATAGCGGTTGATGAGTGGAGTAATAGTAGTAGATGCAGGCAGGAGTCGGTCTACTTGTCTCGGAAGTGATGCCTATATACATGATCATACCTAGATATTCTCATAACTATGCTCAATTCTGTCAATTGCTCAACAGCAATTCGTTCACCCACCGTAAAATACTTATGCTCTTGAGAGAAGCCACTAGTGAAACCTATGGCCCCCGGGTCTATCTTCATCATATTAATCTTCCAACACTTAGTTATTTCCTTTGCTTTTATTTTACTTTGCATCTTTATCATAAAATACCAAACATATTACCCTATCATATCTACCAGATCTCACTCTCGTAAGTGACCGTGAAGGGATTGACAACCCCTTATCGCGTTGGTTGCGAGGATTTATTTGTTTTGTGTAGGTGTAAGGGACTCCCGCGTAGCCTCCTACTGAATTGATACCTTGGTTCTCAAAAACCGAGGGAAATACTTACGCTACTTTGCTGCATCACCCTTTCCTCTTCAAGGGAAAACCAACGCAGTGCTCAAGAGGTAGCAGTGTCACACTCTCCTTATCATTATACATTACACGGTTTTCATTACCTCTCACGTCTCTACCGTTCTCTGGTATCACTAGGTAAGGCTTTCTTTTTCACCGCAACACACACTCTCACTCGTCTTTCACTTTGTATTTCTCTCTATGGGGTTCACTCACACACACTGTATATCTCTAGATATGACTCATACCACTAAAATTCTCTCCCGCAGACACAACGTTTGTTGCGGTCTCCTTTCCATCTCCATCCCAGTTATAAAACTGACATTATTCATTTGTTTACTGATCAGAAAAATCCCCCTCTCCCTCTCACACACACACACACACAACTCCTGCTTCCACTCTCCTTCCCGACTACCGTTTCTCTCTCACACACACACAAAACTCTCGCTTTCGCACCACCGACTCGTATTTCTCTCACAAACATTGATCGACTAGCCTCCAGATAGGTTTATACACCCGCACACTCGTGCTTCCACTATCGCGTACATGTCTCTCTCGCGCTCCTTGTATCTATGTAGATTTTTTGCCCCTTCTTGAGACACACCCTCTCGATCGTGCACACACACTATCGCCTCATTCTAAGCTGATACCTCTCGCACACACACTCTTTGTGTCTTTGTCACACACGCACTCCATCCTCCTCCTCTCTCCCTCTCTCTCACACACACAACACACACACACATGGATTTTTCGCAACAACTAGCAAGATGCCCATGCATTGCACGGAACATCAAGATGCATTTATATGAGTAGTTTATCTTGCGGGAGAAAAGGATGAATGAGGGAAGGCCTTATTTTAAAATGTGGAGTGGGGTATGGGTATCTTTTTGCAAAATTGCCATAGTTTCCTTCCTATCCGTCAGATATAAATCGGACGACCTATATTGCAGGATGGCAAGCACACCATCATCATCAACTCTGTTTTTATCTCTACTCTTATAAAAAGCATAGTTGGTGATGATGGTGTGCCTGCCATCCTGCAATATAGGCCGTCCGATCTATATCTAATGGATAGGAAGGAAACTATGACAATTTACCCGCACTCCTCTCCACATTTGCAGATAAGGCCTTCCCTCGTTCATCCTTTTCTCCCACAAGATCTTGATGTTCCGTGCAATGCATGGGCATCTTGCTAGTAAGAGTAGGAATTAGAGATATACCACTTCTCGAATCTTGAAACCAACAACATTCGTCCCTTATCTCATGAAAACCGCTAAATGAATATATTTTGAGTGAAACATAACATATTTTTAGAGATATACGTATTTCAAAACTAGACTCTTTTTTCTATCAAATCGGTGAATATGTATTAATCTACTTTGATCGTGTGGCAACGCATTGGCACATTGCTAGTAGTTATTACTACTGTATAATTTTTTGGACACCAGACAAACGGTGGAGTACATATATGAAGAGAAGAGGCGCAAGCATGCAGTCGGTCTCTCGCCGTCTCGCACACATGAGAGGTACGTAACAAATAAACCCTAAAACCCTAGGTGCACGATTACTGCATGCGCGGGTACCGGGTACGTGGTGGAGTGCACCTTTGTAGGAATAGTCAGCTCGTGTGATAATTTGATCCGTAGAAGTTGATGGTCGGGACCACAGGTGAACGACCTAGAGGCGGTGGCTCGCCAGTTGCCACTGATCGAGTAGCCATGTATAAAATATCATTTTTTAGCGGGGTAATAGTTCTGATTTTCAATGGCGCGTTATAAGTACTAAGTAGCTTTTAGAACAATTGGTATGGAGCGAAAATGGAATTCATAACTACTACCTCCTTGGCGCATGGTTGTATGGGTTTACGTTGGGAAATGTTGAACCTGGTAGTTCTAGGGCAAATACTATGTTTTTGATGTTGGTTTTCAGTAATGAAAATCGAAAGGGGAAGCCCTTCTTTGATAAAAAAACTACTACCTCCCTCCTGGTTTACTAGTCCCCATCGTATTTTGGGTCAAAGTTTGTCCACGAATTTTACTTGTAAAATGTGAATGGAAAACAAGATTTTGTTATACCCAAACAAAAAAGGACTGGAGGGAGTGATTGCTCTGACACGGATGCGACCTCTCATAGCGCAGGCATTGAACCGGCGCGCCGGCTAAGAGGGGTCCACTCGCTGCAGGCCAGGCTGAACACGCTTCCTCGCCGCATGCAACCAGCTTCAGACTACCCCACCTGCCTCCATTGAATCCGCGCGTGTGCCGGCCACATGTCCTTCCGTGAGCCGGCCGGCATTTTAGAACACAACGTCGGCTGGCTCCTCTCGTCCGCTCGCTATTTAAACGAGGCCAGACGCCTCGCAAGAACCGCACCACACCGTTGCTCCCCATATCCTCCTTGCACCATTTTCTGCACACTCTCCATAGCATCCGGTGAGCCGGAAGACGAGTTCTCTGGCATAAAAGCCGGCTGGGTGCTCCGACAAGATAGGCAACTCGCTACCCCACCTCCCTCAACGCCCCAGGCCGTTAGTACCATAGGCGAGGCTGCAGGCGGGCAAGCGGAGTTGCAAGCCGCCGGTCCAAGCTGGCCCCTGGTGCATCAACTCGACGCTCCAAGCCTACTCGCAGAGGAGTGGCCAGTTGCTGCATGCCGGCACACGGGGGACCATGGCGTCCAGTGCACTGTGGTTGGCCGCGCCATCCGACGCAAACATTGGCGGGATCGTGACATGCTGGCGGAGGTGGCCAACACATTTGTGGCCACCGTCGACACCGAGGAATAGTAGACCACGGGAGCTGCCGCCACTCTGAACCCACGAATGCTACGACCACCGCGTCGCCGGCATAGACACCCGGTGTGTTTCCCGGTTTGGCTCAAAACATCATGGACCCCAACTGCGGCCCGCATTAGAGATATACCTGCTTCAAGAAGTTATTCGCGATTAGTCCAAAATGACCAAAATATAATTAATTATGCATGGTCTTGACCTCTTGTGCTCGCACTGGTAGTAGGAACTAGAGGTTTTTCTTTATTTATAACTCTCCTCAAATTTTTTTTTGGCTTTGAAGTGAATCATGGTTGTGGACATTATCTATGAATGTGCAGTTATCTGTGAACATGACTTTGATGTGGAAGTTGAACTTGGAATGTTGGGCTTGCGCGTTAACTATACCATGTCCAATGCTTTGTCTGTTATTGTTTGGAAAGTAATTGCTATTATTACATTACCCGAAAAAAATTATTTTGTGCCCCATCAGTAGATGCACGGACATCACAACTGGCATGTTGACTGGATAAACATATGAACCTAGCTATTATGAAGGAAAATTTGTATTGACAACAGTTTTAGATAGCAAGAGACGCCTAGCCTGCTCTGCCTCTGCTAGCTTCTTTCTGGCTTCTTCCATGTCTTCTTTTGCTTGGGTGAAGAGAGCATCTGATTGCTCTTTTCGCTTCTTCAGGAACTCAGCTACATTCTCAAGGGCTGCTGCACGCTTTCTTTTAGCCTTTACTAGAGCCACGAGGACACGAACAGTTGACGACTCCACCTGGCTTGTGTGTAATCCAGCATCATGTGGGAATTTGCACCTTGTGTCTAATCCAGCATCATTAAGGAACGGGCACCTTGTGTGTAATCCAGCCTCATTTTGGAAACATGATCTCGAGGTTGACCATACTTCCCTCCTCGCATGAAGTACATCCTGACATGAAGTTACTTCTTTTTTAGATCAATACTCAGGGCAACCCAGATCTATTTAGTAGAAGCCAGATAAACAGGACTCAGAGAAGTGAATTCAAAAGGAAAAATATAAAAACAGACTCCAAGGTGAGAACACCCACTTCCCACATCAAGCTAAAAAATGAAAGCATTAGGACGATTAAGACTCTTCTTATTACACATCGAAGAACATGAGCCTAAGAGAAACAGAAACTGCAACATATACACATCGAAGACCACGAGGCTAAATGAAAGTAATTGAAAGGGTGTTACTTACCAAAGCTCGTTTTACAGGTTCAATGCAGCTCCTCTTTAACTTGCCACGCTTCTTGAAGATGTCCCCAATATCCCGTTTGGTCTTCATTGCTCCTCTGCATGTTCGCACCCGTGGTTTTAAAATATCAACATGACAAGAAAAATATACTAGGAATACTCATGCATCTTGTGGGCAACATTAAAGCACTCGTCTGCCATGTTAGAGCATCTCCAACAGAAGCGCAACACGCGGCTCTTTAAAAAAGCATTTACAGCGCCGGAATAGCTAGTTTTTGCGGGCCTGGAGTGCTGAGATAGAGAAGTAGAGATAGAGAGTAGAGACTAGAGAGTAGATACATAGATAGTTCTCAGCATAGATATAGCATAGATAGATAAAAAATAGATAGTTCAACTACTCCTCGTCATCCGACTCCTCGGTGATGTCCTCCTCCGATGTCTCAATGTAGGTGTGAAGATACCGATCATCGTCGGAGTCCCAGGGCGACGCTGCTCCTAGCCTCATATTGAATTGAGTGGCCGCTTTTCGTGTATGCTTGTCCTCGCGATAGGCGGCTCGCTCCGCCCTCCTCTTCTCCCTCTCCGCCCTCCTTTGTGCGTAGAACTCGCGCTCGTCGATGATGTCATGCAGGAAGTGTCGGCGCCATAGTGCCATGGCTTCCTCGTCCATCTCGGCGATGCCGAGACGGTGCTCCCACCTCCGGTTGTCGCGACGATCCTCATCGGTGATAAGCCACAGCAGAGGCGCGAGCTCCTGCGCCCGCTCCCGCATCGGCACGTTGGGGAAGTTCAATGTTCTATGAGGCCACCAGAGGGGCCACGTCACCGCATCATACACGTGGGCAACCTCGTGGGCAGTGTCAAAAGTGCCGAGGCCGAGGAACATCCCGCGGAACCGGATCTCGGCAGAGAAGCCGTCGGAGGGGCGCACGCGGACGCCGCGGTATCCCCATGTTTCCCGGCGACGCGGCGGCATGGTGGCGCGGTGGCGGCGAGGCGAGAAAGAGTGGGGAGAGAGCGGTTGTGAGGCATAGAGCAGGGAGAGAGCGGTGGCGACGCACACAGCAGGGAGAGAGCGATGGCAAGGCACAGAGCGGTGGGAGGGCGTTGGATTTTATAAAGCGCGCTGGACGCATCGCACCAAAACTAGCGCGCGCCCGACCGCTTTTTCCCGCGCGCGCGCGCGATCCTTTCCTGACGTCCCTACTATCTCTACTCTCTTCTCTACTATTATATTTATTTTATATTTAATATTTATCTCTACTCTTATAAAAAACAGAGTTGGTGATGATGGTGTGCCTGCCATCCTACAATATAGGCCGTCCGATTTGTATCCGACAGATAGGAAGGAAACTATGGCAATTTTGCAGAAAGATACCCACACCCCTCTCCACATTTGCAAATTAGACCTTCCCTTGTTCATCCTTTTCTCCCACAATATAAACTACTCATACAAATGCATCTCGATGTTTCATGCAACGCATGGGCATCTTGCTAGTTCTAAAAAACTTTCAATCATTTGCCACACTACTGGTTGCAGATGAAGAACCTACCCAAGCACAGCGCGATACGGGAGCGACACACAATTACAAGTTGATATTCTGTTGGATAATGGTGGCTATAACCAATTACTTTTACGGGGAAAATAGCATCCAGGAAATTGAAGTGCAGGTATGAACAAAATTGGAACTGCACATGTACTGCTAAGAGATTCAATACACATATTACCAATCGAGGAGGTGTACGATGGTCGCGGTGGCCTCTGTGCATCATGGTCGGAAACGGGAGTCAGTTCATTGTCCACAGCGATGGTGCTTCTGCGCTTGGCGTCGGCTTCTGGGAAGCAGATTCAAGACCGTGGAAGATGGTGCCGGGGAAGAGGCTCCGTGTACAATGATGACGGTGGACCGGCTCCAGTGTGGCGTACGACGGCGTCGATGAGGCAGATGCGCTGCGGTGGATGAGTGCGCCGATGTAGAAGGGGAGGAGAACGAAGGTTGCGGTGCCGTGGAGAAGGCTATTTTGTGGTGGGGATAGAAAATGGGATGTATTCAGGTGTACTACTCTGGGTGCCGGGGTGGGGTTGACTGGGTAGGGTGAACCTGAAGTTACCAGAATAGCCCCCTACCAAGCGTCATCCATAGGCCTATTCCGAAGGGTATGATGGTAACTTCGCACTGCTCGAATCAGGGTCGCGGGAGATTTTCCCGCCGACCTCAAATTTTTGTGACACTGTACTCCCCGTGTGGCATGTTTGGGTGATTGGGCTAAGCAACTAGCGAGTAGTACTAGTAACGACTAGTACTCCGTCCATTTTTATTAACTCTGCATATTTGGTTTGACCAAAGTCAAACTTCCTAAAGTTTGACCAAGTTTATAGAAAAATATAAACATTTACCATAACAAATATGTATGATGTGAAAGTACATTCAATAATGAATCTAATGGTATTTATTCGTTATTGTATATGTTAATATTTTTTGTTATAAACTTTGTGAGAGTTTACAAAACTTGACTTTGACCAATGCTAATACGCGGACTTAAATAAAAACGGAGGGAGTTCACATTTGTTTTCTTAGTTTGTAGTGAATTAATCATTTGTTGTAATTGTGAAATAAATATATTAGGCTACTGACTTCGAATGTAGTGGTCTATACAATTCAATAATTACAATCATTGTTGAATTCCAAGATGTATACGAGGTCTATAGTAATTCACAATATGCTCAAACTCACATAATCCCAGTCAAATGAAAATCTAAACGCATTTCATAGTTATTACTTTGTAGGATGCAACAAAAACAACCATAAATCTACATCATCCATTATAAAAGCAACATTTTGAGCACATCCCAATGTGTGAATGAAACGTGTAGAGAGAGCTTGCGAAGATGGAGCAGATAGGGCGGAAAGATTGTATGTATGTGGGCGAGAGAG
Organism: Triticum aestivum; assembly: GCF_018294505.1. Lineage (NCBI taxonomy): Eukaryota > Viridiplantae > Streptophyta > Magnoliopsida > Poales > Poaceae > Triticum > Triticum aestivum. The sequence goes on from NC_057814.1 coordinate 347,827,962, forward strand.
TAGGAGACAAACCTAACGAGAGAGAGAGAGAGATAGAGATAGAGAGAGAAAGAGAGAGAAAGAAGTTAGGTCTGTGAGAAAGATGGAGACATGTAATATATGTGAGATGCGTGTGCATCCGGATTTTGTACACGTGGAAGGAGAAGAGACAACAGGTTTCATGAGAGAGCTGGAAAAACATGGACGAGAGGGGTGGGTTGAGGGATTGATAATTTCGTGCGGGAGAGAGAGGGATTGGTAATTTTGTGCAGGAGAGAGAGGGGGGAGGAGTCAGTCAGCCGTCGTCACATCATCCTGCTTCCAAATGGCCCCGCATTCTCTAGTGCAGTGTGGTCGCCGTCTTCGATCTCCTCGATGCCCTCTTTGAAGAATGAGGTGGTGTGCATGCTGGGGTGCAGAGAAGCACAAGCGAGAGTGGTCGCCATATAACCTTGGATGGGGATGAATTGTGTGCTCAGGGGAGGGGGAGTGTGTGTGTGTGTCAGATATTGAGAGAAATCAAACCTATGGAGAGAAATGTGTGTGTATGTGATGGAAAGCTACATGCTAAATAGGGTTTTCACGAAGAGATTGTGCTTGCGAGATAGAGAGCGATGTGCAGGCCTTGAGGTGGGCAGGGGCCGGGTGAGGGTGTCAAAATGTGTGCGTTGATGCATGTGTTACATGCGATCGTGCGAGGGATGGACAAATCAAGAGAGATTGTTGTTGTGTTACGGATGCTCCTCTCTCTCTCTCTCTCTCTCTCTCTCTCTCGCACACACACAAGTACAAATAGAAGACCGTTCTCTCATGTATACACAACCTATCAGCATCTCTCTATGTCTCACTCATGCATGATCATTTGCACATTCACACCTCTCTATGTCTCTATCACACGCACACTGTCTCCACATTGCCCTTCCGCCACAACACACATATGGACACATACACACGTTCTCTCGCAGTCACACACACCAAATCAGTATTATAAAAAACTAGGGTGCACCTAAAACGTCCAAATCCAAATAAACACGAACTGAAGCTAAATTCAAATATATGGAAATATTTTAGCGTGAAGAACTTTTCCAGGGAAAAAAGTTTAGTAATACTCCCTCCGTTTCTTCTTACTCCGCGTATAAAATTGGTCAAAGTCACACTACACAAAGTTGGACCAAATTTATATCAAAAAATATGAACAAATACAATACTAAAACTGTATAGTATGAAAATACATTTCATGGTGCATATGATAATATTGATTTTCATACCATGAATGTTGATATTTTTCAATATAAAGTTAGTCAAACTTTACAAAGCTTGACTTTGACCAAACCTTATATGCAGACTAAAAAGAAATGGAGGGAGTATTCGGGGATTGTTTCACACACACAAAAGGTTTGGTGGATGTCCTTCGAGCGCGATACGGTGACTCACTGTTCGATCGACCGCACGGCCGCGGTGCACGCGCTTGCACAGGATTCCATATCGTTGCTATGGTAACTAATATAAGTGCTGCCTCAATCTAATGTTTACGTGTACTAGTACTGTTTTCTTTTAATTTGACCAACCCTATATAAAACTAAACTAAGCTCCCATATGCGCACTCATCAATATGGCGCCGCCATTGCGCATGCCAGCGCCCGCCTGCTCCGGCCAACCATTTCTCGCCCATCAACGCCGTGTCGCCGCCATCCCTGTGCCATGAAGCCGAAGGCTCGCCCGCTCACGCCGTCTGCAGTCCCTCCTCGCGATGCCGCCGCACTGCCAAGCACGTGAGCAGCTGGTGGAGCCGCGTCTATGCATGCAGTGTACGAAGAGGAGGACGAGCGCGTGCTCCAGCACGCCGGCGAGGAGGAGCTAGCGTGTCATTGTTGTCTCTGCCTGCGCGGAGGAGGCGCGCATGGTGGCTGTGACGGCAGAAGCCGGTCACGCCCGCGTCGAGCCCACAAACCGGGTGCAGACGCGGAATCTATCTTCGAGACCTTGAATGCCACATGGATCATGCAATCTGAAGGAGCAATTTGGGTCAGTCGACTCTTGTGAGCTGTTGGATGCAACATGGATGGCCAGAAGGGCTTCTTCAACCTCTGAATTGATGCACTGTTCATCTTCTCTCTCAGGCATCGAGCCGCCAGCCCGCCACACGCCTAACCACCTATCGCTGCCGCCCCTCCCTCACCTGAACCGCCTGCCATCGCCATGCTCCCCCACCCCCGCCATCAGTTTAACCTCGGGCACGATCCATTTTTTCTGGCGAACTGCATTCCACACCCAACACTCATAAGATAGATCATGGCCACCCTGCCACCCTAATATAGATACTAGGGTAGCTTCTCTGCCGTCTTCTTCCTTTGCTCCGTCGAACTTCTTTCACAAATAGACTGACCCAAATTATACTACTAGTACGAACATATTAAGTACATTAGGAACACGAAGATACGAGCAGTAGTACCAACTACAAGAAGAATAGTAGTAAGACATACCAGTACTACTGTACGTACTAAAGATTTCAAATAACGAGAAAGAACATAAACATAGTTCTGCTAGGGGCTCAGCACAACACACCCCTGGAATAAAACTAAGCAACTAGTCCGCTTGACACTGCAGTAGAACCAACATGAGCGACGACACTGCCACCTTACTCGGAGTCTGAGTCCACGTCCTCGACTTCGTCCTCGTCCCTCTTCCTCTTCCTCTTCAGCAACGCTTCTTTGCTTGAACCGGACACTGGGCTCTGCTTCTTCATCCAACCCTTGTAGATATTTAAACAAAGTTAGGCATCCATTGCTGCGTCAGGATGTGATCTTCATCTATTGTCTTTGATTCCCATGCATAATAAAACTCGTGGTGAGGTTTCTTCAGTTGAGCGTACGAAGGATCAATCATGGCTGCTGCCAGGGTCAACATTGAAGGCTGAGAGGAGGGCACCAGGCTTGCCTTCTGGAGATCGAAGGGCTGGCCTATAACGCGGCCTATCCGACCCAGGATAATCCTGTCGTTCGTAAAGTCTAAAGTAACGAATTTCACTCTTTCGTCCTTGAGGAAGTTCTTAAAATCCTGGCACTCAACGTCGGCATGGCATATGTGGTAGACCAAGCACACGTTATTTACGCAAACCTGGATCATGGTGGGCTTCTTCTTCTCTGCCTCCTTTAGAATCTTCTCTCTTTCCAGGACTGTGGTGTACTCAACATCTAGCCCAGCGACCCACTCATCCTTTGAACTTTTGAACATGCATAGGAAGCGAGCAAGGCATGCTTCCACCGTCGTGGATCTACGGGTGTAGATGACGATGAACTCATCGCTAGTGATGGCTCTAACCTGGTATTCAGTGGCGATCATGGAGATTTGGGAGGCCATGGATTTTGGGGGCTGGTTGGGAGAAGTTGAACTGGTGTAATGTGAAAGGACGGCAAGACTGGGAGTGAACTGTTGTAAGATAGAAGACGGGGACGAGTAGTGCGTGCGAACGGCGTGGGGTTGTTGGCTTGCCCGGTGGATAAACGGCTGCATGCCCCCTAAGAGTTCTCGAGTACTATGCGGGGGCCACTAGATGTCATGTCTACTAGACCCATATCGTAGGCCTGACGGTATAGCTTCTGTGTGTTCGCGCGCCATGCCGGCGCGTGGATGTAACTTCACTTAATTCCGTCAACCGTCACGCCTCCCATGACCTTCACCTCCCTCGCGTGGTCGCGCCCTTTGAGACTTCGGACGGCTATAAATGAGCAATTTTTTTGCCTTTTTACTCCGTGTAAGATTTGTGTCAAGTCAAAGTTTGCAATGTTTTAGACCAAATTTATACTAAAAGTATCGGTATCTACAATACCAAATATATATTTTATGAAACTACGTTTTATAATGAGTATAACAATATTGATTTTACATTGTGAATGTTGATACATTTTTCTATAAGTTCGGTCAAAGTAGAGGTACATTGACTTCAGAGAAAACTTTTTTTGAACAGAAGACAAAACTTATATGCACAATGCAGACTAGTTCCTCCGTCCAGATGCGTGTCATGTCCTATCTAGTCATCACAACAAGGTTAGCTATTAGAGTACTACTACCTCTCTTCTAGTTTAAAGGGCTCGATTCAAAAATTTCACCTACTCTTACCAAGATAGATGGTGGAATACTTTTCTAGTCTGCAAAAGTACTCAATTAATGTTGTCGTTCTTCACAAAAAAATGTGTTTACCAATGCATTATCGCATTGCATGCATGCATGAACACTAGTAAATGACAAAGATATTTACATGCACTAGGAAGATGCCCGTGCATTGCACGGAACATCAAGATCTTGTGGGAGAAAAGGATGAACGAGGGAAGGCCTTATCTGCAAATGTGGAGAGGAGTGCGGGTAAATTGTCATAGTTTCCTTCCTATCCGTTAGATATAGATCGGACGGCCTATATTGCAGGATGGTAGACACACCATCATCACCAACTCTGCTTTTTACTAGTACATGGCACGTGCCATGCACGTGTAGATTTAAGGATCATTGTGAAATGTTGTGTGGTGGGAAGGATTGCAGCCTTTTTTTATACAATATACAACCAGATTGTTGAAATTTTTAAATTCTTTTTTCAAGTAAAGTCCATACACGCGCATGCATACAGTGATTACTTTGTCTGATGAGTAGAAGTCTACGCAACAAAAGCATTGGGAAAATAAAGAAAAAACTGGGCCATAATATTTGTAAAATGAATTTATAAGAGAAAGTAGCAAAGCAGCCTTTTTGATTCTCGGGCACCCTGGGGAGCAATTTGTTTTTTCAAATATGCTAGTAATATTCCCCTAAAGGTAAATACGCTACTAACACAAAAAATTGATCAGAAAAATCATGCATGCAAATAGAGGCGTTCTTTAGCATAAAAAAAGTTTCCAAAAAAATATACTGCATTTGCATGTAGTACAAAAATGACAAGCATGAGGGGGTCAAAAAAGCTTATTTAAATCCATATAAACATGAACAGTCTTCTTATTTTTGCAGAGGATGTATTCTTCATAATTATTTTATAAAAAATATCAGTTCGGCAAACATGTAGATCACAGTACATGTGTGAATTTTTAACAAACCAAAAAAATGAGAAAATGTTTTTGGCATGCCTGAGAACCTATGTGAGTTTGGGAAGTATATATACGTAGCTATTTAGTCACAACACATACTAAGCTAGTCTACTTGTCATTTCTAATCTGTCCGTTCCGAGGCTGCATGTTGCATGCGTTCTTTTCTTCTCCCTCGTCACGTCGCCTAGTAGTAGTACTTGCCTGGTATAGTATCTTGCAAGTAGTAATTCACTCTAGGGCAGCACTTGTTTACTCGTGAGCCTGCCAGAGATTTCTAGGGAGCAGTGCCCAGTATGGAAGAATCGCGAGCCTGCATGCACGGTGTCAGTTTGGCAGCACAAGGATGGTCACCGACGGCGAATCCCTGCATGGTGGACCGTTAGATTAGCCGATCCTACGGTCTATATGCAGCCACATAGTCCTCTATCCAAAGCAATCGAATGTGAACTGTTGGATTACAAAGATCCAATGGTCGATATACCTTGATATTCATATACTAGATAGGAGTATAGATAAGAGTAGAGATAAGAGTCGAGATAGAGAGTAGAGATTAGTTAATATTATCTTTAGGCTACTCATAGTAGAAAGTATCATATATTAGTATCATGTGCATGATACTAGTGTATGATACGGGACTACCTTTATAGTGCCATGCATGACACAAAGTAGCATAGTAGTTAACATGATATGGTATCTACCTATGTTACTCTAACCCCCTCTTCTTTAATTTTTTGCCACATCAGCATGTTTGCTATTCCCGTGTGCATGATACCAGTCCTTTCAGGTTTATAGGGCTCATCTCAAAAAGTTTGTTTTTCGTTTTATAAGTCTCAATTCTACTAGTTACCATCACATGTTCAGATTTCAAGGTGTATTAAATCACTGCATGCAAGGATGAAGAAAAAACTCACCAACGCATGTAGAAGTTCTTGGTCATTAAGTGGTCATGCATGCATGTGGTGTAATTAATGCGTCGGTAAAAATGAGAGTACTAATTAAGTACTTTTGCAAATTATGGAATTAATTCCACCATTCATCATCTACCTTGGTTGAAGAGATTTTTAAATTAAGCCCTATAAACCGGAAAGGAGGGAGTACCACCACTATGGCTAGCCTTAATCATCGCATGCAATAATTTAGTGCACCTTGAAATCTGAACGCCTGCTTGACTCTCCTTCTCCCTCCGGCAGTCCCACCACTCCACCCCGTGTGGAAAAAATCTGCATGCATGACTCTCCTCCCCCCGCGCTCGTCCAATCCATTGTGACCAGCAATATTTCCACCCATTCCCTCCCCTATAATTTACTCCAACAAATATGCCCACGTTGCTGTTACGTTAATTACGCAACATATCTTATGGGACGCTGCTTCAGTTACTTAACTGCAGGTGCATTGGGTCACTAACATGTGGGCCCAACAGGCATCTGGCCCACATGTCAGCGACGCAACTGCACCTACAGTTAAGTCAATGAAGCTCAATCCATATCTTACATAGGTGTGCCATTGCTTGCTATAAATATCGCGCCTCCCATGACATTCGGAAGAACGCTCACTTTCATCGCTATCTCCTCCCCCTCCCTTTCACATCGATCACCATGGCATCGCCCCTCCCAAGCCCTAGGCGCCCCTGGCTGCACCACGCGGACGGTCACGCGTCGCCGTTCCGTTCCTCGCCGCCACTAGTCCAGGAGGACGCGTCAGCGTTCCGCTCCTTGCCGCGACGCGTCGAGGTGGATGCGTCGGTGTTCCCAGTCTCGCCAACACGCACGTCGGAGGACGCGTCGGCTCCCCGCTACGAGGAGAACGCCGCGCCACCCGACGAGCCCCCCAGCCTTGAGGAGCTTTGGAAAGAAATTGACGTCGCCTTGTGGGAGGCTTTGCCTCCGGCAGAGCGCGCCAAAATAGAGGCAGAGCAGAAGGCCGAGAAAGAGAAGCGCGCCGCGAGGCATGCTGCCTGGCTGGCCTATGTCGCGTCCGAGAGAGTCAGGTAATTGGCTCTTTGGTAGAAGGCTCGTGTGAGGGCCGTGAGGCTGGCGGAGGACGCCCATGCCAAAGCCCTGAGTGCAGTTGGGCCCAAGCGCCTCATCTATGCTTGGCGATACGTGGACCGGGTGCACGATTCCAGCGAGGAGGAGTACCTGTTGGTGCCGGATCACCACACCAGTGAGATCGCGCTCGCCCGCCGGCAAGCCACCAATCAGCACCTCGCGAGTTGCGAGGCTGAGGAAGAGGCGTTGTGCCGGCACGCTGGGAAACAGCCGCGCACCAGGGCACTCGTGGCGCGCTGGAAGCGCTCCTGTGAGCGCCGTTGCTTTTATTATGAATATAATTTAGTTTCATAAGGCGATCTCATTAGTTTTCGGACGTAAATGATAAATATCCCGAACGTTCAGGAATTATTAGTGTCCTTAATTAAGTATGTAAAAGGAAAAGTTTGGAAACCTTGTGTATCCGTACGCATTTTGTAAGTACGTGCATATAGCACTAACTTTACTATATATTATCGCACTACACGTCTCTCTCTATATATGCTTGCAGACTGTGCTACTACTATTACTTATGTACGTGCAAATGCACGTTTCAACATTACGATGCGGAAAAAACCCACTAGTCAAGCTTGTGAAACGATTCAATGCAAAACAAATGCAAAAATGCTCGTTTGATTGCTTACTTTTAGCTTTCTTCTCTGTGGTTATTTCTCTATCGTACTTTTTACGGAGTATCTCACTAGTCGGGAAGGCATGCAAATTCCCAAACCGATTCCTACACCCTGTATCGAATTTTTTGCCTAACAAGTTGTGCCGCGCAATTGGAATTCCTACTTGAGTACTGCTACTAGGAGTACCAGGGGCAGTTCTTTTTGGCTTCTAGATTAGTAATCCCATAACTAGTACCTCCGTCCTAGTTCATTGGTCCCCATTGTAATCTGTGTCAACTTTTGACCATAAATTTAACTAATGAAATGTTTATGCATGTCACATGCACTAATATTTTATCACTTAAATCTTTGGTCAAAATTTAGCACAAATTACAATGGTGACGAATAAACCAGGACGGAGGTACTAGTCTCTACTCTTATAAAAAAACAGAGTTGGTGATGATGGTGTGCCTGCCATCCTGCAATATAGGACGTCCGATCTATATCTAACGGATAGGAAGGAAACTATGACAATTTACCCGCACTCCTCTCCACATTTGCAGATACGGCCTTCCCTCGTTCATCCTTTTCTCTGACAAGATAAACTACTCATACAAATGCATCTTCATGTTCCGTGCAACGCACGGGCATCTTGCTAGTAGTTTAGATGCCCAAATAAATGAGTGAGGCACCTTATGTTACTCTCCACTGTGACTAGTCTTATGGGAAAAGCTGGGGAAGAGACGGCTTATTTTTTAAGCCGGCAAATGAACTGGCCCTAGGAGTAGTAGCTAGGGATACTAGGAGTAGTAGCTAGGGATACTAGGAGTAGTAGCTGGGGATCGAGTGTGCGGGATGAACCAGAGAAAGTAAATGCAGAGAGATGAAATGCAAAAAAGACGGAGGGATGTGATGGTTGCTTGTCCATTTATTTTACCAGGCCACTTATTACGGGGAGTGGTGGGGTTTTGTGATATGACGGCTTTACTACCGCGCCACGAGCGGGGTGAGACTCCCGTGTAGCACCGTCCTCTACACGAGTACTACATCAGTCGTGATTTATTAGTCCCCCATTAAATTTGACTGAAGATTTAACTGACAAAATGTTAGTGCATGTCAACAAAAACTATATTGTTGGATTTGTATTTGAACATAGTTTTCAATGATATAATTTTAGGTGACATGCATGAGCATTTATCGTACTATATATAATGTTAGTTAAATTTATGGTCGTACTAATCTATAGTAAGGTGCCCGTGCGTTGCACGGAACAGTGAAATGCATTGATTGGGGAGTTATTTATTTTGACAAAGGATGTGGGGGTCATCTCATCTGTAACGGGTATCGGTAGGTTTCTTCGGATATTATTTCATCTCTAGAGCTCACAAACATCCAGGTGAAATAGATAAAAAAAGTATCTTTTGCAAACAAAAGCATTCAACTGTTCAACCTGCATCCAAAACTTGTGAAGAAATAACACTTACTGTGTTTTGCAAGAAATGATCTTTAAGAATTAGTTTTTGAGAATCGATTGTTATACATGTTGGCTACCGATGACATGGCACTTTCTTATAGTCAACAGTTGGCTATACTATTAAGTATTAACCATGCTCTTATACACCTAGACGGAGGGATTAAATTAGGATGACTTGAAGGGGGCAGAGGAGATGTAAGAAATGGTTCATCATAAGTCTTTCACCAGTACTGTAGTAAAAATTCTCAGTTGATCTCATAAATGGCAAGCGAGAACTCTAATGGAGCAAAAGCATACATGGAAGATTCTAGACTAAACCATAAATGGATACACTTTTATTCAAGCGTGATACTCTAATAGAGCAAGATCATGCATGGAAGGTTCTATACTATATAAATAAGAAGTCTCTGATGAGGACATCAATACAATTATTACACCCACAGGCTCTGCTGCTATACATACTGGACCAATTACTAGAGCTCGCGCACGCCAATTAAATTACCAGGTACTTTCGTTTCTTGCTAATGATTCTAATGTTCATGAGAATATGATGCTGCCTAAATTGGATACATTTGTTTTGCTTACAAATGAAGGGCCTAGCTTTGAGAAGGATGAACATTGGAGCAAGAACAAGCATGGAGATGATGGCATGCGCATGGGGAACAAGAACGGAGTTACAAGTGATGATTTCAGGACGTTGAAGCCACCATAATGCGTGCATGAAGCCTTGGACGAAATATACAAGATGCTACTTCATAACTTTCGTCCAGAGGCTATTCTAGGTGCTGCGTCACCTTATTATTGGGCCAGGCCCATGTAATTTCGAAATACATAAGTATAGGCTGTTTTTAGAGTCCGTATGTGTGGGGAAACAAGAGATAGGGTTGGTTTCGGACCCCTTCCTCAAGGGCCACGAAATTCCCCCCCTCTTCCTCCATATATACAGCCCTTAGGGCATCGTTTAGACTTTGGGTTTTGTTTAGATTAAAAGTTCGCCATAGCTGCAACTTCGCGTACTTCGTTTGTGTTCAGCGACCAGACAAAGGCGTCACAGAACCCCACCTTGATCAATAAAGCTTTCATCTTATATTCGCAATATCCAGATTGCAATCTCAGTTTCTTGCCTGTTCTTCGTTTGCTCGCAGGAAACAGACCCTCGTGGTCAGGTTGATCGTGCTCCGGCGTGGTCGATAACCTCTCGGAGTTGGTTTAGCGACTGCTAAGGCGCGACGTCCTCGCACGTTCGTAGTCGGATCGTCAAAGTCGACTTCCATCAAAGCGATATTCATCATCTCATCGAAAGACGGGACACCTTTGCCTCTATCAAGTGGTATCAGATTTCCAGGTTGCTCGGTGAGATTTTACAGTTTTTCGTAGTTTAGATCGAGTCTGTTCTTCATACCTACAGTCCACGAAAAAGCCACAAAAAAAAATTAGGGTTAGTTCATCATATCCGAACCAATCTGAGCCTTTGCATAATCTTTTTAGGGTTTTTGCTTTGTTGAATTTGCGGTTGCATCGTCGTGTCAAGTTGCTGGTCTTAGAGTCTAGTCTTTTAGAGTTTCGAGTTCTGGTCATAAGTTGTCACGCCGCCGCCGCACCATCATCATCGCTTTGCCATCTACCACCATTGCTTATCCGCCACCGCTTTGAATCCGTATCCATATACCACCACCGCTGCCATATACCACCACCGCTGCCATATACTACCGCCATATATCCACCACCAATCCGAGTTCTTTTCATAGTCGGTTTGTTTTAGAGATCCATATATTTTCCGTTTCGTGTTTCCTTGCCTGAGTAGGTCTCGAAAAAAAAAAAAAAAAAAAAGAGTCTGGAGACCCCCGGGCAGTTTTTAGGCCAAAATTTTGGCAACCAAAAATATTTTTTCCCTATCCTATTTTTAGGCCCCGGGTAGTGTTTTGAGACACTCGCCATCATAGTGATTTTTTGTCGCACTTTTTCGTCGTCACTGCCCTGATTTCCGAAAAAAAAAATAGTCAAAAAATTTTTGTGCCCATCCTGTCAGTTTGACCTGGGAAGAGTTTTGAGACACTCGCCATTATAGTGATTTTTTCGCAAAAAAAAAAAAAAAAAAAAAGAGCGAAAAAAAAAAATTTCCTGAGTGTGCTTTTCCCTTGTTTACGTGCAGCGCCGTGATTTTGTTAGTGTTCTAGGCTCGCGTCTCTAGCACGGTCTAGCCTAGGACCAGCACAGTACCGTCGTTGAGCGTTTATTCAACTTTGCATCTCTGAATTGATTATTGCTTACCATTTTGCTACCATATTATAAGCCTTCCCAGCTCCACATAAGTCTACATCGTGCGTTTGACTCTCCCTGGTAATCGCTATACCCAAGCTTTGAGAGTTTTTGACTACAACGGTTGCCGATCACCACCTGCTGCTGGGTAAGAACTGGTAAGAATTTGAGATTCGCTTGAAGGTTTTGTGACACACCACCATCCCACCACTTCTAGTAGTCTGCAGGATCATATTCTTTTGTGTTTCTATTGCTGCTAACCATGGCAGGTTCACAAGCCGATGAGACTGATTGGGAGAACATGACGAACAAGGAGTTGCATGATAAATTTCAGCAAATGATGAGTGGCCAGGTGGGAGATGTGCTAAACAGATTTGAAGAGGCTATGGAGAAGATAGATGCCGTGGAGAAGTCGTTTGAGACAAAGCTGGATGACAAGTTTACTGAATTACTCAAGCGTCTTCCCCAACCACCACCGGCTGCAGATGTCGCACCTCTACAACAACAACAACCACATCTCCAACGCCGCCTTCCAAATCAAGTGGGACGGGCACAGCGCGTTCCAATTGAGATTGGTCAAAATTCGGGTGCTGCTGTCCCTACTGTTGATGCTTCTTTGGCTCCTGCTCCTGCGGCGGCTGAGGAGGATGACGATTATGCGGGCGATTATGAGGATGAGGTTGATCAAAATCAGAACTACGTGCAGCCACCAGCACCACCACCAGCAGGTCGACCTCAGGTATATATTCGCAACGGTAGGCCGGCACCACCACCTCAGGTACGAGATCATGACCATCTCCCTAAACTGAAATTGAATATTCCACCATTATTTGAGGGTAGATATGTTCCTGATATATATCTTACTTGGGAGTTAGAAACTGAACAACGATTTACATGTTTACAATATCCTGAGGAGAGACGTGTTCCTGCTGCTGTTTGTGCTTTCACTAGCTTTGCATGTGTTTGGTGGTCTGAACATTGTAGATTATATCCTGTTCCAGCTACTTGGGCTGCTTTGAAAACTGCTATGCGTACTCGTTGGGTTCCACCATATTATCAACGTGAATTACTTCAAAAATTGCAGTGTTTAAGACAAGGAAAAAATTCTGTAGAAGAATATTATCAGGAATTACAAACTGGCATGATTAGATGTGGTATTGTTGAGGAGAATGAAGCTATGCTTGCACGTTTTATGGGTGGATTAAATAAAGAGATTCAGACCATTCTAGAGTATAAGGATTATAATAATATCACTCGTTTATTCCATCTTGCTTGTAAAGCTGAACGTGAAGTGCAGGATCGACAGCCATTGGCGCGAACTAACTTTTCTGCAGGTCGACCTTCATCATGGACACCGCGTGCATCTTCTACTTCCGCTTCACCATCACCTCCATCAGGTGCCACCTCCAGCCGTGATACAAGAAAGCAGGCACAACCACCACTCTCTGCCAAGAGCACACCTGCCGGGCCTGTGCAGAGCTCTTCTTCTTCCATGGCATCGACAGGGCACACAAGTGATATTATTTGTCGTCGTTGTAAGGGAAGAGGACATTTTGCGAGAGAATGCAAATCTCAGCGTGTCATGATTGCTACTGAGGATGGTGGGTATGAGTCCGCTAGTGACTATGATGAGGAGACTTTGGCTCTTATTACACGTGAAGAACATGGTGGAGATGATTCTGAAAATGAGACGCAATACATGGCTCCTGAAGACGCTGACAGGTATGAATGTTTAGTTGCTCAACGTGTTTTGAGTGTGCATGTCACACAAGCAGAGCAAAATCAGAGGCATAATTTGTTCCATACAAAGGGAGTTGTGAAGGAACGTTCTGTTCGCGTCATCATAGATGGAGGGAGCTGTAACAACTTGGCTAGCATGGAGATGGTGGAGAAGCTATCTCTCACCACAAGACCACATCCACATCCTTACTACATCCAATGGTTCAACAACAGCGGCAAGGTTAAGGTAACACGTACTGTTCGTGTGCATTTTAGTATCTCTACATATGCTGATTATGTTGATTGTGATGTGGTACCCATGCAAGCATGTTCCTTATTACTAGGTAGACCATGGCAATTTGATAAAAATTCTGTACACCATGGTAGAAACAATCAGTATACTCTTGTTCATAAGGATAAAAATATTACTTTGCTTCCTATGACTCCTGATTCCATTTTGAAACATGACATTAATAGAGCTAATAAAGCAAAACAGGAGAAAAATAAGAGTGAAAATCAGATTGTGGCAAAGGAATTTGAGCAACAAATGAAACCTAATAATAAACCATCTAGTGTTGTTTCTGAAATTAAATTGAAAAGTGCATGTTTACTTGCCACAAAATCTGATATTGATGAACTAGATTTCAGCAAATCTGTTTGCTATGCTTTTGTGTGCAAAGAGGCATTATTTTCATTCGAGGACGTGCCTTCCTCTTTGCCCCCTGCTGTCACTCACATTTTGCAGGAGTTCGCTGACGTCTTCCCACAAGACGTGCCACCGGGATTACCACCTATTCGAGGGATTGAGCATCAAATTGACTTAATTCCCGGTGCATCGCTACCCAACCGTGCACCATACCGTACCAATCCAGAGGAGACGAAGGAGATTATGCGTCAAGTACAGGAGCTGCTCGACAAAGGTTATATACGCGAATCTCTTAGTCCTTGTGCTGTTCCTATTATACTCGTGCCTAAAAAGGATGGTACGTCGCGTATGTGTGTTGATTGTAGAGGCATTAATAATATTACTATTCGTTATCGTCATCCTATTCCTAGGCTCGATGATATGCTTGATGAATTGAGTGGCTCTACAATATTCTCCAAAGTTGATTTGCGTAGTGGATACCATCAAATTCGTATGAAATTGGGAGATGAATGGAAAACTGCATTTAAAACTAAGTTTGGTTTATATGAGTGGTTAGTCATGCCTTTTGGGTTAACTAATGCACCTAGTACTTTCATGAGACTAATGAACGAAGTTTTACGTGCTTTCATTGGACGATTTGTGGTGGTCTATTTTGATGATATACTGATTTATAGCAAATCTTTGGAAGAACATTTGGAACATTTACGTGCTGTTTTTATTGCTCTACGTGATGCACGTTTGTTTGGTAACCTTGGGAAGTGCACCTTTTGCACCGACCGAGTATCTTTTCTTGGCTATGTTGTTACTCCACAGGGAATTGAAGTTGATAAAGCCAAGATTGAAGCTATTGAGAGTTGGCCGCAGCCCAAAACGGTCACACAAGTGCGGAGTTTTCTTGGACTCGCTGGTTTCTATAGGCGTTTTGTGAGAGATTTTAGCACCATTGCTGCACCTCTCAACGAGCTTACAAAGAAGGATGTGCCTTTTGTTTGGGGTACCGCACAGGAAGAAGCCTTCACGGTATTGAAAGATAAGTTGACACATGCTCCTTTACTCCAACTTCCTGATTTTAATAAGACTTTTGAGCTTGAATGTGATGCTAGTGGCATTGGATTAGGAGGTGTGTTATTACAAGATGGCAAACCTGTTGCATACTTTTCTGAAAAATTGAGTGGGCCTAGTCTGAATTATTCTACTTATGATAAAGAACTATATGCTCTTGTTCGGACTTTAGAAACATGGCAACATTATTTATGGCCCAAAGAATTTGTTATACATTCTGATCATGAATCTTTGAAACATATTAAAAGTCAAGCTAAACTGAATCGTAGACATGCTAAATGGGTTGAATTCATTGAAACTTTCCCTTATGTCATTAAACACAAGAAGGGTAAAGAAAATGTTATTGCTGATGCATTGTCTCGTCGCTATACTATGCTTTCACAACTTGACTTCAAAATATTTGGTTTGGAGACCATCAAAGATCAATATGTGCATGATGCTGATTTTAAAGATGTATTGCAGAATTGTAAAGAAGGAAGAACCTGGAACAAGTTTGTCGTTAATGATGGATTTGTGTTCCGTGCTAACAAGCTATGCATTCCAGCTAGCTCTCTTCGTATTTTGTTGTTGCAGGAGGCGCATGGAGGAGGATTAATGGGACACTTTGGCGTGAAGAAGACGGAGGACGTACTTGCTACACATTTCTTTTGGCCAAAGATGAGACGGGATGTTGAGCGTTTTGTTGCTCGCTGCACTACATGTCAAAAAGCTAAGTCACGACTCAATCCTCATGGTTTATATATGCCTTTGCCTGTACCTAGTGTTCCTTGGGAGGATATATCTATGGACTTTGTTTTAGGTTTACCTCGAACAAAGAAGGGGAGGGATAGCATATTTGTTGTCGTGGATAGATTCTCGAAAATGGCGCACTTTATACCATGTCATAAAAGCGATGATGCTGTTAATGTTGCTGATTTGTTCTTTCGTGAAATTATTCGCTTGCATGGTGTGCCAAATACTATTGTTTCAGATCGTGATACTAAATTTCTTAGCCACTTTTGGAGATGTTTATGGGCTAAGTTGGGGACTAAACTGCTTTTTAGTACTACTTGTCACCCCCAAACTGATGGACAAACTGAAGTAGTCAATAGAACATTGTCTACTATGCTTAGGGCTGTTTTGAAGAATAATAAGAAAATGTGGGAAGACTGCTTGCCTCATATTGAGTTTGCTTATAATCGTTCATTGCATTCTACTACTAAGATGTGCCCTTTTGAAATTGTGTATGGTTTCCTACCTCGTGCACCTATTGATTTGTTGCCTCTTCCATCTTCGGAGAAGGTTAATTTTGATGCTAAACAACGTGCTGAATTGATCTTAAAAATGCATGAGTTAACTAAGGACAACATTGAGCGTATGAATGCTAAATATAAACTTCCTGGAGATAAGGGTAGAAAACATGTTGTGTTTGCACCTGGAGATCTTGTTTGGTTACATTTGCGTAAGGATAGATTTCCTGATTTGCGCAAATCAAAGCTAATGCCACGTGCTGATGGTCCTTTTAAGGTGTTAGAGAAAATAAATGATAATGCATATAAACTTGAGCTGCCTGCAGATTTTGGGGTTAGTCCCACTTTTAATATTGCAGATTTGAAGCCTTATTTGGGTGAGGAAGATGAGCTTCCGTCGAGGACGACTTCATTTCAAGAAGGGGAGGATGATGAGGACATCAATACAATTATTACACCCACAGGCTCTGCTGCTATACATACTGGACCAATTACTAGAGCTCGCGCACGCCAATTAAATTACCAGGTACTTTCGTTTCTTGCTAATGATTCTAATGTTCATGAGAATATGATGCTGCCTAAATTGGATACATTTGTTTTGCTTACAAATGAAGGGCCTAGCTTTGAGAAGGATGAACATTGGAGCAAGAACAAGCATGGAGATGATGGCATGCGCATGGGGAACAAGAACGGAGTTACAAGTGATGATTTCAGGACGTTGAAGCCACCATAATGCGTGCATGAAGCCTTGGACGAAATATACAAGATGCTACTTCATAACTTTCGTCCAGAGGCTATTCTAGGTGCTGCGTCACCTTATTATTGGGCCAGGCCCATGTAATTTCGAAATACATAAGTATAGGCTGTTTTTAGAGTCCGTATGTGTGGGGAAACAAGAGATAGGGTTGGTTTCGGACCCCTTCCTCAAGGGCCACGAAATTCCCCCCCTCTTCCTCCATATATACAGCCCTTAGGGCATCGTTTAGACTTTGGGTTTTGTTTAGATTAAAAGTTCGCATAGCTGCAACTTCGCGTACTTCGTTTGTGTTCAGCGACCAGACAAAGGCGTCACAGAACCCCACCTTGATCAATAAAGCTTTCATCTTATATTCGCAATATCCAGATTGCAATCTCAGTTTCTTGCCTGTTCTTCGTTTGCTCGCAGGAAACAGACCCTCGTGGTCAGGTTGATCGTGCTCCGGCGTGGTCGATAACCTCTCGGAGTTGGTTTAGCGACTGCTAAGGCGCGACGTCCTCGCACGTTCGTAGTCGGATCGTCAAAGTCGACTTCCATCAAAGCGATATTCATCATCTCATCGAAAGACGGGACACCTTTGCCTCTATCAGTCTCCACATGCTTAGACAGCGGATTACATTGAGAAAAGACTAATGATCAACATTTAACTTGGTAATGCATATGTCCATGTGAACCTCCTTGGAGTCCCCGTGCACCATCCTGGGGGGAAATAATGCCATGCGCCTTCCATGTCCACATCGGCGGGAACGTCGGAGCTCGGCACAGTCCCAGTCAGCGTGATGGAGTTGGTGTGGGCGCCCACGTACCTCTGAGGGGCAGTAACAGTGAGCACGCACCCATACATCAGCCTCGTGTCAGTTTCAACGTCAGAGGCGTCGTCCCTGACGCACACTACAAAGACGGGGCGGCGACCTGCGCAGGCCTCGCCGGTGCCCACGATCAAGAGGAAGACGCTGCCGTCCTCCTCTGAGACTAGCAGGTGGCAGTGATCCTCCAGCGACTCCGGCATGTTGAACGGGTAGCATGTCTCGTACTTGATGTTCACCGCCGCGGGCCAGTAGTGATCGACAGACAGTTGCGTGCGGTGATGCAGGAGGCTCGCCGGCAAGCCCCAAAATGGCAACGTGCACCCATAGCACTAGCAAAGCGCGCTGTAGGGGACGTTGCGCCAGTTGAATATATGAGCAAGTTACTACGAGATTTAATCCGAATAAGCACAAAATAAATCATGACGGCTATAACATAGATTAAACTAATCATGTGGACTAGCATAGTAGATGAACAGATCGAATCTAGGACACAGACTAGAAACATGAATTCTACCATGATTTCGAACATGAAGGACAGAAACACATACGGTGCAACGGGAGCAGCACCGTTGGCGTTGAGGTTGTCTCCCATGTCGTTGAGGAAGAGGTTGCTAAGGTCGGGGAAGAAGTCGTCGCCCATGTCGTTGAGGAAGAGTGCGCTCCCCAAATTTCAACAGCGCCCGCCGGGAGCGCAGGAGGGAGTGGCTGTAGGGGACGTTGTGACCGCCGAATGGAGCGCAGGAGTAGCACAGGAAGCAGTAGATGGTGCTCCTCGCTAGTCTCTATCTCTACACTTATCTCTATCTCTACTACTCTTCTTTCTTTTATATAATACTAGTAGCTGCCAAATCGAATAGTACTGCGCCGCCCACTGCACGCCCGGCTGAACAGGCCTCCTCGCCTCCATCAAACGCCTCCGTTAAACCAGCATGCAAACCGAGAAACCTACTCCGGCCCGCGGGAGGAAATTTGTCGGTTGCCGTTGGAGAATAATAGTCACCTCCAATCCATTTGAGTTAATTGTGTGTATGATTCTCCCTCTATAAAAAGTTAATTGCATCCTTAATCTTGTATTCTAAGTACTCTATGGGCTCCACTGTCAGTACAGTGTACATGACTTGCAGGCTGGCTATAGATTCGTATAGTGTTAAAAAGAAACAAATTCATCCTTAATCTTATATTGTAAGTACTCTGTGGGTTCCACTGCCAGTACAGTAGTGAAAGAAGTATATATTAAAAATATATAAAAAACTAAAGTTTAGAACAGAATTAGAACTCAGGTCATCGCGTTGCGAGCATCCGGCCCGGACCAGTACACCAGGTGTTCGTTGTGGACGATGCAAGAGATAAAACTTTATAGCAATGAGCCCGTCCATTGCAACGGATCCAAAGTAGAATAATACATATTCACAAATTTGAAAGAAAACTGTTTAGTTTTGATATACATATCACTAAAAATATCTTATGTTTCACTCCAAATATATTCTTTGGGCTGTTTTGATGAGGTAAGGGAGGAATGTGGTTGGTTTCAAGATACTAAGGAGTTTTGTTTAAACTGGAGCAGAGAAGTGGGAATTGTTGCAGAAGGCCACAACTTACATCACGACCGTTAGATGCAGATCTAATGGTAAGAAATGGCGGATGGCAGATACGCCATCATCACCAACTGAGTCTTTTATAGGAGTAGAGAAAAAACCGAGTTGGTGATGATGCTGTGCCTGCTATCTTATAATATAGACCGTCTGATCTATATTTGATGGATAGAAAGCAAACTATGACAATTTTACGAAAGATACCCGCACCTCTCTCCACATTTACAGATAAGGCCTTGCCTTGTTCATCTTTATCTCCCACAACCTCATTGCTGAGCAATTAAAAAAGGAAGTCTTTAGAACAATCTGGCATGGTGGCCGCTGCCGGCGCCGTCCATCCCCATGCCTCCGCCCAGTCCGACCACCTGTCACCACCACGCCCCACTCCGGGTCCCCCCACTCCTCCTCACCTTATCTCTCATCTTTCTCGAGATATCATTTTTTTGATGAAATGGTTGAGATACCATTTTTCTGATAAAATTCTCGAGATATCATTAGTTTTTACACATGGGATTACTCCTGCATGGGTCAATCACAATAGGTGTTTTGTAAAAAAATGCATCTTGATGTTCCGTGCAATGCACGGGCATCTTGCTAGTTTTTTTTCATATAATTCCAAACACCACATAGGCACGGTCTTTGAACATTTTACAACTATGTTAGTATCATTGTTAGTGGTCAGCCAGTGCAAGTTATAGCCCCGGGTGTTTTAACCTTTGTTAGTAATGATATCTGGCGATTGTTCGCCACGAGCTCAATCTTGGCGAATCCCACGTAACCGTCATATTTCCATCCGACGATGGCCTGTTTTTAAGCCATAGTATTTGAAAAAACCGCCACCCTTACACACGTACTATAACTACGTCGCAGGCGTTTGCAACTGCCATGTCTCCCAGCGAACGTTTGCTGGGGATTGGAGTTAGCACTGATGGCGGTTCTTAGTCGTTCCACGCTCGGGCATTGAAGTTTGTAACTATTTTAGATTAGAATATACTACTCCTCCGGTGCTAGTAGTAGAGCAGAGTCCTACTCCACTACTACTCTATATGCAAACTAGGGCATAGTAGTAGGTACTGTAGGGAGTACTACTACTGTGGTCACTCAAGCAAGTTGTCTGGCATCGATATGACCCTACGCTGCTGGTATGTGCCTCGTAAGTCAAGCGGCGTGCTGTAGTCATCATCACCTGTCCACTTCCCACATCACATATTCGCTTCTCCATCTTTGTCCGCACATAATCGTCCAATCTTCCATCCCCGCTAAGGCGCCTCCCCCCTCTTCCGAAACCCAAGCACTAACAATGGCAGAACCGAGAAGCGTCCGCCGAAAGAGTGGCTGGAATTCGCTCCCCACAGAGGTAATCAAGCTCATTGTTTCGCGTGTGGACAATCTCAGTACCATGCCGCTCGCCGCGTGCTCGATGGGGCTGTACCGTTTACTCAAAGCCCTTAGGCCGGAGCTTTTTAACCCAGCTCCTTGCTTGCTGATGCCGCCTGATCTTCAGAAACGGCGTGTCACGCAACATAGCGATCGTAGGGTGTCGAGCATTAACCCCCTTGACTGCGATCCGATCCCCGTCACCCTCAACTACATTAATGGTATGTACTGGGTCGGCATGAACACGTCTTGGATGGTCCTCGTCGACGGTCGCGACAGCTGGATGCTCGTGGATGTCTACACCCGGCGATTGATCCCCCTTCCGTCAATTAACACTGCACTACTTTGGCACCGTGGACCAGAAAACTCATAATCTTACAGTAGCCAACATGATACCAAGTTTGATTTGCTCAAGGTCGTAATCTGCCAAGTGCCCACAAGATCTGCAAATTATAAAGACTTCAGGCTAATTGTGTTCTTCAACCGTGGTCTCGCCTATCTGATAGGTCACCACGGTAAGTGGATAAATCTGCACGTCCATCGCAGGATCATACATCCTCCATGGTTCTCTGATTCCATTGAACACAAGGGCTTCATTTTCGCTGTCGACTCCTTCTATGGCTGGACCTATTGCTGGCCTACTCCAGTAATCGCTACAAACGGCTGTTACAGCAGTATGTTACTTTCCTATGATATCATGATGGCTTGCTTATATTACTGTCAACATTATTGAAAAAATATTCATGCTCATAACATGCGGTTCTTAAGATTGACTACATTAAGAGCCCTTTTTTATTTGACTCCAACTTGATATGATGTTGTAGGCCGCCTAGTGTCCCTACCCCTTCCTAATCCCAGAACCTTTCAAAGAAAGCGGCATGGCAGTTGCAGGTGGTTCCTGGCTCGATCAGACGACAGCGAACGATTGATGATCGTTTGCACGTACCGGACGTGTTGTTTCACATAATACAATCACGGTCACTGGAAGGTCTTTGAGCAGGATCCCAACTTCTCTGGGCCTTCAAGATTTTTTTACTGGAGGCTGGTAAGTAGCCCTGGTACGCGCTCTCTGTTTCTCGGACTGAATTATCCGATTAACCAGGAGATAATCGACGGCAAGGATCATGATGGCAGCGCGGTTTCGTTCATCAGGCAAAACTGTGTGTACACAGCGTACCATGCGTCTCTGCATGCACCATACCCTGGTATGTGCCACCACGCTCTACAGCCCAAAGGGTCGCAAGTATTAGACTTCGACCTGCTGGCTGGAGTTTCCCCCGTCAGGCACCCATCTGGTTCATGCCGTCAGCCAATCTCCACAGCTTAATAAATTGTAACGTCTAATTGAGCCAGTTAGTTAGATGCGTACACCTGGTGTAGTAGGATCTTTATTTAATTTGATGCATATACTTGTTCTTTTTTGGTAGCCCTTTTGTAATGATGGCTGATGTTTGGTTTGGAAGAGAGAGCTATGTCTTTACTCTTCTGGCCTGCTTACTGCTTCTGTTGCACCCCCAGCCCTGGTTGCTGCTACTGCTATTTTCAATGTACAATTGGTAGTATATTTCATCTGTTGGTTGAATAAATGTGTTGTTCGAATGAAAAACACATTGTTTTGGAAGTCATTGCATGGTCTGATCCTTTAATACCCTGTACCGTACGTAGCGCATACTATTTTTTGGTATGGAACACATTTTCCACTTGTTGATAACATGTAGCCCACTGATGAAGGCCCAATAGAGGAGCCCATAATTAACTGGAAGGGAGGCTCTCACATGAATCCGGCCCAGGTACATGCTCATGGTCCCCTAAACATAAATAAGTAAATGAATAAAGCTAAACGCTCATGCACCAGTTCATTACTTTCATGATTTAACAGGAGGATATTATTTCCTATGATAGTGTCGTTACATTCAGTCGATATTATTCTTAGGCAATGATAGCGACCACTCTTCTTTCTCCCACCATTTTCTTCCTGCAACCAGCGGACCCATGCAAATCGTAGTCAACGTCGTAAATAGTTTAACCCAACCCAACACATTGGCGACAACACTTTATCCTCCGCCTTGGTGCGCTCGCCGTGGCGCCGCCGTCCGGCCCTATCAACATAGTGCATCGGGAGAGGACTGTAGTCGTGAGTATGATAGTACGGACCCACCAGGTGCACTTCTGAACACAAGAAAGCGCCTCTTTTACTACTCAGATGCACCCCTCATTTTTTATTCTAATCCACCCTGCTGATATCTGGGACTCACATCATTGTCAACGCATAGTCAATTAACGAGAGAATTGCACAACTTTTTTGAGGATTTGTTCGGAGGAGCAGGCTATAAACTAGGTTGTGCAGTCTCTGTGGCCCGTCTAACAACATGACCAGCCCAACAGTTTTTTCTTTGGGAAAATACGTAGCCCACTATTTCTTTTTGAAGAATACCCAAGTTAGGCCTATTTGTTTTCTCCGACATACTGGGCTACAAATCTTTCAAGACGAGGAGGGATGCATTCCAGCCTGGCCAAAGAGTATGGTCAGTATATCTTAAAAGTAATATCAAAGGGGTTGCAAATTCCAAAAAAATATAGCAAATGGGCAATTAGTTTCTTTTTTTGTTTTTGTTCTTCACTGATATTTTATATTTCATTGGATTCTAACATGACATAGTACTAATTTATTTTTAAATTTGTTTTAGTATGGCTACTAATTTTTGGATTAAGAATATTTTGTTCCCCATCAAAAATTTGCGAATTTTTAAAATTTCGCACATATTTTAGTTCAATTTTTAACCCTGGTACTGACCAAAAAATGGGCAGCAATTCTAAAAATGGAAAATGGGCTGCAATAAATTCCATATGAATTAGCAAATGAGTAAATGTTATAAAATAATAGCAAATGGGTTGTACACGCCACAGATTTCGAGGCTGACTTGTTTATGCAAGGCTTTGTCAGTCAACACACGATTCTAGCAGCAGTGACTGTTGGATGTCCATCCAACGGCCGACGTGCTTCTTCAATCTCTAATCTTCCTACTCCAGCCGCCTAAACCAGCGCCGGGGGGACTGCCTGCTCCGTCCTTTTGTGGCCCGCTGTGATGCCACGCAGACTTCACCGTCCCACGCTACTCCCTCCGCTGGCCTGGCCGCACACAATCAACTGCCTCCTTATTACGCAAAAAAAATGATTCCTCCCACTGACATCTGGGGCGCACCGGTTCAGAGGCTGACCTGTGCGCCTACTAAGTTGACGTGTACGCAGGGCTTTGTCAACTTAGTCAACAAACAATTCTAGCAGCAGTGACCGTTGGATTTGAATTGAAGGGTCCTGCTGCTTCTTCAATCGTTGCTCTTCTTGCACCAGCTGCCCAAACCAGCACCGTCGAGACCGCCTTCTCCTGCCTCACGTGGTCAGCTGTGCTGCTGCGGAGGCCTCACCGCCCCTTACTACTCCCACAGCTGGCCAGGCCCTACAGCGACGGCAGCCTCACACCGCAGCCGAACCAGTGAACCCTCGTACTCCTCTCCGCGTGGGCATCCACTGCCGTGCCTTCCCCGGCTCCGCGTCGTCCCCTTCCTAGGCCTCGCCGTCTTCCACCGCCTTGGTGCTCTCGGCGCGGCGTGGTCAATGTGGTCAAGGAACGATTTCCATCGGAAGAGTACTATACGTGGAGAGGCTGACAGCTGGGTCCACGGCCGCAACAAGGAAGTGCCTCCTTATTACACGCAAAATAATGATTCCTCCACCTGACAGCCGGGACCCACTGGAAGGGTATCTGTATTTCACGAAAAAACGTTCCCCCCGCTGACAGCTCGAACCCACCAGCTATATCTTCGCACGCAAGGAAGTGCCTCCTTATTATGCACAAAAAATGAATACTCCCCCTGCTAGCCGGGACCCGCCATAGTGGGAGGCTGACTTATGGGCCTACTAAGTTGATGCAGATGGAGGGCTTTGTCAACTTAGTCAACAAATGATTCTATCACCAGTGACCGTTGGATTGTTAACATCCAACGGTCATCCTGCTTCTTCAACCTCTGATTTTCTTGCTCCAGCCGTCCAAACCATCGCGTGCTCTTGCCTCCCATGGCCAGTTGTGCTTCCGTGGAGGCCTCACCGCCCCTACTACTCTCACCGCTGGCCAGGCCCTGCGGCGACGACAACTTCACACATCAGCCGAACCAGTGAACCCTCGTACTCCTCTGCGCGTGGGCATCCACTGCTGCATCTTCCCCGGCTCCGCGTCGTCCCCTTCCTAGGCCTCGCCGTCGTCCACTGCCTTGGTGCTCTCGGTGCGGCGTGGTCAATGTGGTCAAGGAACGACTTCCATCGGAAGAGTACTGTACATGGAGAGGCTGACAGCTGGGTCCACGGCCGCAGCAAAGAAGTGCCTCCTTATTCCACGCAAAATAATTATTCCTCCACCTGACAGCAGGGACCCACCGCACGGGCCACCGTATTTCACGAAAAAAATGTTTCCCCCTGATTGGTGGGACCCAACAGCTATATCTTTGCATGGAAGGAAGTGCCTGACAATCGGGACCCACCTGGTCGAAGCATACGTAGCGTTGTCATTCTGGTCGCGAACGTGTACGTACATACGATCGGTCTGTCTGCAGGCTGCAGCGATGAACCGTGGCCGAGTAAGGAAGGGCACGTGTGTAGTATAGGCGCGCACGTGTCGTAGTAGAGGTGCGCACGTAGCATGTCACGCAGTCCCGTTAATATCGTGTACACGTACGTACAACCAGGGTGCAAGAAAGGAAATACGGCCATGTACGTACATACGGGCGAGGTCTCGTACGCCTACTCGCGCATATGTATGGCCAGGGATTGTGTACATGGCTGGGTCAGAACGGAGAAACTGTGTCGTTGTGTTCATCGGGAGCCAACCGGCTTGGTCGGAACAGCCGATCGAGACGAGGCCGGGCGTACCGCAGAGTGGAGGAAACAGCCTTGTGTTCGACCGGCGACGGTCGAAACGGGATCCTGTTCATCGGGAGGGGTCCGGCGTATCGCAAAACAGAGGAAACAAACTTCTCTTGGACCTCCTACCGTCGAAACGGGGTCCTGTTGATCGGGAGCGGTGTGGCGTACCGCAAAACGGAGGAAACGGACTTGTGTTGGAGCGCTGCGGTCGAAACGGGGGTCCTGCTCATCGGGAGGGGTGTGGCGTACCGCAAAACGGGACTCCACGGGCTACTATTCATTTCCACCGTCGACTGCCTCCACGGGCTACTATTCATCCACCGTCGACCTCCTCCAGCCTCCACCTGCGACTGTTCATCCACGGCGTCTCCCCTCCTGCCTCCACCAGCCACTGTTCATCCAGCCTCCACCGCTCCTCCACCGGCTACTGTTCAACCAGCCCTCTCCACAGGGTCCTGTTCAACCGGCCCTCCACGGACTACTGTTCATCCAGCCCTCCACCGGCTACTGTTAAACTAGCGCTCCATGGGGTCCTGTTCATCCAGCCCTCCATAGGGTCCTGGTCATCTACCCCCAACCGGCTCGATCGGGGTCATGTTCATCCAGCGACAATGGCCTCTACTACCACGGGGTCCTGTTCATCCACCGCCCCCACCGGGAACTGTTCATCCAACCCCCCCAACAACGCTCACTGTTCATCCGGAGGCAGCATTGATCGGCTTCAGTTAGCAGCAGTAGCGAAGGAATCACTCGGGTTTAGTTAACAGCAAGGGATCGATCAGGGTTCAATAACGTAGCTAGTGCAATCGCTCGGGTTCAGTTAGAGCCAAATGCCTCACTCAGGTTCAGTTAGAGCGCAACGCCTCACACATACGCACGTACGTGTACAAGAGAAACGCACAAACCTCCGTGCATCACAAGGCCCCGACCACCCACCGTAACCAGGAACTCCCCGATATTTTCCTCGCCCTCGCTTCTACCACGGGTTTTCCGTCATGGACGGCCCAAAGAATGTCATGCAGCTGCTTCTCCGGCCCGCCCAGGATGAAAAGACCATTTTCCATCATGATTTTTTGTCACAGAAGTAGGAGCCCACCACATCTATGATGATACCGGGTTTTGTCACAATTATCATCATAGAAGTGTCATAAGCATGACAGGAAAAAATTTCGTTCGGCCCAAAATTTCACGGATGTGTCTTTTTTTGTGGTCTTTGTAAAGGTAGCGATGAGAGGCCATGTAGGAGTACATGGTGGGTTGTCTCATTGAGACCGTCTTTAGGAACTAAGTTCCGTGTATGCTATCCAAGAACAACTAGTACCACACATTGTGATCCTTAATTGACCCTCTCGCTTATTAATCGCCTCGATCTTTGTCTAGGAGTTGCAACTAGTTTCTGGTGTTTGTAGGTCGTGCTAGTAGTCTACCAAGTGGCACCTGGTACAAGTGGGCTTGGGACAGACTAGGCACCATGGCCTGGTGTACCAAGCGTAGAACCATCCGTCAAGGTGGACTTGGGAACCCTACACACATCATTTGGGGCCGTGATGGAAACTTTTGACGAACTTCCCTTGCGGGTTCAGCCTTAGATAGGTGATAAACCCGGACTAGAGTCTTGCATGGTTAGTCAGGTTGTGGCCAACACCCTCGCCAGGTTTCCGCTTGAAGGTTGCCAAGATACATGACGTGTATATGGTGGTAAGTGGTGAGAGCGTGTGTGAAGAAGTACACCCCTGCAGGGTAATATGATCTATTCGAATAGCCTCATCCTTGGATATGGACTACTTGGGGACTTATATGGTTCACAGATAACTTGAAGTGGATACTGTAAAATGTGCAAAATAAGTGTCGGTGCTATGGATGGGCTTGTTGCAGGGAGACGAGAGATGATCCATGTTGGTGTATTGATATGTCGAATATGTGGACTCGTGTGTGCTTTCTCACCTCAAAGAATTACTAGTAAACGTAGTTCAGGATAGCAATTGAGTCGAAGTTGGCTTGTTGCAGTTAAACTCCACAACCCCCTTGTGTATACTGATGCATAAGTAGTTAGTTTTGATCTAAGTCTTGTTGAGTACATTTGTACTCACGTTTGCTTAATTTATGTGTTTGCAGAGGAGACTTCAGTCTCACTAGTAGTTCCACATGGTCTTCGATGAGTAGCTTGGGAATCCCAGACAGAGGTCTGGTTCCTATGGAGGGTCTTGTAGATAGATAAGCTTTCGAGCCTTATTTCTTTTCAGTTGTCTGTACTCACATAAGTTTATGCTTCCGTTGCTTGTATGACTTTGTATGTTGGGTCATGAGACCCATGTTTGTAATATCATGTTATGTATGGCTCTATCGAGCCTTATCTATACTTGAGTGGTAGAGTTATGTTGTGATGCCATGTTGTACCAACACATACTTGCATGTTGTGTGTACGTATGATGTGTACTGCTACATGTGGGGTCCCGACATTTCATCATATATTCGCAATATCCAGATTGCAATTTTAGTTTCTTGCTTGTTCTTAGTTTGCGTGCAGGAAACAGACCCTCGTGGTCAGGTTGATCATGCTCCGACGTGGTCAATAACCTCTCGGAGTTGGTTGAGCAATTGCTAAGGCGTGACATCCTCGCACGTTCGTAGTCGGATCATCAAAGTATACTCCACCAAAAACGATATCCTCCATCTTATCGAAAGATGGGACACCTTTGCCTCTATCAAGTGGTATCAGATATCCAGGTTGCTCGGTGAGATTTTACTAGTTTTTTGTAGTTTAGATCGCATCTGTCTTCATACCTACAGTCCACAAAAGAGCCAAATGTTTTTAGGGTTAGTTTATCATATCCAAACCAATCTGAGCCATTGCATAATCTTTTCTATGTTTACTTTGTTGAGTTTGCGGTTGCATCATCGTGTCGAGTTGCCAATCTTAGCGTATAGTCCTTTAGAGTTTCGAGTTTTGTTCACAGTTTGTCACGCCGCCGCTGCACCATCTTCATCACTCCTGCCATATACCACCACCACATCTCATCCGCCAATCCGAGTCCATAAATAGCACCACATATACGCTGCCATCAAGCCAATCCGAGTCCACCTTCATCACAGATTCGCCACCAGTCCGTGTTCCACCACCCCTACATATATCCGCCACTAGGCCGAGTTCCACCAGATTCATCTCCGCCACTAGTTCTATTCTGACTCTAGTATTTGCTTCTTTGTTATTGCTTTTGAGATCACGCCACACTACCTGTCGTGACCAAGTCGGACTCCCCAACTTCCGTGCCACCGGTAGAAAAAAATAGCTGCAGTTTAAAAAAACAAGTCTGGAAAATTCTGGCTAGGCAGTTTTTAGACCATTTGTAGACTTTTTAAAAAACTGTTGCGGAGCAGAAAAAAAGTGCAAAAAGGAAAAAAAGAGATTCAGAGTCTGCTCCTCCCTTGTTTACGTGCAGCATCGTGATTTTGTTAGTGTTCTAGGCTCGCGTCTCTTGCATGATCTAGCTTAGGACTAGCACAGTACCGTCGTTGAGCGTTTATTCAACTTTGCATCTCTGAATTGATTAGTGCTGCATTTTTGCTACCATATCATATGCCTTCCTAGCTCCACATCTACATCGTGCGTTGGACAACACCTGACAATCGCTCTATCCAAGCTTTGAAAGTTTTGACTACAATGGTTGCCATCATCACCTGCTGCTTGGTAAGAACTGGTAAGAATTTGAGAGTCGTTCGAAAGATTTGTGATTCTCCACCACACCACCACCATTTCCTAGTAGTCTATAGGATCATATTTGTGTGTTTTTATTACTGCTAACAATGACAGGATCACAAGCCGACGAGCTAGACTGGGAGAACATGACAAACAAGGGTCTCGATGATAAATTCCAGCACATGTTGG
Source organism: Triticum aestivum (assembly GCF_018294505.1). Taxonomy (NCBI): domain Eukaryota; kingdom Viridiplantae; phylum Streptophyta; class Magnoliopsida; order Poales; family Poaceae; genus Triticum; species Triticum aestivum. The sequence continues at coordinate 347,857,379 of NC_057814.1, forward strand.
GTCAACTGGTGGAAGACGTCATGAGAAGCTTTGGCAGGGTACTAGAGAGGATAGATGACCTTGAGAACACAATTGACACCAAGTTGGATGCCAAGTTCGCTGAAGTGCTCGCGCGTCTACCACCACTTGCTGCCTTTTCTCCATCGTTGCAAGAACATCAACAACCACCTACACGTCACGATCCAGCAGGATGAGCGAAGCGTGTTCCTCTTGAGCCCGGCCAAACTTCTCTTGCCGCTGCACCTACTGTTGATGATTCTGTTGCTCTAGATCCAGCTACTGCAGAGGAGGAGGATGATTACGACGGTGATTACGAGGATGAGGTTGATCAAAATTAGAACTACGTGTAACCACCACCTCAGGTACGAGATCATGACCGTCTTCCTAAACTAATATTGAATAATCCACCATCTGAGGGTAGATACGTTCCTGGTGTATATCTTACTTGGGAGTGACAAACCGAACAATGTTTTACATGTTTACAATATCTTGAGGATAGACGTGTTGCTGCTGCTATTTGTGCATTCACTAGTTCTGCTTGTGTTTGGTGGTCTGAACATTGTAGATTATATCATGACAATATTCCTGCTACTTGGGCTGCTTTGAAAAATGCTATGCATACTTGTTGGGTTCCACCATATTATCAATGTGAATTACTTAAAAAATTGCAGCGTTTAAGACAAGAAAAAATCTTGTAGAAGAATATTATTAGGAATTACAAACTGGCATGATTAGATGTGGTATTGTTGAGGATAATTAAGCTTTGCTTGCACGTTTCGTGGGTGGGTTAAATAGAGAGATTCAGACCATATTCGAGTATAAGGAATATAACAATATCACTTGTTTATTCCATCTTGCTTGTAAAGCTGAACGTGAAGTGCATGATCGACATGCATTGGCGCGAACTAATATTTCTATAGGCCGATCATCATGATGGACACCACATGCATCCTCTACTTCCACACATTCTGCTTCACTGGCACCTCCGTCAGCTGCCACATCCAACCCTGATATAAGAAAGGAGACACAATCACCACAATCTGCAAAGAACACACCATCCGGGCCTGCATAGAACTCTTCTTCATCCATGGTATGAACAAGGAAAACACATGATTTTATCGTCATTTCAAGGGTGGAGGTCATTATGCAAGAGAATGCCCATCTAAGCATGTGATGATTGCTACTGAGGATGGTGGGTATGAGTCCACTAGTGACTATGATGAGGAGACTTTGGCCTTATTACAAGTAAAGAACATGGAGGAGATGATTCTGAACAAGAGATGCAATACATGGCTGCTCAAGACGCTGACATGTATGAAAGTTTAGTTGCTCAATGTGCTTTGCGTGTGCAGGTCACACAAGCTGAGCAAAATCAGAGGCACAATTTGTTCCATACAAAGGGAGTTGTGAATGAACATTCTGTTTGCATCATCATAGATGGAGGGAGCTGCAACAACTTGGATAGCATGGAGATGGTGGAGAAGCTGCCTCTCACCACAAGAGCACATCGCATCACTACTACATCAAATAGTTCAATAATAGTGGCAAGGTTAAGGTAACACGTACTGTTCGTGTGCATTTTAGTGTTGCTACATATGCCGATTATGTTGATTGTGATGTGGTACCCATGCAATCATGCTCTTTGTTACTTGGTAGGCCATGGCAATTCAATAAAAATTATGTACACCATTGTAGAAATAATCAGTACTCTTGTTCATAAGGATACACATATTACTTTGCTTCCTATGTCTCCTGAACACATTTTGAAAGATGAACTTTCTAGAGCTAATAAAGCAATACAAGAGCAAAATAAGAGTGAAAATCAGATTGTGGCAAAAGAATTTGAGCAACAAATGAAGCCTAATAATAGACCATACAATGTTGCTTCTGAAATTAAATTGAAAAGTGGATGTTTACTTGCCATCAAATCTGATATTGATGACCCAGATTTCAGCAAATCTGTTTGCTATGCTTTTGTGTGCAAAGAGGCATTATTTTCATTCGAGGATGTGCCTTCCTCTTTGCCTCCTGTTGTCACTAACATTTTGCAGGATTTCGCTGACGTATTTCCACAAGACGTGCCACCGAGATTACCACCTATTCGAGGGATTGAGCATCAGATTGCTTTAATTCCCAGTGCTTCGCTGCCCCCGTGTGCTATACCGTACCAATCCAGAGGAGGCAAAGGAGATTATGCATTGATACGTCTCCGTCGTATCTACTTCTCCAAACACTTTTGCCCTTGTTTTGGACTCTAACTTGCATGATTTGAATGGAACTAACCCGGACTGACGCTGTTTTCAGCAGACTTTCCATGGTGTTATTTATGTGCAGAAACAAAAGTTCTCAGAATGACCTGAAACTCTACGGAACATCTTTTTGGAAAATATTAAAAATACTGGAAGAAAAATCCACGTCAAGGGGCCCACACCTTGTCCACGAGGGTGGGGGGCGCGCCTGCCCCCCTGGGCGTGCCCCCTGCCTCGTGGGCCCCCTGACGCTCCACCGACCTCAACTCCAACTCCATATATTCACTTTCGGGGAGAGAAAAATCAGAGAGAAGGATTCATCGCGTTTTATGATAAGCCGCCGCCAAGCCCTAAAACCTCTCGGGAGGGCTGATCTTGAGTCCGTTCGGGGCTCCGAAGAGGGGGATTCGTCGCCGTCGTCATCATCAACCATCCTCCATCACCAATTTCATGATGCTCACCGCCGTGCGTGAGTAATTCCATCGTAGGCTTGCTCGACGGTGATGGGTTGGATGATATTTATCATGTAATCGAGTTAGTTTTGTTAGGGTTTGATCCCTTGTATCCACTATGTTCTGAGATTGATGTTGCTATGACTTTGCTATGCTTAATGCTTGTCACTAGGGCTCGAGTGCCATGATTTCAGATCTGAACCTATTATGTTTTCATGAATATATGTGAGTTCTTGATCCTATCTTGCAAGTCTATAGTCACCTACTATGTGTTATGATCTGGCAACCCCGAAGTGACAATAATCGGGACCACTCCCGGTGATGACCATAGTTTGAGGAGTTCATGTATTCACTATGTGTTAATGCTTTGGTCCGGTACTCTATTAAAAGGAGGCCTTAATATCCCTTAGTTTCCATTAGGACCCCGCTGCCACGGGAGGGTAGGACAAAAGATGTCATGCAAGTTCTTTTTCATAAGCACGTATGACTATGTTCGGAATACATGCCTACATTACATTGATGAATTGGAGCTAGTTTTGTGTCACCCTATGTTATGACTGTTACATGATGAACCGCATCCGGCATAATTCTCCATCACCGATCCAATGCCTACGAGCTTTTCACATATTGTTCTTCGCTTATTTGTTTTTCCGTTGCTACTGTTACAATCACTACAAAACCCAAAAATATTACTTTTGCTATCGTTACCGTTACTTCCATATTACTTTGCTACTAAATACTTTGCTGCAGATACTAAGTTATCCAGCTGTGGTTGAATTGACAACTCAACTGCGAATACTTGAGAATACTCTTTGGCTCCCCTTGTGTCGAATCAATAAATTTGGGTTGAATACTCTACCCTCAAAAACTGTTGCGATCCCCTATACTTGTGGGTTATCAAGACTATTTTCTGGCACCGTTGCCGGGGAGCATAGATTTATTCTTTGAGTCACTTGGGATTTATATCTGCTGGTCACTATGAAGAACTTGAAAGACGCTAAGACAACAATATATCCCACAACTACGAGGGGAGGTAAGGAACTGTCATCTAGCTCTGCACTTGATTCACCTTCTGTTTTGAGTAAGCTTGCAACATCTAAACCTGCTTCCGCTATTCGTTCTGATATGTCGCATGTTATTGATGATGTCACTTCTGCTATGCATGATACTTATGATGAAATTACTTCTATGCCTGATACTACTGTGCCACTTGGTGAATTTCTTGATGAACAACTTGCTAGGGTTAGAGAGAATGAAATTATTGAAACTGATAATATCGATGAAAGTGATGATGAAGATTCTCCCCCTAATAAATATGAATCGCCTGTTGTTCTTGAGGGTTATGTTTTGGAAAAAGAAGCTGCTATAGCTATTTTAGCTTGCAAAGATAGATACGAGCTCAAGAGGTTATTAGCTAAATGGAAGCAACAATCTCTTAATGCTAGAATGAAACCTGACCCTGCTTTTGCTACTTCACCTATCTGTGTTACTGATAAGGATTATGAATTCTCTGTTGATCCTGATGTTATTACTTTGGTTGAATCTGATCCTTTTCATGGCTATGAATCTGAAACTGTTGTGGCACATCTTACTAAATTAAATGATATAGCTACCCTGTTCACTAATGATGAGAAATCTCGCTACCTATATATCCTGAAAATATTTCCGTTCTCATTAAAGGGTGATGCTAAGATATGGTTTAATTCTCTTGATCCTGGTTGTGTGCGTAGTCCCCAGGATATGATTGATTACTTCTCTGCTAAATATTTCCCTGCTCATAAGAAACAAGCTGCTTTAAGGGAAATATATAACTTTGTGCAAACTGAAGAAGAGAGTCTCCCACAAGCTTGGGGGAGGCTTCTCCAATTACTTAATGCTTTGCCTGATCATCCTCTTAAGAAAAATGAAATACTTGATATCTTTTATAATGGACTAACCGATGCTTCCAGAGATTACCTGGATAGTTGTGTTGGTTCTGTTTTCAGGGAAAGAACACGGGATGAAGCTGAAATTCTATTGAATAATATGTTGACAAATGAAAATAATTGGACACTTCCTGAGCTAGCTCCTGAGCCAATTCCTGAGCCTATTCCTAAACCAACTCCGAAGAAGAGAGGTGTTCTATTTCTCAGTCCTAAAGATATGCAAGAGGCAAAGAAATCTATGAAAGAAAAAGGTATAAAAGCTGAAGATGTTAAGAATTTACCTCCTATTGAAGAAATACATGGTATTAATTTACCGCCTGTTGAAGAAACATATGATCTTAATCCATTACCTATTGAAGAAACTCATGGTCTTGATAACCCGACACAGGTAGTAAAGGTAAATTCTCTCTATAGATTTGATGAAGGTGATATTCCTCACTATAAGTCTGCTAGATAATGGATATCTTGCATTTGGTATCGTGATATCATCATACTCTCTTGCATTTGCATTGATAACCCCATGGCCTTACTTTTGCGTAGCTTACCCATCGAGACTAGCCTTTGAGTATTGTCGGCAACGTGACTTGTGCACATTAGTGATCATACTTCCCATAGCAAAGATACCATCATCGTGTTGCATATCTTGGTATCATCTCTTGTGTCACAAAGTTGTCTTCGCATACACAATTGCTATCTTGGTTCATGAAGCATTGCATGAGGAAAGAGCTCAAACAACAAAGGGCCAAACAAGCTTTTAAGCAAAAGAAGAAAGATAAGCAAAGAGCTTATAAGCAAGAACCATGGCATCATACAACATTAAGATTGTCATACTCGATCATCTTGGATCAAAAGCATAGAAACATCATACATATAGCATACTTGGGATAGAAGTCGTTGCATTTTTGCTTAGTAGGTTGTGCACAAGTTCGTATCCGCCTATTGTGCAATCGCGCTAGCGTCTCTCTAGTGTTGTGCAACAAGAGCATCTTGGTGGATTCCACATTTTGGCTCATCCTTGGTTGCCCAACGACGACAGAACCTATGACTCCATGAGTGAAGGAGAAATGGAAGCCCTTGGGCAAGTGGCCATGCACCGACAAGTGAACAATGAAGAAGAAGATGATCACTTCTTTTGTGACGAAGACTCAAGTCCCGCTCTTGTTGTCTCCAAGGTCTTGACTCTTCAACATCAACAAGACGAAGGTCAAAGATGCCATATCTTCCACACAAAGGCCGGCATCAATGGACGGTCCGTCAAGGTCATCATCGATGGAGGGAGTTTCCATAACTTGCCAAATGAAGAACTATGCTCCAAACTCCAATTGGTCAAGATGAAGCACCCGCACCCCTACAAGGTTCAATGGTTAAGCGACACTGGCACCATACAAGTCGAGCATAGAGTACAAGTCTCTTACAAGATTGGCGCCTATGAAGACACTTTGGAGTGTGATGTCCTTCCGATGACCGTTTGCCACCTCCTTCTTGGACGGCCATGGCAATTTGACCGAGGTGTCATTCACAATGGGCGTACAAATCACTATAGCTTCAAGATGAAAGGAAAATAATTTGTGCTACGTCCTATGTCTCCAAGCCAAGTGCTCGCCGACAAGCAAAACACCCATCATGGAGAGAATAGTGAGAGAGCGAACCACCAAAAAGAGAGTGAGTGCCACAAGCCCAAATTGAGTGCCTCCACGATGAGCGACAAGAAAAACTTAGTTCTCTTTGCCACCAAACGTGAGATGAGAGAAGTGTGTGAGAACCCATCCAGTGTCCTACACTATGTCCTATTGTGCAAGGACGAGGCACCAAAAGCTAACACCTCTCACAATCTTCCTCTAGTGTTATCTTCTTTATTGCAGGAATTCCAAGATGTTTTCCCGGATGAGCTACCTCCGGGTCTACCTCCAATACAAGGCATTGAGCACCGAGTCGATCTCATCCCCGGAGCGCCACTTCCAAACAAAGCTCCCTACCGCGTCAACCCCGAAGAAACAAAGGAAATACAAAGGCAAGGAAAGCATCTCATAGATCATGGACATGTGCGTGAAAGTTTGAGTCCTTGTGCCGTACCGGACATTCTTGTGCCAAAACAAGACGGTAGCTTTCGCATGTGCTCCGATTGTAGACCTATCAATGCTATCACCGTTCGATATAGGTACCCCATTCCACGCCTTGATGATATGCTTGATGAGCTTAGCGGTGCCACTATTTTTTCCAAAATTGATCTTAAAAGTGGTTACTATCAAATCCGCATACAAGAGGGTGATGAATGGAAAACCGCTTTCAAAACAAAGTTTGGTCTATATGAGTGGTTGGTCATGCCTATGGGTTTATCGAAAGCACCCGGTACCTTCATGCGTCTTATGCATTATGTGTTTCGCCCTTACATTGGTGAATTTGTTGTTTTCTACTTCGATGATATCCTCGTTTTTAGTAAATCTCTCAAAGAGCTTGTCACCCACCTTCGCACCGTGCTACAAACTCTTCGAAAAGAGCAACTTTATGCTAATATGAAAAATGCCTTTTTGGTGTTGATAAGCTTGTTTTCTTGGGTTTTGTAGTATCTTCTAAGGGTGTTCATGTTGATGAATCTAAGATCAGTGCTATTAAAACTTGGCCCCAAACAACCAATTTGCAACAAGTGCGTAGTTTTCTTGGTTTAGCCGGTTTCTACCGTAGATTTGTGAAGGATTTTAGCACCATTGCTTCACCTTTGCATGCTTTGAGTAAGAAAAATGCACCATTTGTTTGGGGAACATCCCAAGATATCGCTTTCAATGAGCTTAAGAATTTGCTTACTCATGCTCCCGTGCTTGCATTACCCAATTTTGACAAACCTTTTGAAATTCATTGCGATGCTAGTGGTAATGGCATAGGAGGTGTGTTAACGCAAGAGAAGCGCCCCATTGCATACTTTAGTGAGAAACTCTCCGGAGCGCAACTCAATTACCAGATCTATGACAAAGAGCTATATGCTTTAGTGCGAGTTTTGCATGAATGGGAACATTACCTACGCCCTCATGAGTTCATCATCCATACCGTCCATGAAACGCTTAAATACCTTAAGGATCAAACTAAGTTGAACAAGCGTCATGCTAAATGGAGTGAGTTTATTGAGTCTTTTCCTTATTTCATCAAGTATATTAAAGGTAAGGAAAATGTTGTGGCGGATGCGCTTTCCCGTATTTGCATGCTTGTTACTCAACTTGAATTGAATGTCATTGGCTTTGAGCACATAAAAGACTTGTATGAGCATGATCCTACTTTTGCTATTCCTTATGCAAAGTGTTTGACGCATCCATTTTGGGAACGCTACTACATCAAAGATGGTTATCTTATGAGAGCTAACAAACTTTGCATCCTCAAGTCCTCTCTTCGCTTGTTGCTTTTGCAGGAATCTCATGGAGGTGGACTCATGGGACACTTTGGACGCGACAAGACATTTGCTACGCTCTACAAAAACTACTTTTGGCCCAAGATGTTTCGCGACGTCAATCGCTTCACCAACCGATGCTCCACATGTCGCAAAGCTAAGTCTAAAGCCCAATCTCATG